>NC_090439.1:167159613-167523292 GCF_031143425.1 Pleurodeles waltl | reverse complement strand
TAAAACTAGAGATGTAGGGGAATCCAAGATGGGGTGACTTGTGGGGCTCTGACCAGGTTCTGTTACCCAGAATCCTTTGCAAACCTAAAAATTTGGCTAAAAAAACATATTTTCCTCACATTTCGGTGACAGAAAGTTCTGGAATCTGAGAGGAGCCACAAATTTCCTTCCACCCAGCGTTCCCCCAAGTCTCCCGATAAAAATGATACCTCGCTTGTGTGGGTAGGCCTAGCGGCCGCGACACGAGACGCCCTAAAACACAACGTGGACATATCCCATTTTTTTAAAGAAAACAGAGCTGTTTTTTGCAAAGTGCCTACCTGTAGATTTTGGCCTCTAGCTCGGCCGGCAACGAGGGAATCCTACCAAACCTGTGAATTTTTGAAAACTAGAAACCTAGGGGAATTCAAGATGGGGTGACTTGTGGGGCTCTGACCAGGTTCTGTTACCTAGAATCATTTGCAAACCTCAAAATGTGGCTACAAAAACACATTTTCCTCACATTTCGGTGACAGAAAGTTCTGGAATCTGAGAGGAGCCACGAATTTCCTTCCACCCAGCGTTCCCTCAAGTCTCCCGATAAAAATGGTACCTCACTTGTGTGGGTAGGCCTAGTGCCCGCGCGATATGACCCACAACAGAACGTGGACACATCACAGAAAACAGAGCTATTTTTTGCAAAGTGCCTACCTGTAGATTTTGGCCTCTAGCTCGGCCGGCACCTAGGGAAACCTACCAAACCTGTGCATTTTTGAAAACTAGAGACCTAGGGGAATCCAAGATGGGGTGACTTGTGGGGCTCTGAACAGGTTCTGTTACCCAGAATCCTTTGCAAACCTCAGAATTTGGCTAAAAAAACATATTTTCCGCACATTTCGGTGACAGAAAGTTCTGGAATCTGAGAGGAGCCACCAATTTCCTTCCACCCAGCGTTCCCCCAAGTCTCCCGATAAAAATGATACCTCACTTGTGTGGGTAGGCCTAGCGGCCGCGTCAGCAGACGCCCTAAAACACAATGAGGACATATCCCATTTTTTTAAAGAAAACAGAGCTGTTTTTTGCAAAGTGCCTACCTGTAGATTTTGGCCTCTAGCTCAGCCGGCACCTAGGGAAACCTACCAAACCTGTGAATTTTTGAAAACTAGAGACCTAGGGGAATTCAAGATGGGGTGACTTGTGGAGCTCTGACCAGGTTCTGTTACCCAGAATCCTTTGCAAACCTCAAAATTTGGCTAAAAAAACATATTTTCCTGACATTTCGGTGACAGAAAGTTCTGGAATCTGAGAGGAGCCACAAATTTCCTTCCACCCATCGTTCCCCCAAGTCTCCCGATAAAAATTATACCTCACTTGTGTGGGTAGGCCTAGCGCCCGTGACAGGATATGCCCCACAACACAACGTGGACACATCACAGAAAACAGAGCTGTTTTTTGCAAAGTGCCTACCTGTAGATTTTTGCCTCTAGCTCGGCCGGCACCTAGGGAAACCTACCAAACCTGTGAATTTTTGAAAACTAGAAACCTAGGGGAATTCAAGATGGGGTGACTTGTGGGGCTCTGACCAGGTTCTGTTACCTAGAATCATTTGCAAACCTCAAAATTTGGCTAAAAAAAAAAAAATTCCTGATATTTCGGTGCCAGAAAGTACTGGAATCTGAGAGGAGCCACAAATTTCCTTACACCCAGCGTTCCCCCAAGTCTCCCGATAAAAATTATACCTCACTTGTGTGGGTAGGCCTAGCAGCCGCGTCACCAGACACCCTAAAACACAATGTGGACACATCCCATTTTTTTAAAGAAAACAGAGCTATTTTTTGCAAAGTGCCTACCTGTAGATTTTGGCCTCTAGCTCGGCCGGCACCTAGGGAAACCTACCAAACCTGTGCATTTTTGAAAACTAGAGACCTAGGGGAATCCAAGATGGGGTGACTTGTGGGGCTCTGAACAGGTTCTGTTACCCAGAATCCTTTGCAAACCTCAGAATTTGGCTAAAAAAACATATTTTCCACACATTTCGGTGACAGAAAGTTCTGGAATCTGAGAGGAGCCACCAATTTCCTTCCACCCAGCGTTCCCCCAAGTCTCCCGATAAAAATTATACTTCACTTGTGTGGGTAGGCCTAGCGGCCGCGTCAGCAGACGCCCTAAAACACAATGAGGACACATCCCATTTTTTGAAAGAAAACAGAGCTATTTTTTGCAAAGTGCCTACCTGTAGATTTTGGCCTCTAGCTCGGCAGGCACCTAGGGAAACCGACCAAACCTGTGCATTTTTGAAAACTAGAGACCTAGGGGAGTCCAAGATGGGGTGACTTTTGGGGCTCTGACCAGGTTCTGTTTCCCAGAATCCTTTGCAAACCTGAAAATTTGGCTAAAAAAACAAATGTTCCTGACATTTCTGTGACAGAAAGTTCTGGAATCTGAGAGAAGCCACAAATTTCCTTCCACCCAGCGTTCCCCCAAGTCTCCCAATAAAAATGATACCTCACTTGTGTGGGTAGGCCTAGCGGCCGCGACACTAGACACCCTAAAACACAACGTGGACATATCCCATTTTTTTAAAGAAAACAGAGCTGTTTTTTGCAAAGTGCCTACCTGTAGATTTTGGCCTCTAGCTCAGCCGGCACCTAGGGAAACCTACCAAACCTGTGAATTTTTGAAAACTAGAGACCTAGGGGAATTCAAGATGGGGTGACTTGTGGAGCTCTGACCAGGTTCTGTTACCCAGAATCCTTTGCAAACCTCAAAATTTGGCTAAAAAAACATATTTTCCTGACATTTCGGTGACAGAAAGTTCTGGAATCTGAGAGGAGCCACAAATTTCCTTCCACCCAGCGTTCCCCCAAGTCTCCCGATAAAAATTATACCTCACTTGTGTGGGTAGGCCTAGCGGCCGCAACAGGAGACGCCCCAAAACACAAAGTGGGCACATCCCATTTTTTGACAGAAAACAGAGCTGTTTTTTTCTTAGTGCCTACCTGTAGATTTTGGCCTCTAGCTCAACTGGCACCTAGGGAAACCTAGCAAACCTGTGCATTTTTTAAAACTAGAGACCTAGGGGAATCCAAGATGTGGTGACTTGTGGGGCTCTGACTAGGTTCTGTTACCCAGAATCCTTTGCGAACCTCAAAATGTGGCTACAAATACACATTTTCCTCACATTTCGGTGACAGAAAGTTCTGGAATCTGAGAGGAGCCACGAATTTCCTTCCACCCAGCGTTCCCTCAAGTCTCCCGATAAAAATGGTACCTCACTTGTGTGGGTAGGCCTAGTGCCCGCGCGATATGACCCACAACAGAACGTGGACACATCACAGAAAACAGAGCTGTTTTTTGCAAAGTGCCTACCTGTAGATTTTGGCCTCTAGCTCAGCCGACACCTAGGGAAACCTACCAAACCTGTGCATTTTTGAAAACTAGAGACCTAGGGGAATCCAAGATGGGGTGACTTGTGGGGCTCTGACCAGGTTCTGTTACCCAGAATCCTTTGCAAAAATCAAAATTTGGCTAAAAAAACATATTTTCCGCACATTTCGGTGACAGAAAGTTCTGGAATCTGAGAGGAGCCACAAATTTCCTTCCACCCAGCGTTCCCCCAAGTCTCCCAATAAAAATGATACCTCACTTGTGTGGGTAGGCCTTTCGGCCGTGACACTAGACACCCTAAAACACAACGTGGACATATCCCATTTTTTTAAAGAAAACAGAGCTATTTTTTGCAAAGTGCCTACCTGTAGATTTTGGCCTCTAGCTCAGCCGGCACCTAGGGAAACCTACCAAACCTGTGAATTTTTGAAAACTAGAGACCTAGGGGAATCCAGGTTGGGGTGACTTGTGGGGCTCTGCCCAGGTTCTGTTACCCAGAATCCTTTGCAAACCTCAATATTTGGCTAAAAAAACATATTTTCCTCACATTTTGGTGACAGAAAGTTCTGGAATCCGAGAGGAGCCACAAATTTCCTTCCACCCAGCGTTCCCCCAAGTCTCCCGATAAAAATGGTACCTCACTTGTGTGGGTAGGCCTAGTGCCCGTGACAGGATATGCCCCACAACACAACGTGGACACATCACAGAAAACAGAGCTGTTTTTTGCAAAGTGCCTACCTGTAGATTTTGGCCTCTAGCTCAGCCGGCACCTAGGGAAACCTACCAAACCTGTGCATTTTTGAAAACTAGAGACCTAGGGTAATCCAAGATGGGGTGACTTGTGGGGCTCTGACCAGGTTCTGTTACCCAGAATCCTTTGCAAACCTCAAAATGTGGCTACAAAAACACATTTTCCTCACATTTCGGTGACAGAAAGTTCTGGAATCTGAGAGGAGCCACAAATATACTTCCACCCAGCGTTCCCCCAAGTCTCCCGATACAAATGATACCTCACTTGTGTGGGTAGGCCTAGCGGCCGCGACACAAGACGCCCTAAAACACAACGTGGACACATCCCATTTTTTGAAAGAAAACAGAGCTGTTTTTTGCAAAGTGCCTACCTGTAGATTTTGGCCTCTAGCTCAGCCGGCACCTAGGGAAACCAACCAAACCTGTGCATTTTTGAAAACTAGAGACCTAGTGGAATCAAAGATGGGGTGACTTGTGGGGCTCTGACCAGGTTCTGTTACCCAGAATCCTTTGCAAACCTCAAAATTTGGCTAAAAAAACATATTTTCCTCACATTTCGGTGACAGAAAGTTCTGGAATCTGAGACGAGCCACAAATTTCCTTCCACCCAGCGTTCCCCCCAGTCTCCCGATAAAAATGATACCTCACTTGTGTGGGTAGGCCTAGCGGCCGCGACACAAAACACCCTAAAACACAACGTGGACATATCCCATTTTTTGAAAGAAAACAGAGCTGTTTTTTGCAAAGTGCCTACCTGTAGATTTTGGCCTCTAGCTCAGCCGGCACCTAGGGAAACCAACCAAACCTGTTCATTTTTGACAACTAGAGACCTAGGGGAATCCAAGATGGGGTGACTTGTGGGGCTCTGACCAGGTTCTGTTACCCAGAATCCTTTGCAAACCTCAAAATTTGGCTAAAACAACATATTTTCCTCATATTTCGGTGACAGAAAGTTATGGAATCTGAGAGGAGCCACAAATTTCCTTCCACCCAGCGTTCCCCCAAGTCTCCCGATAAAAATGATACCTCATTTGTGTGGGTAGGCCTAGCGGCCGCGTCAATAGACGCCCTAAAACACAACGTGGACACATCCCATTTTTTGAAAGAAAACAGAGCTATTTTTTGCAAAGTGCCTACCTGTAGATTTTGGCCTCTAGCTCAGCCGGCACCTAGGGAAACCTACCAAACCTGTGCATTTTTTAAAACTAGAGATGTAGGGGAATCCAAGATGGGGTGACTTGTGGGGCTCTGACCAGGTTCTGTTACCCAGAATCCTTTGCGAACCTCAAAATGTGGCTACAAAAACACATTTTCCTCACATATCGGTGACAGAAAGTTCTGGAATCTGAGAGGAGCCACAAATTTCCTTCCACCCAGCGTCCCCCCAAGTCTCCCGATACAAATGATGCCTCACTTGTGTGGGTAGGCCTAGCGCCCGCGACACAAGACACCCTAAAACACAACGTGGACACATCCCATTTTTTGAAAGAAAACAGAGCTGTTTTTTGCAAAGTGCCTACCTGTAGATTTTTGCCTCTAGCTCGGCCGGCACCTAGGGAAACCTACCAAACCTGTGCATTTTTGAAAACTAGAGACCTAGGGGAATTCAAGATGGGGTGACTTGTGGGGCACTGACTAGGTTCTGTTACCCAGAATCATTTGCAAACCTCAAAATGTGGCTAAAAAAACAAATGTTCCTGATATATCGGTGATAGAAAGTACTGGAATCTGAGAGGAGCCACAAATTTCCTTCCACCCAGCGTTCCCCCAAGTCTCCCGATAAAAATGATACCTCACTTGTGTGGGTAGGCCTAGCGGCCGCAACAGGAGGCACCCCAAAACACAAAGTGGGCACATCCCATTTTTTTACAGAAAACAGAGCTGTTTTTTGCTAAGTGCCTACCTGTAGATTTTGGCCTCTAGCTCAGCCGGCACCTAGGGAAACCTACCAAACCTGTGCATTTTTTAAAACTAGAGATGTAGGGGAATCCAAGATGGGGTGACTTGTGGGGCTCTGACCAGGTTCTGTTACCCAGAATCCTTTGCGAACCTCAAAATGTGGCTACAAAAACACATTTTCCTCACATATCGGTGACAGAAAGTTCTGGAATCTGAGAGGAGCCACAAATTTCCTTCCACCCAGCGTCCCCCCAAGTCTCCCGATACAAATGATACCTCACTTGTGTGGGTAGGCCTAGCGCCCGCGACACAAGACACCCTAAAACACAACGTGGACACATCCCATTTTTTGAAAGAAAACAGAGCTGTTTTTTGCAAAGTGCCTACCTGTAGATTTTTGCCTCTAGCTCGGCCGGCACCTAGGGAAACCTACCAAACCTGTGCATTTTTGAAAACTAGAGACCTAGGGGAATTCAAGATGGGGTGACTTGTGGGGCACTGACTAGGTTCTGTTACCCAGAATCCTTTGCAAACCTCAAAATTTGGCTAAAAAAACATATTTTCCTCACATTTCGGTGACAGAAAGTCCTGGAATCTGAGAGGAGCCACAAATTTCCTTCCACCCAGCGTTCCCCCAAGTCTCCCGATAAAAATGATACCTCGCTTGTGTGGGTAGGCCTAGCGGGTGCGACACAAAACACCCTAAAACACAACGTGGACATATCCCATTTTTTGAAAGAAAACGGAGCTGTTTTTTGCAAAGTGCCTACCTGTAGATTTTGGCCTCTAACTCGGCCGGCACCTAGGGAAACCTACCAAACCTGTGAATTTTTGAAAACTAGAAACCTAGGGGAATTCAAGATGGGGTGACGTGTGGGGCTCTGACCAGGTTCTGTTACCCAGAATCATTTGCAAACCTCAAAATTTGGCTAAAAAAACAAATTTTCCTGATATTACGGTGACAGAAAGTACTGAAATCTGAGAGAAGCCACAAATTTCCTTCCACCCAGCGTTCCCCCAAGTCTCCCAAAGAAAATGATACCTCACTTGTGTGGGTAGGCCTAGCGGCCGCGACACTAGACACCCTAAAACACAACGTGGACATATCCAATTTTTTTAAAGAAAACAGAGCTGTTTTTTGCAAAGTGCCTACCTGTAGATTTTGGCCTCTAGCTCAGCCGGCACCTAGGGAAACCTACCAAACCTGTGAATTTTTGAAAACTAGAGACCTAGGGGAATTCAAGATGGGGTGACTTGTGCAGCTCTGACCAGGTTCTGTTACCCAGAATCCTTTGCAAACCTCAAAATTTGGCTAAAAAAACATATTTTCCTGACATTTCGGTGACAGAAAGTTCTGGAATCTGAGAGGAGCCACAAATTTCCTTCCACCCAGCGTTCCCCCAAGTCTCCTGATAAAAATTATACCTCACTTGTGTGGGTAGGCCTAGCGGCCGCAACAGGAGACACCCCAAAACACAAAGTGGGCACATCCCATTTTTTGACAGAAAACAGAGCTGTTTTTTTCTTAGTGCCTACCTGTAGATTTTGGCCTCTAGCTCAACCGGCACCTAGGGAAACCTAGCAAACCTGTGCATTTTTGAAAACTAGAGACCTAGGGGAATCCAGGATGAGGTGACTTGTGGGGCTCTGCCCAGGTTCTGTTACCCAGAATCCTTTGCAAACCTCAATATTTGGCTAAAAAAACATATTTTCCTCACATTTCGGTGACAGAAAGTTCTGGAATCCGAGAGGAGCCACCAATTTCCTTCCACCCAGCGTTCCCCCAAGTCTCCCGATCAAAATGGTACCCCACTTGTGAGGGTAGGCCTAGTGCCCGCGACAGGATATGCCCCACAACACAACGTGGACACATCACAGAAAACAGAGCTGTTTTTTGCAAAGTGCCTACCTGTAGATTTTGGCCTCTAGCTCAGCCGGCACCTAGGGAAACCAACCAAATCTGTGCATTTTTTAAAACTAGAGACCTAGGGGAATCCAAGATGTGGTGACTTGTGGGGCTCTGACTAGGTTCTGTTACCCAGAATCCTTTGCGAACCTCAAAATGTGGCTACAAAAACACATCTTCCTCACATTTCGGTGACAGAAAGTTCTGGAATCTGAGAGGAGCCACGAATTTCCTTCCACCCAGCGTTCCCTCAAGTCTCCCGATAAAAATGGTACCTCACTTGTGTGGGTAGGCCTAGTGCCCGCGCGATATGCCCCACAACACAACGTGGACACATCACAGAAAACAGAGCTGTTTTTTGCAAAGTGCCTACCTGTAGATTTTGGCCTCTAGCTCAGCCGACACCTAGGGAAACCTACCAAACCTGTGCATTGTTGAAAACTAGAGACCTAGGGGAATCCAAGATGGGGTGACTTGTGGGGCTCTGACCAGGTTCTGTTACTCAGAATCCTTTGCAAAAATCAAAATTTGGCTTAAAAAACATATTTTCTGCACATTTCGGTGACAGAAAGTTCTGGAATCTGAGAGGAGCCACAAATTTCCTTCCACCCAGCGTTCCCCCAAGTCTCCCAATAAAAATGATACCTCACTTGTGTGGGTAGGCCTTTCGGCCGCGACACTAGACACCCTAAAACACAACGTGGACATATCCCATTTTTTTAAAGAAAACAGAGCTATTTTTTGCAAAGTGCCTACCTGTAGATTTTGGCCTCTAGCTCAGCCGGCACCTAGGGAAACCTACCAAACCTGTGAATTTTTGAAAACTAGAGACCTAAGGGAATCCAGGTTGGGGTGACTTGTGGGGCTCTGCCCAGGTTCTGTTACCCAGAATCCTTTGCAAACCTCAATATTTGGCTAAAAAAACATATTTTCCTCACATTTTGGTGACAGAAAGTTCTGGAATCCGAGAGGAGCCACAAATTTCCTTCCACCCAGCGTTCCCCCAAGTCTCCCGATAAAAATGGTACCTCACTTGTGTGGGTAGGCCTAGTGCCCGTGACAGGATATGCCCCACAACACAACGTAGACACATCACAGAAAACAGAGCTGTTTTTTGCAAAGTGCCTACCTGTAGATTTTGGCCTCTAGCTCAGCCGGCACCTAGGGAAACCTACCAAACCTGTGCATTTTTGAAAACTAGAGACCTAGGGTAATCCAAGATGGGGTGACTTGTGGGGCTCTGACCAGGTTCTGTTACCCAGAATCCTTTGCAAACCTCAAAATGTGGCTACAAAAACACATTTTCCTCACATTTCGGTGACAGAAAGTTCTGGAATCTGAGAGGAGCCACAAATTTCCTTCCACCCAGCGTTCCCCCAAGTCTCCCGATACAAATGATACCTCACTTGTGTGGGTAGGCCTAGCGGCCGCGACACAAGACGCCCTAAAACACAACGTGGACACATCCCATTTTTTTAAAGAAAACAGAGCTGTTTGTTGCAAAGTGCCTACCTGTAGATTTTGGCCTCTAGCTCAGCCGGCACCTGGGGAAACCTACCAAACCTGTGCATTTTTGAAAACTAGAGACCTAGTGGAATCAAAGATGGGGTGACTTGTGGGGCTCTGACCAGGTTCTGTTACCCAGAATCCTTTGCAAACCTCAAAATTTGGCTAAAAAAACATATTTTCCTCACATTTCGGTGACAGAAAGTTCTGGAATCTGAGAGGAGCCACAAATTTCCTTCCACCCAGCGTTCCCCCCAGTCTCCCGATAAAAATGATACCTCACTTGTGTGGGTAGGCCTAGCGGCCGCGACTCAAAACACCCTAAAACACAACGTGGACACATCCCATTTTTTGAAAGAAAACAGAGCTGTTTTTTTCTTAGTGCCTACCTGTAGATTTTGGCCTCTAGCTCAGCCGGCACCTAGGGAAACCAACCAAACCTGTGCATTTTTGACAACTAGAGACCTAGGGGAATCCAAGATGGGGTGACTTGTGGGGCTCTGACCAGGTTCTGTTACCCAGAATACATTGCAAACCTCAAAATTTGGCTAAAACAACATATTTTCCTCATATTTCGGTGACAGAAAGTTATGGAATCTGAGAGGAGCCACAAATTTCCCTCCACCCAGCGTTCCCCCAAGTCTCCCGATAAAAATGATACCTCACTTGTGTGGGTAGGCCTAGCGGCCGCGTCAATAGACGCCCTAAAACACAACGTGGACACATCCCATTTTTTGAAAGAAAACAGAGCTATTTTTTGCAAAGTGCCTACCTGTAGATTTTGGCCTCTAGCTCAGCCAGCACCTAGGGAAACCTACCAAACCTGTGCATTTTTTAAAACTAGAGATGTAGGGGAATCCAAGATGGGGTGACTTGTGGGGCTCGGACCAGGTTCTGTTACCCAGAATCCTTTGCGAACATCAAAATGTGGCTACAAAAACACATTTTCCTCACATATCGGTGACAGAAAGTTCTGGAATCTGAGAGGAGCCACAAATTTCCTTCCACCCAGCGTCCCCCCAAGTCTCCCGATACAAATGATACCTCACTTGTGTGGGTAGGCCTAGCGCCCGCGACACAAGACACCCTAAAACACAACGTGGACACATCCCATTTTTTGAAAGAAAACAGAGCTGTTTTTTGCAAAGTGCCTACCTGTAGATTTTTGCCTCTAGCTCCGCCGGCACCTAGGGAAACCTACCAAACCTGTGCATTTTTGAAAACTAGAGACCTAGGGGAATTCAAGATGGGGTGACTTGTGGGGCACTGACTAGGTTATGTTACCCAGAATCATTTGCAAACCTCAAAATGTGGCTAAAAAAACAAATGTTCCTGATATTTCGGTGATAGAAAGTACTGGAATCTGAGAGGAGCCACAAATTTCCTTCCACCCAGCGTTCCCCCAAGTCTCCCGATAAAAATGATACCTCACTTGTGTGGGTAGGCCTAGCAGCCGCAACAGGAGGCACCCCAAAACACAAAGTGGGCACATCCCATTTTTTTACAGAAAACAGAGCTGTTTTTTGCTAAGTGCCTACCTGTAGATTTTGGCCTCTAGCTCAGCCGGCACCTGGGGAAACCTACCAAACCTGTGCATTTTTTAAAACTAGAGACCTAGTGGAATCCAAGATGGGGTGACTTGTGGGGCTCTGACCAGGTTCTGTTACCCAGAATCCTTTGCAAACCTCAAAATTTGGCTAAAAAAACATATTTTCCTCACATTTCGGTGACAGAAAGTTCTGGAATCCGAGAGGAGCCACAAATTTCCTTCCACCCAGCTTTCCCCCAAGTCTCCCGATAAAAATGGTACCTCACTTGTGTGAGTAGGCCTAGTGCCCGCGACAGGATATGCCCCACAACACAACGTGGACACATCACAGAAAACAGAGCTGTTTTTTGCAAAGTGCCTACCTGTAGATTTTGGCCTCTAGCTCAGCCGCCACCTAGGGAAACCTACCAAACCTGTGAATTTTTGAAAACTAGAGACCTAGGGGAATTCAAGATGGGGTGACTTGTGGAGCTCTGACCAGGTTCTGTTACCCAGAATCCTTTGCAAACCTCAAAATTTGGCTAAAAAAACATATTTTCCTGACATTTCGGTGACAGAAAGTTCTGGAATCTGAGAGGAGACACAAATTTCCTTCCACCCAGCGTTCCCCCAAGTCTCCCGATAAAAATGATGCCTCACTTGTGTGGGTAGGCCTAGCAGCCGCAACAGGAGACGCCCCAAAACACAAAGTGGGCACATCCCATTTTTTGACAGAAAACAGAGCTGATTTTTTCTTAGTGCCTACCTGTAGATTTTGGCCTCTAGCTCAACCGGCACCTAGGGAAACCTAGCAAACCTGTGCATTTTTGAAAACTAGAGACCTAGGGGAATCCAGATTGGGGTGACTTGTGGGGCTCTGCCTAGGTTCTGTTACCCAGAATCCTTTGCAAACCTCAATATTTGGCTAAAAAAACATATTTTCCTCACATTTTGGTGACAGAAAGTTCTGGAATCCGAGAGGAGCCACAAATTTCCTTCCACCCAGCGTTCCCCCAAGTCTCCCGATAAAAATGGTACCTCACTTGCATGGGTAGGCCTAGTGCCCGTGACAGGATATGCCCCACAACACAACGTGGACACATCACAGAAAACAGAGCTGTTTTTTGCAAAGTGCCTACCTGTAGATTTTGGCCTCTGGCTCAGCCTGCACCTAGGGAAACCTACCAAACCTGTGCATTTTTGAAAACTAGAGACCTAGGGTAATCCAAGATGGGGTGACTTGTGGGGCTCTGACCAGGTTCTGTTACCCAGAATCCTTTGCAAACCTCAAAATGTGGCTACAAAAACACATTTTCCTCACATTTCGGTGACAGAAAGTTCTGGAATCTGAGAGGAGCCACAAATTTCCTTCCACCCAGCGTTCCCCCAAGTCTTCTGATATAAATGATACCTCACTTGTGTGGGTAGGCCTAGCGGCCGCGACACAAGACGCCCTAAAACACAACGTGGACACATCCCATTTTTTGAAAGAAAACAGAGCTGTTTTTTGCAAAGTGCCTACCTGTAGATTTTGGCCTCTAGCTCAGCCGGCACCTGGGGAAACCTACCAAACCTGTGCATTTTTTAAAACTAGAGACCTAGTGGAATCAAAGATGGGGGACTTGTGGGGCTCTGACCAGGTTCTGTTACCCAGAATCCTTTGCAAACCTCAAAATTTGGCTAAAAAAACATATTTTCCTCACATTTCGGTGACAGAAAGTTCTGAAATCTGAGAGGAGCCACAAATTTCCTTCCACCCAGCGTTCCCCCCAGTCTCCCGATAAAAATGATACCTCACTTGTGTAGGTAGGCCTAGCGGCCGCGACACGAAACACCCTAAAACACAACGTGGATATATCCCATTTTTTGAAAGAAAACAGCTGTTTTTTGCAAAGTGCCTACCTGTAGATTTTGGCCTCTAGCTCAGCCGGCACCTAGGGAAACCCACCAAAACTGTGCATTTATGACAACTAGAGACCTAGGGGAATCAAAGATGGGGTGACTTGTGGGGCTCTGACCAGGTTCTGTTACCCAGAATCCTTTGCAAACCTCAAAATTTGGCTAAAACAACATATTTTCCTCACATTTCGGTGACAGAAAGTTATGGAATCTGAGAGGAGCCACAAATTTCCTTCCACCCAGCGTTCCCCCAAGTCTCCCGATAAAAATGATACCTCACTTGTGTGGGTAGGCCTAGCGGCCGCGTCAGGAGACGCCCTAATACACAACGTGGACACATCCCATTTTTTGAAAGAAAACAGAGCTATTTTTTGCAAAGTGCCTACCTGTAGATTTTGGCCTCTAGCTCAGCCGGCACCTAGGGAAACCTACCAAACCTGTGCATTTTTTAAAACTAGAGATGTAGGGGAATCCAAGATGGGGTGACTTGTGGGGCTCTGACCAGGTTCTGTTACCCAGAATCCTTTGCGAACCACAAAATGTGCTACAAAAACACATTTTCCTCACATTTCGGTGACAGAAAGTTATGGAATCTGAGAGGAGCCACAAATTTCCTTCCACCCAGCGTCCCCCCAAGTCTCCCGATACAAATGATACCTCACTTGTGTGGGTAGGCCTAGCGCCCGCGACACAAGACACCCTAAAACACAACGTGGACACATCCCATTTTTTGAAAGAAAACAGAGCTGTTTTTTGCAAAGTGCCTACCTGTAGATTTTTGCCTCTAGCTCGGCCGGCACCTAGAGAAACCTACCAAACCTGTGCATTTTTGAAAATTAGAGACCTAGGGGAATTCAAGATGGGGTGACTTGTGGGGCTCTGACTAGGTTCTGTTACCCAGAATCATTTGCAAACCTCAAAATGTGGCTAAAAAAACAAATGTTCCTGATATTTCGGTGACAGAAAGTACTGGAATCTGAAAGGAGCCACAAATTTCCTTCCACCCAGCGTTCCCCCAAGTCTCCCGATAAAAATGATACCTCACTTGTGTGGGTAGGCCTAGCGGCCGCAACAGGAAGCTCCCCAAAACACAAAGTGGGCACATCCCATTTTTTGACAGAAAACAGAGCTGTTTTTTGCCAAGTGCCTACCTGTAGATTTTGGCCTCTAGCTCAGCCGGCACCTGGGGAAACCTACCAAACCTGTGCATTTTTTAAAACTAGAGACCTAGTGGAATCCAAGTTGGGGTGACTTGTGGGGCTCTGACCAGGTTCTGTTACCCAGAATCCTTTGCAAACCTCAAAATTTGGCTAAAAAAACATATTTTCCTCACATTTCGGTGACAGAAAGTCCTGGAATCTGAGAGGAGCCACAAATTTCCTTCCACCCAGCGTTCCCCCAAGTCTCCCGATAAAAATGATACCTCGCTTGTGTGGGTAGGCCTAGCGGCCGCGACACAAGACGCCCTAAAACACAACGTGGACATATCCCATTTTTTGAAAGAAAACAGAGCTGTTTTTTGCAAAGTGCCTACCTGTAGATTTTGGCCTCTAACTCGGCCGGCAACGAGGGAAACCTACCAAACCTGTGAATTTTTGAAAACTAGAAACCTAGGGGAATTCAAGATGGGGTGACTTGTGGGGCTCTGACCAGGTTCTGTTACCCAGAATCATTTGCAAACCTCAAAATTTGGCTAAAAAAAAAAAAATTCCTGAAATTTCTGTGCCAGAAAGTACTGGAATCTGAGAGGAGCCACAAATTTCCTTACACCCAGCGTTCCCCCAAGTCTCCCGATAAACATTATACCTCACTTGTGTGGGTAGGCCTAGCGGCCGAGTCACCAGACACCCTAAAACACAATGTGGACACATCCCATTTTTTTAAAGAAAACAGAGCTATTTTTTGCAAAGTGCCTACCTGTAGATTTTGGCCTCTAGCTCGGCCGGCACCTAGGGAAACCTACCAAACCTGTGCATTTTTGAAAACTAGAGACCTAGGGGAATCCAAGATGGGGTGACTTGTGGGGCTCTGAACAGGTTATGTTACCCAGAATCCTTTGCAAACCTCAGAATTTGGCTAAAAAAACATATTTTCCACACATTTCGGTGACAGAAAGTTCTGGAATCTGAGAGGAGCCACCAATTTCCTTCCACCCAGCGTTCCCCCAAGTCTCCCAATAAAAATTATACCTCACTTGTGTGGGTAGGCCTAGCGGCCGCGTCAGCAGACGCCCTAAAACACAATGTGGACACATCCCATTTTTTGAAAGAAAACAGAGCTATTTTTTGCAAAGTGCCTACCTGTAGATTTTGGCCTCTAGCTCGGCAGGCACCTAGGGAAACCTACCAAACCTGTGCATTTTTGAAAACTAGAGACCTAGGGGAGTCCAAGATGGGGTGACTTTTGGGGCTCTGACCAGGTTCTGTTACCCAGAATCCTTTGCAAACCTGAAAATTTGGCTAAAAAAACAAATGTTCCTGACATTTCTGTGACAGAAAGTTCTGGAATCTGAGAGAAGCCACAAATTTCCTTCCACCCAGCGTTCCCCCAAGTCTCCCAATAAAAATGATACCTCACTTGTGTGGGTAGGCCTAGCGGCCGCGACACTAGACACCCTAAAACACAACGTGGACATATCCCATTTTTTTAAAGAAAACAGAGCTGTTTTTTGCAAAGTGCCTACCTGTAGATTTTGGCCTCTAGCTCAGCCGGCACCTAGGGAAACCTACCAAACCTGTGAATTTTTGAAAACTAGAGACCTAGGGGAATTCAAGATGGGGTGACTTGTGGGGCTCTGACCAGGTTCTGTTACCCAGAATCCTTTGCAAACCTCAAAATGTGGCTACAAAAACATATTTTCCTGACATTTCAGTGACAGAAAGTTCTGGAATCTGAGAGGAGCCACAAATTTCCTTCCACCCAGCGTTCCCCCACGTCTCCTGATACAAATGATACCTCACTTGTGTGGGTAGGCCTAGCGGCCGCGACACAAGACGCCCTAAAACACAACGTGGACACATCCCATTTTTTGAAAGAAAACAGAGTTGTTTTTTGCAAAGTGCCTACCTGTAGATTTTGGCCTCTAGCTCAGCCGGCAGCTGGGGAAACCTACCAAACCTGTGCATTTTTTAAAACTAGAGACCTAGTGGAATCAAAGATGGGGTGACTTGTGGGGCTCTGACCAGGTTCTGTTACCCAGAATCCTTTGCAAACCTCAAAATTTGGCTAAAAAAACATATTTTCCTCACATTTCGGTGACAGAAAGTTCTGGAATCTGAGAGGAGCCACAAATTTCCTTCCACCCAGCGTTCCCCCCAGTCTCCCGATAAAAATGATACCTCACTTGTGTAGGTAGGCCTAGCGGCCGCGACACGAGACACCCTAAAACACAACGTGGACATATCCCATTTTTTGAAAGAAAACAGAGCTGTTTTTTGCAAAGTGCCTACCTGTAGATTTTGGCCTCTAGCTCAGCCGGCACCTAGGGAAACCCACCAAAACTGTGCATTTTTGACAACTAGAGACCTAGGGGAATCCAAGATGGGGTGACTTGTGGGGCTCTGACCAGGTTCTGTTACCCAGAATCCTTTGCAAAAATCAAAATTTGGCTAAAAAAACATATTTTCCTGACATTTCGGTGACAGAAAGTTCTGGAATCTGAGAGGAGCCACAAATTTCCTTCCACCCAGCGTCCCCCCAAGTCTCCCGATACAAATGATACCTCACTTGTGTGGGTAGGCCTAGCGGTCGCGACACACGACACCCTAAAACACAATGTGGACACATCCCATTTTTTGAAAGAAAACAGAGCTGTTTTTTGCAAAGTGCCTACCTGTAGATTTTGGCCTCTACCTCGGCCGGCACCTAGGGAATCCTACCAAACCTGTGCATTTTTGAAAACTAGAGACCTAGGGGAATTCAAGATGGGGTGACTTGTGGGGCTCTGACTAGGTTCTGTTACCCAGAATCCTTTGCAAACCTCAATATTTGGCTAAAAAAACATATTTTCCTCACATTTCGGTGACAGAAAGTTCTGGAATCCGAGAGGAGCCACAAATTTCTTTCCACCCAGCTTTCCCCCAAGTCTCCCGATAAAAATGGTACCTCACTTGTGTGAGTAGGCCTAGTGCCCGCGACAGGATATGCCCCACAACACAACGTGGACACATCACAGAAAACAGAGCTGTTTTTTGCAAAGTGCCTACCTGTAGATTTTGGCCTCTAGCTCAGCCGCCACCTAGGGAAACCTACCAAACCTGTGAATTTTTGAAAACTAGAGACCTAGGGGAATTCAAGATGGGGTGACTTGTGGAGCTCTGACCAGGTTCTGTTACCCAGAATCCTTTGCAAACCTCAAAATTTGGCTAAAAAAACATATTTTCCTGACATTTCGGTGACAGAAAGTTCTGGAATCTGAGAGGAGACACAAATTTCCTTCCTCCCAGCGTTCCCCCAAGTCTCCCGATAAAAATGATACCTCACTTGTGTGGGTAGGCCTAGCAGCCGCAACAGGAGACGCCCCAAAACACAAAGTGGGCACATCCCATTTTTTGACAGAAAACAGAGCTGTTTTTTTCTTAGTGCCTACCTGTAGATTTTGGCCTCTAGCTCAACCGGCACCTACCTACCAAACCTGTGCATTTTTGAAAACTAGAGACCTAGGGTAATCCAGATTGGGGTGACTTGTGGGGCTCTGACCAGGTTCTGTTACCCAGAATCCTTTGCAAACCTCAAAATGTGGCTACAAAAACACATTTTCCTCACATTTCGGTGACAGAAAGTTCTGGAATCTGAGAGGAGCCACAAATTTCCTTCCACCCAGCGTTCCCCCAAGTCTCCTGATATAAATGATACCTCACTTGTGTGGGTAGGCCTAGCGGCCGCGACACAAGGCGCCCTAAAACACAACGTGGACACATCCCATTTTTTGAAAGAAAACAGAGCTGTTTTTTGCAAAGTGCCTACCTGTAGATTTTGGCCTCTAGCTCAGCCGGCACCTGGGGAAACCTACCAAACCTGTGCATTTTTTAAAACTAGAGACCTAGTGGAATCAAAGATGGGGGACTTGTGGGGCTCTGACCAGGTTCTGTTACCCAGAATCCTTTGCAAACCTCAAAATTTGGCTAAAAAAACATATTTTCCTCACATTTCGGTGACAGAAAGTTCTGAAATCTGAGAGGAGCCACAAATTTCCTTCCACCCAGCGTTCCCCCCAGTCTCCCGATAAAAATGATACCTCACTTGTGTAGGTAGGCCTAGCGGCCGCGACACGAGACACCCTAAAACACAACGTGGATATATCCCATTTTTTGAAAGAAAACAGAGCTGTTTTTTGCAAAGTGCCTACCTGTAGATTTTGGCCTCTAGCTCAGCCGCACCTAGGGAAACCCACCAAAACTGTGCATTTATGACAACTAGAGACCTAGGGGAATCAAAGATGAGGTGACTTGTGGGGCTCTAACCAGGTTCTGTTACCCAGAATCCTTTGCAAACCTCAAAATTTGGCTAAAACAACATATTTTCCTCACATTTCGGTGACAGAAAGTTATGGAATCTGAGAGGAGCCACAAATTTCCTTCCACCCAGCGTTCCCCCAAGTCTCCCGATAAAAATGGTACCTCACTTGTGTGGGTAGGCCTAGCGGCCGCGTCAGGAGGCGCCCTAAAACACAACGTGGACACATCCCATTTTTTGAAAGAAAACAGAGCTATTTTTTGCAAAGTGCCTACCTGTAGATTTTGGCCTCTAGCTCAGCCGGCACCTAGGGAAACCTACCAAACCTGTGGATTTTTTAAAACTAGAGATGTAGGGGAATCCAAGATGGGGTGACTTGTGGGGCTCTGACCAGGTTCTGTTACCCAGAATCCTTTGCGAACCACAAAATGTGCTACAAAAACACATTTTCCTCACATTTCGGTGACAGAAAGTTATGGAATCTGAGAGGAGCCACAAATTTCCTTCCACCCAGCGTCCCCCCAAGTCTCCCGATACAAATGATACCTCACTTGTGTGGGTAGGCCTAGCGCCCGCGACACAAGACACCCTAAAACACAACGTGGACACATCCCATTTTTTGAAAGAAAACAGAGCTGTTTTTTGCAAAGTGCCTACCTGTAGATTTTTGCCTCTAGCTCGGCCGGCACCTAGAGAAACCTACCAAACCTGTGCATTTTTGAAAACTAGAGACCTAGGGGAATTCAAGATGGGGTGACTTGTGGGGCTCTGACTAGGTTCTGTTACCCAGAATCATTTGCAAACCTCAAAATGTGGCTAAAAAAACAAATGTTCCTGATATTTCGGTGACAGAAAGTACTGGAATCTGAGAGGAGCCACAAATTTCCTTCCACCCAGCGTTCCCCCAAGTCTCCCGATAAAAATGATACCTCACTTGTGTGGGTAGGCCTAGCGGCCGCAACAGGATGCTCCCCAAAACACAAAGTGGGCACATACCAATTTTTGACAGAAAACAGAGCTGTTTTTTGCTAAGTGCCTACCTGTAGATTTTGGCCTCTAGCTCAGCCGGCACCTGGGGAAACCTACCAAACCTGTGCATTTTTTAAAACTAGAGACCTAGTGCAATCCAAGTTGGGGTGACTTGTGGGGCTCTGACCAGGTTCTGTTACCCAGAATCCTTTGCAAACCTCAAAATTTGGCTAAAAAAACATATTTTCCTCACATTTCGGTGACAGAAAGTCCTGGAATCTGAGAGGAGCCACAAATTTCCTTCCACCCAGCGTTCCCCCAAGTCTCCCGATAAAAATGATACCTCGCTTGTGTGGGTAGGCCTAGCGGCCGCGACACAACACGCCCTAAAACACAACGTGGACATATCCCATTTTTTGAAAGAAAACAGAGCTGTTTTTTGCAAAGTGCCTACCTGTAGATTTTGGCCTCTAGCTCGGCCGGCACCGAGGGAAACCTACCAAACCTGTGAATTTTTGAAAACTAGAAACCTAGGGGAATTCAAGATGGGGTGACTTGTGGGGCTCTGACTAGGTTCTGTTACCCAGAATCATTTGCAAACCTCAAAATGTGGCTAAAAAAACAAATGTTCCTGATATTTCGGTGACAGAAAGTACTGGAATCTGAGAGGAGCCACAAATTTCCTTCCACCCAGCGTTCCCCCAAGTCTCCCGATAAAAATGATACCTCACTTGTGTGGGTAGGCCTAGCAGCCGCAACAGAATACACCCCAAAACACAAAGTGGGCACATCCCATTTTTTGACAGAAAACAGAGCTGTTTTTTGCTAAGTGCCTACCTGTAGATTTTGGCCTCTAGCTCAGCCGGCACCTGGGGAAACCTACCAAACCTGTGCATTTTTTAAAACTAGAGACCTAGTGGAATCCAAGATGGGGTGACTTGTGGGGCTCTGACCAGGTTCTGTTACCCAGAATCCTTTGCAAACCTCAAAATTTGGCTAAAAAAACATATTTTCCTCACATTTCGGTGACAGAAAGTCCTGGAATCTGAGAGGAGCCACAAATTTCCTTCCACCCAGCGTTCCCCCAAGTCTCCCGATAAAAATGATACCTCGCTTGTGTGGGTAGGCCTAGCGGCCGCGACACGAGACGCCCTAAAACACAACGTGGACATATCCCATTTTTTGAAAGAAAACAGAGCTGTTTTTTGCAAAGTGCCTACCTGTAGATTTTGGCCTCTAGCTCGGCCGGCACCGAGGGAAACCTACCAAACCTGTGAATTTTTGAAAACTAGAAACCTAGGGGAATTCAAGATGGGGTGACTTGTGGGGCTCTGACCAGGTTCTGTTACCCAGAATCATTTGCAAACCTCAAAATTTGGCTAAAAAAACAAATTTTCCTGATATTACGGTGACAGAAAGTACTGGAATCTGAGAGGAGCCACAAATTTCCTTCCACCCAGCGTTCCCCCAAGTCTCCCGATAAAAATGATACCTCACCTGTGTGGGTAGGCCTAGCGGCCGCTTCAGGAGACGCCCTAGAACACAACGTGGACACATCCAATTTTTTGAAAGAAAACAGAGCTATTTTTTGCAAAGTGCCTACCTGTAGATTTTGGCCTCTAGCTCGGCCGGCACCTAGGGAAACCTACCAAACCTGTGCATTTTTGAAAACTAGAGACCTAGGGGAATCCAAGATGGGGTGACTTGTGGGGCTCTGACCAGGTTCTGTTACCCAGAATCCTTTGCAAACCTGAAAATTTGGCTAAAATAACTAATTTTCCTCACATTTCGGTGACAGAAAGTTCTGGAATCTGAGAGGAGCCACAAATTTCCTTCCACCCAGTGTTCCCCCAAGTCTCCCGATAAAAATGATACCTCACTTGTGTGGGTAGGCCTAGCGCCCGCGTCAGGAAACGCCCTAAAACACAACGTGGACACATCCCATTTTTTGAAAGAAAACAGAGCTATTTTTTGCAAAGTGCCTACCTGTAGATTTTGGCCTCTAGCTCAGCCGGCACCTAGGGAAACCTACCAAACCTGTCCATTTTTTAAAACTAGAGACCTAGGGGAATCCAAGATGGGGTGACTTGTGGGGCTCTGACCAGGTTCTGTAACCCAGAATCCTTTGCGAACCTCAAAATGTGGCTACAAAAACACATTTTCCTCACATTTCGGTGACAGAAAGTTCTGGAATCTGAGAGGAGCCACAAATTTCCTTCCACACAGCGTCCCCCCAAGTCTCCCGATACAAATGATACCTCACTTGTGTGGGTAGGCCTAGCGGCCGCGACACGCAACACCCTAAAACACAATGTGGACACATCCCATTTTTTGAAAGAAAACAGAGCTGTTTTTTGCAAAGTGCCTACCTGTAGATTTTGGCCTCTAGCTCGGCCGGCACCTAGTGAATCCTACCAAACCTGTGCATTTTTGAAAACTAGAGACCTAGGGGAATTCAAGATGGGGTGACTTGTGGGGCTCTGACTAGGTTCTGTTACCCAGAATCATTTGCAAACCTCAAAATTTGGCTAAAAAAACAAATGTTCCTGATATTTCGGTGACAGAAAGTACTGGAATCTGAGAGGAGCCACAAATTTCCTTCCACCCAGCGTTCCCCCAAGTCTCCCGATACAAATGATACCTCACTTGTGTGGGTAGGCCTAGCGGCCGCTTCAGGAGACGCCCTAAAACACAACGTGGACACATCCAATTTTTTGAAAGAAAACAGAGCTATTTTTTGCAAAGTGCCTACCTGTAGATTTTGGCCTCTAGCTCGGCCGGCACCTAGGGAAACCTACCAAACCTGTGCATTTTTGAAAACTAGAGACCTAGGAGAATCCAAGATGGGGTGACTTGTGGGGCTCTGACCAGGTTCTGTTACCCAGAATCCTTTGCAAACCTGAAAATTTGGCTAAAATAACTAATTTTCCTCACATTTCGGTGACAGAAAGTTCTGGAATCTGAGAGGAGCCACAAATTTCCTTCCACCCAGTGTTCCCCCAAGTCTCCCGATAAAAATGATACCTCACTTGTGTGGGTAGGCCTAGCGGCCGCGTCAGGGAACGCCCTAAAACACAACGTGGACACATCCCATTTTTTGAAAGAAAACAGAGCTATTTTTTGCAAAGTGCCTACCTGTAGATTTTGGCCTCTAGCTCAGCCGGCACCTAGGGAAACCTACCAAACCTGTCCATTTTTTAAAACTAGAGACCTAGGGGAATCAAAGATGGGGTGACTTGTGGGGCTCTAACCAGGTTCTGTTACCCAGAATCCTTTGCAAACCTCAAAATTTGGCTAAAACAACATATTTTCCTCACATTTCGGTGACAGAAAGTTATGGAATCTGAGAGGAGCCACAAATTTCCTTCCACCCAGCGTTCCCCCAAGTCTCCCGATAAAAATGGTACCTCACTTGTGTGGGTAGGCCTAGCAGCCGCGTCAGGAGACGCCCTAAAACACAACGTGGACACATCCCATTTTTTGAAAGAAAACAGAGCTATTTTTTGCAAAGTGCCTACCTGTAGATTTTGGCCTCTAGCTCAGCCGGCACCTAGGGAAACCTACCAAACCTGTGGATTTTTTAAAACTAGAGATGTAGGGGAATCCAAGATGGGGTGACTTGTGGGGCTCTGACCAGGTTCTGTTACCCAGAATCCTTTGCGAACCACAAAATGTGCTACAAAAACACATTTTCCTCACATTTCGGTGACAGAAAGTTATGGAATCTGAGAGGAGCCACAAATTTCCTTCCACCCAGCGTCCCCCCAAGTCTCCCGATACAAATGATACCTCACTTGTGTGGGTAGGCCTAGCGCCCGCGACACAAGACACCCTAAAACACAACGTGGACACATCCCATTTTTTGAAAGAAAACAGAGCTGTTTTTTGCAAAGTGCCTACCTGTAGATTTTTGCCTCTAGCTCGGCCGGCACCTAGAGAAACCTACCAAACCTGTGCATTTTTGAAAACTAGAGACCTAGGGGAATTCAAGATGGGGTGACTTGTGGGGCTCTGACTAGGTTCTGTTACCCAGAATCATTTGCAAACCTCAAAATTTGGCTAAAAAAACAAATGTTCCTGATATTTCGGTGACAGAAAGTACTGGAATCTGAGAGGAGCCACAAATTTCCTTCCACCCAGCGTTCCCCCAAGTCTCCCGATACAAATGATACCTCACTTGTGTGGGTAGGCCTAGCGGCCGCTTCAGGAGACGCCCTAAAACACAACGTGGACACATCCAATTTTTTGAAAGAAAACAGAGCTATTTTTTGTAAAGTGCCTACCTGTAGATTTTGGCCTCTAGCTCGGCCGGCACCTAGGGAAACCTACCAAACCTGTGCATTTTTGAAAACTAGAGACCTAGGAGAATCCAAGATGGGGTGACTTGTGGGGCTCTGACCAGGTTCTGTTACCCAGAATCCTTTGCAAACCTGAAAATTTGGCTAAAATAACTAATTTTCCTCACATTTCGGTGACAGAAATTTCTGGAATCTGAGAGGAGCCACAAATTTCCTTCCACCCAGTGTTCCCCCAAGTCTCCCGATAAAAATGATACCTCACTTGTGTGGGTAGGCCTAGCGGCCGCGTCAGGGAACACCCTAAAACACAACGTGGACACATCCCATTTTTTGAAAGAAAACAGAGCTATTTTTTGCAAAGTGCCTACCTGTAGATTTTGGCCTCTAGCTCAGCCGGCACCTAGGGAAACCTACCAAACCTGTCCATTTTTTAAAACTAGAGACCTAGGGGAATCAAAGATGGGGTGACTTGTGGGGCTCTAACCAGGTTCTGTTACCCAGAATCCTTTGCAAACCTCAAAATTTGGCTAAAACAACATATTTTCCTCACATTTCGGTGACAGAAAGTTATGGAATCTGAGAGGAGCCACAAATTTCCTTCCACCCAGCGTTCCCCCAAGTCTCCCGATAAAAATGGTACCTCACTTGTGTGGGTAGGCCTAGCGGCCGCGTCAGGAGACGCCCTAAAACACAACGTGGACACATCCCATTTTTTGAAAGAAAACAGAGCTATTTTTTGCAAAGTGCCTACCTGTAGATTTTGGCCTCTAGCTCAGCCGGCACCTAGGGAAACCTACCAAACCTGTGGATTTTTTAAAACTAGAGATGTAGGGGAATCCAAGATGGGGTGACTTGTGGGGCTCTGACCAGGTTCTGTTACCCAGAATCCTTTGCGAACCACAAAATGTCCTACAAAAACACATTTTCCTCACATTTCGGTGACAGAAAGTTATGGAATCTGAGAGGAGCCACAAATTTCCTTCCACCCAGCGTCCCCCCAAGTCTCCCGATACAAATGATACCTCACTTGTGTGGGTAGGCCTAGCGCCCGCGACACAAGACACCCTAAAACACAACGTGGACACATCCCATTTTTTGAAAGAAAACAGAGCTGTTTTTTGCAAAGTGCCTACCTGTAGATTTTTGCCTCTAGCTCGGCCGGCACCTAGAGAAACCTACCAAACCTGTGCATTTTTGAAAACTAGAGACCTAGGGGAATTCAAGATGGGGTGACTTGTGGGGCTCTGACTAGGTTCTGTTACCCAGAATCATTTGCAAACCTCAAAATGTGGCTAAAAAAACAAATGTTCCTGATATTTCGGTGACAGAAAGTACTGGAATCTGAGAGGAGCCACAAATTTCCTTCCACC
Organism: Pleurodeles waltl; assembly: GCF_031143425.1. NCBI lineage: Eukaryota > Metazoa > Chordata > Amphibia > Caudata > Salamandridae > Pleurodeles > Pleurodeles waltl. The sequence continues at coordinate 167,498,347 of NC_090439.1, read as the reverse complement.
CAGCGTTCCCCCAAGTCTCCCGATAAAAATGATACCTCACTTGTGTGGGTAGGCCTAGCGGCCGCAACAGGATGCTCCCCAAAACACAAAGTGGGCACATACCAATTTTTGACAGAAAACAGAGCTGTTTTTTGCTAAGTGCCTACCTGTAGATTTTGGCCTCTAGCTCAGCCGGCACCTGGGGAAACCTACCAAACCTGTGCATTTTTTAAAACTAGAGACCTAGTGCAATCCAAGTTGGGGTGACTTGTGGGGCTCTGACCAGGTTCTGTTACCCAGAATCCTTTGCAAACCTCAAAATTTGGCTAAAAAAACATATTTTCCTCACATTTCGGTGACAGAAAGTCCTGGAATCTGAGAGGAGCCACAAATTTCCTTCCACCCAGCGTTCCCCCAAGTCTCCCGATAAAAATGATACCTCGCTTGTGTGGGTAGGCCTAGCGGCCGCGACACAACACGCCCTAAAACACAACGTGGACATATCCCATTTTTTGAAAGAAAACAGAGCTGTTTTTTGCAAAGTGCCTACCTGTAGATTTTGGCCTCTAGCTCGGCCGGCACCGAGGGAAACCTACCAAACCTGTGAATTTTTGAAAACTAGAAACCTAGGGGAATTCAAGATGGGGTGACTTGTGGGGCTCTGACTAGGTTCTGTTACCCAGAATCATTTGCAAACCTCAAAATGTGGCTAAAAAAACAAATGTTCCTGATATTTCGGTGACAGAAAGTACTGGAATCTGAGAGGAGCCACAAATTTCCTTCCACCCAGCGTTCCCCCAAGTCTCCCGATAAAAATGATACCTCACTTGTGTGGGTAGGCCTAGCAGCCGCAACAGAATACACCCCAAAACACAAAGTGGGCACATCCCATTTTTTGACAGAAAACAGAGCTGTTTTTTGCTAAGTGCCTACCTGTAGATTTTGGCCTCTAGCTCAGCCGGCACCTGGGGAAACCTACCAAACCTGTGCATTTTTTAAAACTAGAGACCTAGTGGAATCCAAGATGGGGTGACTTGTGGGGCTCTGACCAGGTTCTGTTACCCAGAATCCTTTGCAAACCTCAAAATTTGGCTAAAAAAACATATTTTCCTCACATTTCGGTGACAGAAAGTCCTGGAATCTGAGAGGAGCCACAAATTTCCTTCCACCCAGCGTTCCCCCAAGTCTCCCGATAAAAATGATACCTCGCTTGTGTGGGTAGGCCTAGCGGCCGCGACACGAGACGCCCTAAAACACAACGTGGACATATCCCATTTTTTTAAAGAAAACAGAGCTGTTTTTTGCAAAGTGCCTACCTGTAGATTTTGGCCTCTAGCTCGGCCGGCACCGAGGGAAACCTACCAAACCTGTGAATTTTTGAAAACTAGAAACCTAGGGGAATTCAAGATGGGGTGACTTGTGGGGCTCTGACCAGGTTCTGTTACCCAGAATCATTTGCAAACCTCAAAATTTGGCTAAAAAAACAAATTTTCCTGATATTACGGTGACAGAAAGTACTGGAATCTGAGAGGAGCCACAAATTTCCTTCCACCCAGCGTTCCCCCAAGTCTCCCGATAAAAATGATACCTCACCTGTGTGGGTAGGCCTAGCGGCCGCTTCAGGAGACGCCCTAGAACACAACGTGGACACATCCAATTTTTTGAAAGAAAACAGAGCTATTTTTTGCAAAGTGCCTACCTGTAGATTTTGGCCTCTAGCTCGGCCGGCACCTAGGGAAACCTACCAAACCTGTGCATTTTTGAAAACTAGAGACCTAGGGGAATCCAAGATGGGGTGACTTGTGGGGCTCTGACCAGGTTCTGTTACCCAGAATCCTTTGCAAACCTGAAAATTTGGCTAAAATAACTAATTTTCCTCACATTTCGGTGACAGAAAGTTCTGGAATCTGAGAGGAGCCACAAATTTCCTTCCACCCAGTGTTCCCCCAAGTCTCCCGATAAAAATGATACCTCACTTGTGTGGGTAGGCCTAGCGCCCGCGTCAGGAAACGCCCTAAAACACAACGTGGACACATCCCATTTTTTGAAAGAAAACAGAGCTATTTTTTGCAAAGTGCCTACCTGTAGATTTTGGCCTCTAGCTCAGCCGGCACCTAGGGAAACCTACCAAACCTGTCCATTTTTTAAAACTAGAGACCTAGGGGAATCCAAGATGGGGTGACTTGTGGGGCTCTGACCAGGTTCTGTTACCCAGAATCCTTTGCGAACCTCAAAATGTGGCTACAAAAACACATTTTCCTCACATTTCGGTGACAGAAAGTTCTGGAATCTGAGAGGAGCCACAAATTTCCTTCCACACAGCGTCCCCCCAAGTCTCCCGATACAAATGATACCTCACTTGTGTGGGTAGGCCTAGCGGCCGCGACACGCAACACCCTAAAACACAATGTGGACACATCCCATTTTTTGAAAGAAAACAGAGCTGTTTTTTGCAAAGTGCCTACCTGTAGATTTTGGCCTCTAGCTCGGCCGGCACCTAGTGCATCCTACCAAACCTGTGCATTTTTGAAAACTAGAGACCTAGGGGAATTCAAGATGGGGTGACTTGTGGGGCTCTGACTAGGTTCTGTTACCCAGAATCATTTGCAAACCTCAAAATTTGGCTAAAAAAACAAATGTTCCTGATATTTCGGTGACAGAAAGTTCTGCGATCTGAGAGGAGCCACAAATTTCCTTCCACCCAGTGTTCCCCCAAGTCTCCCGATAAAAATGATACCTCACTTGTGTGGGTAGGCCTAGCGGCCGCGTCAGGGAACGCCCTAAAACACAACGTGGACACATCCCATTTTTTGAAAGAAAACAGAGCTATTTTTTGCAAAGTGCCTACCTGTAGATTTTGGCCTCTAGCTCAGCCGGCACCTAGGGAAACCTACCAAACCTGTCCATTTTTTAAAACTAGAGACCTAGGGGAATCAAAGATGGGGTGACTTGTGGGGCTCTAACCAGGTTCTGTTACCCAGAATCCTTTGCAAACCTCAAAATTTGGCTAAAACAACATATTTTCCTCACATTTCGGTGACAGAAAGTTATGGAATCTGAGAGGAGCCACAAATTTCCTTCCACCCAGCGTTCCCCCAAGTCTCCCGATAAAAATGGTACCTCACTTGTGTGGGTAGGCCTAGCGGCCGCGTCAGGAGACGCCCTAAAACACAACGTGGACACATCCCATTTTTTGAAAGAAAACAGAGCTATTTTTTGCAAAGTGCCTACCTGTAGATTTTGGCCTCTAGCTCAGCCGGCACCTAGGGAAACCTACCAAACCTGTGGATTTTTTAAAACTAGAGATGTAGGGGAATCCAAGATGGGGTGACTTGTGGGGCTCTGACCAGGTTCTGTTACCCAGAATCCTTTGCGAACCACAAAATGTGCTACAAAAACACATTTTCCTCACATTTCGGTGACAGAAAGTTATGGAATCTGAGAGGAGCCACAAATTTCCTTCCACCCAGCGTCCCCCCAAGTCTCCCGATACAAATGATACCTCACTTGTGTGGGTAGGCCTAGCACCCGCGACACAAGACACCCTAAAACACAACGTGGACACATCCCATTTTTTGAAAGAAAACAGAGCTGTTTTTTGCAAAGTGCCTACCTGTAGATTTTTGCCTCTAGCTCGGCCGGCACCTAGAGAAATCTACCAAACCTGTGCATTTTTGAAAACTAGAGACCTAGGGGAATTCAAGATGGGGTGACTTGTGGGGCTCTGACTAGGTTCTGTTACCCAGAATCATTTGCAAACCTCAAAATGTGGCTAAAAAAACAAATGTTCCTGATATTTCGGTGACAGAAAGTACTGGAATCTGAGAGGAGCCACAAATTTCCTTCCACCCAGCGTTCCCCCAAGTCTCCCGATAAAAATGATACCTCACTTGTGTGGGTAGGCCTAGCGGCCGCAACAGGATGCTCCCCAAAACACAAAGTGGGCACATACCAATTTTTGACAGAAAACAGAGCTGTTTTTTGCTAAGTGCCTACCTGTAGATTTTGGCCTCTAGCTCAGCCGGCACCTGGGGAAACCTACCAAACCTGTGCATTTTTTAAAACTAGAGACCTAGTGCAATCCAAGTTGGGGTGACTTGTGGGGCTCTGACCAGGTTCTGTTACCCAGAATCCTTTGCAAACCTCAAAATTTGGCTAAAAAAACATATTTTCCTCACATTTCGGTGACAGAAAGTCCTGGAATCTGAGAGGAGCCACAAATTTCCTTCCACCCAGCGTTCCCCCAAGTCTCCCGATAAAAATGATACCTCGCTTGTGTGGGTAGGCCTAGCGGCCGCGACACAACACGCCCTAAAACACAACGTGGACATATCCCATTTTTTGAAAGAAAACAGAGCTGTTTTTTGCAAAGTGCCTACCTGTAGATTTTGGCCTCTAGCTCGGCCGGCACCGAGGGAAACCTACCAAACCTGTGAATTTTTGAAAACTAGAAACCTAGGGGAATTCAAGATGGGGTGACTTGTGGGGCTCTGACTAGGTTCTGTTACCCAGAATCATTTGCAAACCTCAAAATGTGGCTAAAAAAACAAATGTTCCTGATATTTCGGTGACAGAAAGTACTGGAATCTGAGAGGAGCCACAAATTTCCTTCCACCCAGCGTTCCCCCAAGTCTCCCGATAAAAATGATACCTCACTTGTGTGGGTAGGCCTAGCAGCCGCAACAGAATACACCCCAAAACACAAAGTGGGCACATCCCATTTTTTGACAGAAAACAGAGCTGTTTTTTGCTAAGTGCCTACCTGTAGATTTTGGCCTCTAGCTCAGCCGGCACCTGGGGAAACCTACCAAACCTGTGCATTTTTTAAAACTAGAGACCTAGTGGAATCCAAGATGGGGTGACTTGTGGGGCTCTGACCAGGTTCTGTTACCCAGAATCCTTTGCAAACCTCAAAATTTGGCTAAAAAAACATATTTTCCTCACATTTCGGTGACAGAAAGTCCTGGAATCTGAGAGGAGCCACAAATTTCCTTCCACCCAGCGTTCCCCCAAGTCTCCCGATAAAAATGATACCTCGCTTGTGTGGGTAGGCCTAGCGGCCGCGACACGAGACGCCCTAAAACACAACGTGGACATATCCCATTTTTTTAAAGAAAACAGAGCTGTTTTTTGCAAAGTGCCTACCTGTAGATTTTGGCCTCTAGCTCGGCCGGCACCGAGGGAAACCTACCAAACCTGTGAATTTTTGAAACCTAGGGGAATTCAAGATGGGGTGACTTGTGGGGCTCTGACCAGGTTCTGTTACCCAGAATCATTTGCAAACCTCAAAATTTGGCTAAAAAAACAAATTTTCCTGATATTACGGTGACAGAAAGTACTGGAATCTGAGAGGAGCCACAAATTTCCTTCCACCCAGCGTTCCCCCAAGTCTCCCGATAAAAATGATACCTCACCTGTGTGGGTAGGCCTAGCGGCCGCTTCAGGAGACGCCCTAGAACACAACGTGGACACATCCAATTTTTTGAAAGAAAACAGAGCTATTTTTTGCAAAGTGCCTACCTGTAGATTTTGGCCTCTAGCTCGGCCGGCACCTAGGGAAACCTACCAAACCTGTGCATTTTTGAAAACTAGAGACCTAGGGGAATCCAAGATGGGGTGACTTGTGGGGCTCTGACCAGGTTCTGTTACCCAGAATCCTTTGCAAACCTGAAAATTTGGCTAAAATAACTAATTTTCCTCACATTTCGGTGACAGAAAGTTCTGGAATCTGAGAGGAGCCACAAATTTCCTTCCACCCAGTGTTCCCCCAAGTCTCCCGATAAAAATGATACCTCACTTGTGTGGGTAGGCCTAGCGCCCGCGTCAGGAAACGCCCTAAAACACAACGTGGACACATCCCATTTTTTGAAAGAAAACAGAGCTATTTTTTGCAAAGTGCCTACCTGTAGATTTTGGCCTCTAGCTCAGCCGGCACCTAGGGAAACCTACCAAACCTGTCCATTTTTTAAAACTAGAGACCTAGGGGAATCCAAGATGGGGTGACTTGTGGGGCTCTGACCAGGTTCTGTTACCCAGAATCCTTTGCGAACCTCAAAATGTGGCTACAAAAACACATTTTCCTCACATTTCGGTGACAGAAAGTTCTGGAATCTGAGAGGAGCCACAAATTTCCTTCCACACAGCGTCCCCCCAAGTCTCCCGATACAAATGATACCTCACTTGTGTGGGTAGGCCTAGCGGCCGCGACACGCAACACCCTAAAACACAATGTGGACACATCCCATTTTTTGAAAGAAAACAGAGCTGTTTTTTGCAAAGTGCCTACCTGTAGATTTTGGCCTCTAGCTCGGCCGGCACCTAGTGCATCCTACCAAACCTGTGCATTTTTGAAAACTAGAGACCTAGGGGAATTCAAGATGGGGTGACTTGTGGGGCTCTGACTAGGTTCTGTTACCCAGAATCATTTGCAAACCTCAAAATTTGGCTAAAAAAACAAATGTTCCTGATATTTCGGTGACAGAAAGTACTGGAATCTGAGAGGAGCCACAAATTTCCTTCCACCCAGCGTTCCCCCAAGTCTCCCGATACAAATGATACCTCACTTGTGTGGGTAGGCCTAGCGGCCGCTTCAGGAGACGCCCTAAAACACAACGTGGACACATCCAATTTTTTGAAAGAAAACAGAGCTATTTTTTGCAAAGTGCCTACCTGTAGATTTTGGCCTCTAGCTCGGCCGGCACCGAGGGAAACCTACCAAACCTGTGAATTTTAGAAAACTAGAAACCTAGGGGAATTCAAGATGGGGTGACTTGTGGGGCTCTGACTAGGTTCTGTTACCCAGAATCATTTGCAAACCTCAAAATGTGGCTAAAAAAACAAATGTTCCTGATATTTCGGTGACAGAAAGTACTGGAATCTGAGAGGAGCCACAAATTTCCTTCCACCCAGCGTTCCCCCAAGTCTCCCGATAAAAATGATACCTCACTTGTGTGGGTAGGCCTAGCAGCCGCAACAGAATACACCCCAAAACACAAAGTGGGCACATCCCATTTTTTGACAGAAAACAGAGCTGTTTTTTGCTAAGTGCCTACCTGTAGATTTTGGCCTCTAGCTCAGCCGGCACCTGGGGAAACCTACCAAACCTGTGCATTTTTTAAAACTAGAGACCTAGTGGAATCCAAGATGGGGTGACTTGTGGGGCTCTGACCAGGTTCTGTTACCCAGAATCCTTTGCAAACCTCAAAATTTGGCTAAAAAAACATATTTTCCTCACATTTCGGTGACAGAAAGTCCTGGAATCTGAGAGGAGCCACAAATTTCCTTCCACCCAGCGTTCCCCCAAGTCTCCCGATAAAAATGATACCTCGCTTGTGTGGGTAGGCCTAGCGGCCGCGACACGAGACGCCCTAAAACACAACGTGGACATATCCCATTTTTTTAAAGAAAACAGAGCTGTTTTTTGCAAAGTGCCTACCTGTAGATTTTGGCCTCTAGCTCGGCCGGCACCGAGGGAAACCTACCAAACCTGTGAATTTTTGAAAACTAGAAACCTAGGGGAATTCAAGATGGGGTGACTTGTGGGGCTCTGACCAGGTTCTGTTACCCAGAATCATTTGCAAACCTCAAAATTTGGCTAAAAAAACAAATTTTCCTGATATTACGGTGACAGAAAGTACTGGAATCTGAGAGGAGCCACAAATTTCCTTCCACCCAGCGTTCCCCCAAGTCTCCCGATAAAAATGATACCTCACCTGTGTGGGTAGGCCTAGCGGCCGCTTCAGGAGACGCCCTAGAACACAACGTGGACACATCCAATTTTTTGAAAGAAAACAGAGCTATTTTTTGCAAAGTGCCTACCTGTAGATTTTGGCCTCTAGCTCGGCCGGCACCTAGGGAAACCTACCAAACCTGTGCATTTTTGAAAACTAGAGACCTAGGGGAATCCAAGATGGGGTGACTTGTGGGGCTCTGACCAGGTTCTGTTACCCAGAATCCTTTGCAAACCTGAAAATTTGGCTAAAATAACTAATTTTCCTCACATTTCGGTGACAGAAAGTTCTGGAATCTGAGAGGAGCCACAAATTTCCTTCCACCCAGTGTTCCCCCAAGTCTCCCGATAAAAATGATACCTCACTTGTGTGGGTAGGCCTAGCGCCCGCGTCAGGAAACGCCCTAAAACACAACGTGGACACATCCCATTTTTTGAAAGAAAACAGAGCTATTTTTTGCAAAGTGCCTACCTGTAGATTTTGGCCTCTAGCTCAGCCGGCACCTAGGGAAACCTACCAAACCTGTCCATTTTTTAAAACTAGAGACCTAGGGGAATCCAAGATGGGGTGACTTGTGGGGCTCTGACCAGGTTCTGTTACCCAGAATCCTTTGCAAACCTCAAAATGTGGCTACAAAAACACATTTTCCTCACATTTCGGTGACAGAAAGTTCTGGAATCTGAGAGGAGCCACAAATTTCCTTCCACACAGCGTCCCCCCAAGTCTCCCGATACAAATGATACCTCACTTGTGTGGGTAGGCCTAGCGGCCGCGACACGCAACACCCTAAAACACAATGTGGACACATCCCATTTTTTGAAAGAAAACAGAGCTGTTTTTTGCAAAGTGCCTACCTGTAGATTTTGGCCTCTAGCTCGGCCGGCACCTAGTGAATCCTACCAAACCTGTGCATTTTTGAAAACTAGAGACCTAGGGGAATTCAAGATGGGGTGACTTGTGGGGCTCTGACTAGGTTCTGTTACCCAGAATCATTTGCAAACCTCAAAATTTGGCTAAAAAAACAAATGTTCCTGATATTTCGGTGACAGAAAGTACTGGAATCTGAGAGGAGCCACAAATTTCCTTCCACCCAGCGTTCCCCCAAGTCTCCCGATACAAATGATACCTCACTTGTGTGGGTAGGCCTAGCGGCCGCTTCAGGAGACGCCCTAAAACACAACGTGGACACATCCAATTTTTTGAAAGAAAACAGAGCTATTTTTTGCAAAGTGCCTACCTGTAGATTTTGGCCTCTAGCTCGGCCGGCACCTAGGGAAACCTACCAAACCTGTGCATTTTTGAAAACTAGAGACCTAGGAGAATCCAAGATGGGGTGACTTGTGGGGCTCTGACCAGGTTCTGTTACCCAGAATCCTTTGCAAACCTGAAAATTTGGCTAAAATAACTAATTTTCCTCACATTTCGGTGACAGAAAGTTCTGGAATCTGAGAGGAGCCACAAATTTCCTTCCACCCAGTGTTCCCCCAAGTCTCCCGATAAAAATGATACCTCACTTGTGTGGGTAGGCCTAGCGGCCGCGTCAGGGAACGCCCTAAAACACAACGTGGACACATCCCATTTTTTGAAAGAAAACAGAGCTATTTTTTGCAAAGTGCCTACCTGTAGATTTTGGCCTCTAGCTCAGCCGGCACCTAGGGAAACCTACCAAACCTGTCCATTTTTTAAAACTAGAGACCTAGGGGAATCAAAGATGGGGTGACTTGTGGGGCTCTAACCAGGTTCTGTTACCCAGAATCCTTTGCAAACCTCAAAATTTGGCTAAAACAACATATTTTCCTCACATTTCGGTGACAGAAAGTTATGGAATCTGAGAGGAGCCACAAATTTCCTTCCACCCAGCGTTCCCCCAAGTCTCCCGATAAAAATGGTACCTCACTTGTGTGGGTAGGCCTAGCGGCCGCGTCAGGAGACGCCCTAAAACACAACGTGGACACATCCCATTTTTTGAAAGAAAACAGAGCTATTTTTTGCAAAGTGCCTACCTGTAGATTTTGGCCTCTAGCTCAGCCGGCACCTAGGGAAACCTACCAAACCTGTGGATTTTTTAAAACTAGAGATGTAGGGGAATCCAAGATGGGGTGACTTGTGGGGCTCTGACCAGGTTCTGTTACCCAGAATCCTTTGCGAACCACAAAATGTGCTACAAAAACACATTTTCCTCACATTTCGGTGACAGAAAGTTATGGAATCTGAGAGGAGCCACAAATTTCCTTCCACCCAGCGTCCCCCCAAGTCTCCCGATACAAATGATACCTCACTTGTGTGGGTAGGCCTAGCGCCCGCGACACAAGACACCCTAAAACACAACGTGGACACATCCCATTTTTTGAAAGAAAACAGAGCTGTTTTTTGCAAAGTGCCTACCTGTAGATTTTTGCCTCTAGCTCGGCCGGCACCTAGAGAAACCTACCAAACCTGTGCATTTTTGAAAACTAGAGACCTAGGGGAATTCAAGATGGGGTGACTTGTGGGGCTCTGACTAGGTTCTGTTACCCAGAATCATTTGCAAACCTCAAAATTTGGCTAAAAAAACAAATGTTCCTGATATTTCGGTGACAGAAAGTACTGGAATCTGAGAGGAGCCACAAATTTCCTTCCACCCAGCGTTCCCCCAAGTCTCCCGATACAAATGATACCTCACTTGTGTGGGTAGGCCTAGCGGCCGCTTCAGGAGACGCCCTAAAACACAACGTGGACACATCCAATTTTTTGAAAGAAAACAGAGCTATTTTTTGCAAAGTGCCTACCTGTAGATTTTGGCCTCTAGCTCGGCCGGCACCTAGGGAAACCTACCAAACCTGTGCATTTTTGAAAACTAGAGACCTAGGAGAATCCAAGATGGGGTGACTTGTGGGGCTCTGACCAGGTTCTGTTACCCAGAATCCTTTGCAAACCTGAAAATTTGGCTAAAATAACTAATTTTCCTCACATTTCGGTGACAGAAAGTTCTGGAATCTGAGAGGAGCCACAAATTTCCTTCCACCCAGTGTTCCCCCAAGTCTCCCGATAAAAATGATACCTCACTTGTGTGGGTAGGCCTAGCGGCCGCGTCAGGGAACGCCCTAAAACACAACGTGGACACATCCCATTTTTTGAAAGAAAACAGAGCTATTTTTTGCAAAGTGCCTACCTGTAGATTTTGGCCTCTAGCTCAGCCGGCACCTAGGGAAACCTACCAAACCTGTCCATTTTTTAAAACTAGAGACCTAGGGGAATCAAAGATGGGGTGAGTTGTGGGGCTCTAACCAGGTTCTGTTACCCAGAATCCTTTGCAAACCTCAAAATTTGGCTAAAACAACATATTTTCCTCACATTTCGGTGACAGAAAGTTATGGAATCTGAGAGGAGCCACAAATTTCCTTCCACCCAACGTTCCCCCAAGTCTCCCGATAAAAATGGTACCTCACTTGTGTGGGTAGGCCTAGCGGCCGCGTCAGGAGACGCCCTAAAACACAACGTGGACACATCCCATTTTTTGAAAGAAAACAGAGCTATTTTTTGCAAAGTGCCTACCTGTAGATTTTGGCCTCTAGCTCAGCCGGCACCTAGGGAAACCTACCAAACCTGTGGATTTTTTAAAACTAGAGATGTAGGGGAATCCAAGATGGGGTGACTTGTGGGGCTCTGACCAGGTTCTGTTACCCAGAATCCTTTGCGAACCACAAAATGTGCTACAAAAACACATTTTCCTCACATTTCGGTGACAGAAAGTTATGGAATCTGAGAGGAGCCACAAATTTCCTTCCACCCAGCGTCCCCCCAAGTCTCCCGATACAAATGATACCTCACTTGTGTGGGTAGGCCTAGCGCCCGCGACACAAGACACCCTAAAACACAACGTGGACACATCCCATTTTTTGAAAGAAAACAGAGCTGTTTTTTGCAAAGTGCCTACCTGTAGATTTTTGCCTCTAGCTCGGCCGGCACCTAGAGAAACCTACCAAACCTGTGCATTTTTGAAAACTAGAGACCTAGGGGAATTCAAGATGGGGTGACTTGTGGGGCTCTGACTAGGTTCTGTTACCCAGAATCATTTGCAAACCTCAAAATGTGGCTAAAAAAACAAATGTTCCTGATATTTCGGTGACAGAAAGTACTGGAATCTGAGAGGAGCCACAAATTTCCTTCCACCCAGCGTTCCCCCAAGTCTCCCGATAAAAATGATACCTCACTTGTGTGGGTAGGCCTAGCGGCCGCAACAGGATGCTCCCCAAAACACAAAGTGGGCACATACCAATTTTTGACAGAAAACAGAGCTGTTTTTTGCTAAGTGCCTACCTGTAGATTTTGGCCTCTAGCTCAGCCGGCACCTGGGGAAACCTACCAAACCTGTGCATTTTTTAAAACTAGAGACCTAGTGCAATCCAAGTTGGGGTGACTTGTGGGGCTCTGACCAGGTTCTGTTACCCAGAATCCTTTGCAAACCTCAAAATTTGGCTAAAAAAACATATTTTCCTCACATTTCGGTGACAGAAAGTCCTGGAATCTGAGAGGAGCCACAAATTTCCTTCCACCCAGCGTTCCCCCAAGTCTCCCGATAAAAATGATACCTCGCTTGTGTGGGTAGGCCTAGCGGCCGCGACACAACACGCCCTAAAACACAACGTGGACATATCCCATTTTTTGAAAGAAAACAGAGCTGTTTTTTGCAAAGTGCCTACCTGTAGATTTTGGCCTCTAGCTCGGCCGGCACCGAGGGAAACCTACCAAACCTGTGAATTTTTGAAAACTAGAAACCTAGGGGAATTCAAGATGGGGTGACTTGTGGGGCTCTGACTAGGTTCTGTTACCCAGAATCATTTGCAAACCTGAAAATTTGGCTAAAAAAACAAATTTTCCTCACATTTCGGTGACAGAAAGTTCTGGAATCTGAGAGGAGCCACAAATTTCCTTCCACCCAGTGTTCCCCCAAGTCTCCCGATAAAAATGATACCTCACTTGTGTGGGTAGGCCTAGCGGTCGAGTCAGGAGAACGCCCTAAAACACAACGTGGACACATCCCTTTTTTTTAAAGAAAACAGAGCTATTTTTTGCAAAGTGCCTACCTGTAGATTTTGGCCTCTAGCTCAGCCGGCACCTAGGGAAACATACCAAACCTGTGCATTTTTTTAAACTAGAGACCTACGGGAATCCAAGATGGGGTGACTTGTAGGGCTCTGACCAGGTTCTGTTACCCAGAATCCTTTGCGAACCTCAAAATGTGGCTACAAAAACACATTTTCCTCACATTTCGGTGACAGAAAGTTCTGGAATCTGAGAGGAGCCACAAATTTCCTTCCACCCAGCGTCCCCCCAAGTCTCCCGATACAAATGATACCCCACTTGTGTGGGTAGGCCTAGCGGCCGCGACACAAATCACCCTAAAACACAATGTGGACACATCCCATTTTTTGAAAGAAAACAGAGCTGTTTTTTGCAAAGTGCCTACCTGTAGATTTTGGCCTCTAGCTCGGCCGGCACCTAGGGAAACCTACCAAACCTGTGCATTTTGGAAAACTAGAGACCTAGGGGAATTCAAGATGGGGTGACTTGTGGGGCTCTGACTAGGTTCTGTTACCCAGAATCATTTGCAAACCTCAAAATTTGGCTAAAAAAACAAATGTTCCTGATATTTCGGTGACAGAAAGTACTGGAATCTGAGAAGAGCCACAAATGTCCTTCCACCCAGCGTTCCCCCAAGTCTCTCGATAAAAATGATACCTCACTTGTGTGGGTAGGCCTAGCGGCCGCAACAGCAAACACCCCAAAACACAAAGTGGGCACATCCCATTTTTTGACAGAAAACAGAGCTGTTTTTTGCTAAGTGCCTACCTGTAGATTTTGGCCTCTAGCTCAGCCGGCACCTAGGGAAACCTACCAAACCTGTGCATTTTTAAAAACTAGAGACCTAGTGGAATCCAAGATGGGGTGACTTGTGGGGCTCTGACCAGGTTCTGTTACCCAGAATCCTTTGCAAACCTCAAAATTTGGCTAAAAAAACATATTTTCCTCACATTTCGGTGACAGAAAGTTCTGGAATCTGAGAGGAGCCACAAATTTCATTCCACCCAGCGTTCCCCCAAGTCTCCCGATAAAAATGATACATCGCTTGTGTGGGTAGGCCTAGCGGCCGCGACACGAGACGCCCTAAAACACAACGTGGACATATCCCATTTTTTGAAAGAAAACAGAGCTGTTTTTTGCAAAGTGCCTACCTGTAGATTTTGGCCTCTAGCTCGGCCGGCACCGAGGGAAACCTACCAAACCTGTGAATTTTTGAAAACTAGAAACCTAGGGGAATTCAAGATGGGGTGATTTGTGGGGCTCTGACCAGGTTCTGTTACCCAGAATCCTTTGCAAACCTGAAAATTTGGCTGAAAAAACAAATTTTCCTAATATTTCGGTGACAGAAAGTTCTGGAATCTGAGAGGAGCCACAAATTTCCTTCCACCCAGCGTTCCCCCAAGTCTCCCGATAAAAATTATACCTCACTTGTGTGGGTAGGCCTAGCGGCCGCAACTGGACACAACCCAAAACACAAAGTGGGCACATCCCATTTTTTGACAGAAAACAGAGCTGTTTTTTGCTTAGTGCCTACCTGTAGATTTTGGCCTCTAGCTCAGCCGGCACCTAGGGAAACCTACCAAACCTGTGCATTTTTGAAAACTAGAGACCTAGGGTAATCCAAGATGGGGTGACTTGTGGGGCTCTGACCAGGTTCTGTTACCCAGAATCCTTTGCAAACCTCAAAATTTGGCTAAAAAAACATATTTTCCTCACATTTCGGTGACAGAAAGTTCTGGAATCTGAGAGGAGCCACAAATTTCCTTCCACCCAGCGTTCCCCCAAGTCTCCCGATAAAAATGATACCTCACTTGTGTGGGTAGGCCTAGCGGCCGCGACACGAAGTGCCCTAAAACACTACGTGGACATATCCCATTTTTTGAAAGAAAACAGAGCTGTTTTTTGCTAAGTGCCTACCTGTAGATTTTGGCCTCTAGCTTGGCCGGCACCTAGGGAAACCTACCAAACCTGTGCATTTTTTAAAAACTACAGACCTAGGGGAATTCAAGATGGGGTGACTTGTGGGGCTCTGACCAGGTTCTGTTACCCAGAATCCTTTGCAAACCTCAAAATTTGGCTGAAAAAACATATTTTCCTCACATTTCGGTGACAGAAAGTTCTGGAATTTGAGAGGAGCCACAAATTTCCTTCCTCCCAGTGTTCCCCCTAGTCTCCCGATAAAAATGATACCTCGCTTGTGTGGGTAGGCCTAGCGGCCGCGACACAAGACTCCCTAAAACACAACGTGGACATATCCCATTTTTTGAAAGAAAACAGACCTGTTTTTTGCAAAGTGCCTACCTGTAGATTTTGGCCTCTAGCTCAGCCGGCACCTAGGGAAACCTACCAAACCTGTGCATTTTTGAAAACTAGAGACCTAGGGTAATCCAAGATGGGGTGACTTGTGGGGCTCTGACCAGGTTCTGTTACCCAGAATCCTTTGCAAACCTCAAAATGTGGCTAAAAATACATATTTTCCTCACATTTCGGTGACAGAAAGTTCTGGAATCTGAGAGGAGCCACAAATTTCCTTCCACCCAGCGTTCCCCCAAGTCTCCCGATAAAAATGATACCTCACTTGTGTGGGTAGGCCTAGCGGCCGCGACACGAAGCGCCCTAAAACACAACGTGGACATATCCCATTTTTTGAAAGAAAACAGAGCTGTTTTTTGCAAAGTGCCTACCTGTAGATTTTGGCCTCTAGCTCGGCCGGCAC
Organism: Pleurodeles waltl; assembly: GCF_031143425.1. NCBI lineage: Eukaryota > Metazoa > Chordata > Amphibia > Caudata > Salamandridae > Pleurodeles > Pleurodeles waltl. The sequence continues at coordinate 167,482,858 of NC_090439.1, read as the reverse complement.
CGAGGGAAAACTACCAAACCTGTGAATTTTTGAAAACTAGAAACCTAGGGGAATTCAAGATGGGGTGACTTGTGGGGCTCTGACCAGGTTCTGTTACCCAGAATCATTTGCAAACCTCAAAATTTGGCTAAAAAAACAAATTTTCCTGATATTACGGTGACAGAAAGTACTGGTATCTGAGAGGAGCCACAAATTTCCTTCCACCCAGCGTTCCCCCAAGTCTCCCGATAAAAATGATACCTCACTTGTGTGGGTAGCCCAAGCGGCCGCATCAGGAGACGCCCTAAAACACAACGTGGACACATCCAATTTTTTGAAAGAAAACAGAGCTATTTTTTGCAAAGTGCCTAACTGTAGATTTTGACCTCTAGCTCGGCCGGCACCTAGGGAAACCTACCAAACCTGTGCATTTTCTAAAACTAGAGACCTAGGGGAATCCAAGATGGGGTGACTTGTGGGGCTCTGACCAGGTTCTGTTACCCAGAATCCTTTGCAAACCTGAAAATTTGGCTAAAAAAACAAATTTCCCTAATATTTTGGTGACAGAAAGTTCTGGAATCTGAGAGGAGCCACAAATTTCCTTCCACCCAGCGTTCCCCCAAGTCTCCCGATAAAAATGATACCTCACTTGTGTGGGTAGGCCTAGCGGCCGCAACAGAACACGACCCAAAACACAAAGTGGGCACATCCCATTTTTTGACAGAAAACAGAGCTGTTTTTTGCTTAGTGCCTACCTGTAGATTTTGGCCTCTAGCTCAGCCGGCACCTAGGGAAACCTACCAAACCTGTGCATTTTTGAAAACTAGAGACCTAGGGTAATCCAAGATGGGGTGACTTGTGGGGCTCTGACCAGGTTCTGTTACCAAGAATCCTTTGCAAACCTCAAAATTTGGCTAAAAAAACATATTTTCCTCACATTTCGGTGACAGAAAGTTCTGGAATCTGAGAGGAGCCACAAATTTCCTTCCACCCAGCATTCCCCCAAGTCTCCCGATAAAAATGATACCTCACTTGTGTGGGTACGCCTAGCGGCCGCGTCAGGAAATGCCCTAAAACACAACGTGGACACATCCCATTTTTTGAAAGAAAACAGAGCTATTTTTTGCAAAGTGCCTACCTGTAGATTTTGGCCTCTAGCTTGGCCGGCACCTAGGGAAACCTACCAAACCTGTGCATTTTTTAAAAACTACAGACCTAGGGGAATTCAAGATGGGGTGACTTGTGGGGCTCTGACCAGGTTCTGTTACCCAGAATCCTTTGCAAACCTGAAAATTTGGCTAAAAAAACAAATTTTCCTGACATTTCGGTGACAGAAAGTTCTGGAATCTGAGAAAAGCCACAAATTTCCTTCCACCCAGCGTTCCCCCAAGTCTCCCGATAATAATGATACCTCACTTGTGTGGGTAGGCCTAGCGGCCACGTCAGGAGATACCCTAAAAACACAAAGTGGGCACATCCCATTTTTTGACAGAAAACAGAGCTGTTTTTTGCAAAGTGCCTAACTGTAGATTTTGGCCTCTAGCTCGGCCGGCACCTAGGGAAACCTACCAAACCTGTGCATTTTTGAAAACTAGAGACCTAGGGGAACCCAAGATGGGGTGACTTGTGGGGCTCTGACCAGGTTCTGTTACCCAGAATCCTTTGCAAACCTGAAAATTTTGCTACAAAAACACATTTTCCTAATATTTCGGTGACAGAAAGTTCTGGAATCTGAGAGGAGCCACAAATTTCCTTCCACCCAGCGTTCCCCCAAGTCTCCCGATAAAAATGATACCTCACTTGTGTGGGTAGGCCTAGCGGCCGTGACACGAAGCGCCCTAAAACACAACGTGGACATATCCCATTTTTTTAAAGAAAACAGAGCTGTTTTTTGCAAAGTGCCTACCTGTAGATTTTGGCCTCTAGCTGAGCCGGCACCTAGGGAAACCTACCAAACCTGTGCATTTTTTAAAACTAGAGACCTAGGGGAATCCAAGATGGGGTGACTTGTGGGGCTCTGACCAGGTTCTGTTACCCAGAATCCTTTGCGAACCTCAAAATGTGGCTACAAAAACACATTTTCCTCACATTTCGGTGACAGAAAGTTCTGGAATCTGAGAGGAGCCACAAATTTCCTTCCACCCAGCGTCCCCCCAAGTCTCCCGAGACAAATGATACCTCACTTGTGTGGGTAGGCCTAGCGGCCGCGACACAAGACACCCTAAAACACTATGTGGACACATCCCATTTTTTGAAAGAAAACAGAGCTGTTTTTTGCAAAGTGCCTACCTGTAGATTTTGGCCTCTAGCTCGGCCGGCACCTAGGGAAACCTACCAAACCTGTGCATTTTTGAAAACTAGAGACCTAGGGGAATTCAAGATGGGGTGACTTGTGGGGCTCTGACTAGGTTCTGTTACCCAGAATCATTTGCAAACCTCAAAATTTGGCTAAAAAACAAATGTTCCTGATATTTCGGTGACAGAAAGTACTGGAATCTGAGAGGAGCCACAAATTTCCTTCCACCCAGCGTTCCCCCAAGTCTCCCGATAAAAATGATACCTCACTTGTGTAGGTAGGCCTAGCGGCCGCAACAGCATGCACCCCAAAACACAAAGTGGGCACATCCCATTTTTTGACAGAAAACAGAGCTGTTTTTTGCTAAGTGCCTACCTGTAGATTTTGGCCTCTAGCTCAGCCGGCACCTAGGGAAACCTACCAAACCTGTGCATTTTTGAAAACTAGAGACCTAGTGGAATCCAAGATGGGGTGACTTGTGGGGCTCTGACCAGGTTCTGTTACCCAGAATCCTTTGCAAACCTCAAAATTTGGCTAAAAAAACATATTTTCCTCACATTTCGGTGACAGAAAGTTCTGGAATCTGAGAGGAGCCAAAAATTTCCTTCCACCCAGTGTTCCCCCAAGTCTCCCGATAAAAATGATACCTCGCATGTGTGGGTAGGCCTAGCGGCCGCGACACGAGACGCCCTAAAACACAACGTGGACATATCCCATTTTTTGAAAGAAAACAAACCTGTTTTTTGCAAAGTGCCTACCTGTAGATTTTGGCCTCTAGCTCAGCCGGCACCTAGGGAAACCTACCAAACCTGTGCATTTTTGAAAACTAGAGACCTAGGGTAATCCAGGATGGGGTGACTTGTGGGGCTCTGACCAGGTTCTGTTACCCAGAATCCTTTGCAAACCTCAAAATGTGGCTAAAAAAACATATTTTCCTCACATTTCGGTGACAGAAAGTTCTGGAATCTGAGAGGAGCCACAAATTTCCTTCCACCCAGCGTTCCCCCAAGTCTCCCGATAAAAATGATACCTCACTTGTGTGGGTAGGCCTAGCGGCCGCGACACGGAGCGCCCTAAAACACAACGTGGACATATCCCATTTTTTTAAAGAAAACAGAGCTTTTTTTTGCAAAGTGCCTACCTGTAGATTTTGGCCTCTAGCTCGGCCGGCACCGATGGAAAACTACCAAACCTGTGAATTTTTGAAAACTAGAAACCTAGGGGAATTCAAGATGGGGTGACTTGTGGGGCTCTGACCAGGTTCTGTTACCCAGAATCATTTGCAAACCTCAAAATTTGGCTAAAAAAACATATTTTCCTCACATTTCGGTGACAGAAAGTTCTGGAATCTGAGAGGAGCCACAAATTTCCTTCCACCCAGCGTTCCCCCAAGTCTCCCGATAAAAATGATACCTCACTTGTGTGGGTAGGCCTAGCGGCCGTGACACGAAGCGCCCTAAAACACAAAGTGGACATATCCCATTTTTTGAAAGAAAACAGAGCTGTTTTTTGCAAGGTGCCTACCTGTAGATTTTGGCCTCTAGCTCAGCCGGCACCTAGGGAAACCTACCAATCCTGTGCATTTTTGAAAACTTGAGACCTAGGGGAATCCAAGATGGGGTGACATGTGGGGCTCTGAGCAGGTTCTGTTACCCAGAATCCTTTGCGAACCTCAAAATGTGGCTAAAAATTTTTTTTTCCTGATATTACGGTGACAGAAAGTACTGGAATCTGAGAGGAGCCACAAATTTCCTTCCACCCAGCGTTCCCCCAAGTCTCCCGATAAAAATGATACCTCACTTGTGTGGGTAGGCCTAGCGGCCGCATCAGAAGACACCCTAAAACACAACGTGGACACATCCAATTTTTTGAAAGAAAACAGAGCTATTTTTTGCAAAGTGCCTAACTGTAGATTTTGGCCTCTAGCTCGGCCGGCACCTAGGGAAACCTACCAAACCTGTGCATTTTTGAAAACTAGAGACCTAGGGGAACCCAAGATGGGGTGACTTGTGGGGCTCTGACCAGGTTCTGTTACCCAGAATCCTTTGCAAACCTGAAAATTTGGCTACAAAAACACATTTTCCTAATATTTCGGTGACAGAAAGTTCTGGAATCTGAGAGGAGACTCAAATTTCCTTCCACCCAGCGTTCCCCCAAGTCTCCCGATAAAAATGATACCTCACTTGTGTGGGTAGGCCTAGCGGCCGCAACAGGGCACGACCCAAAACACAAAGTGGGCACATCCCATTTTTTGACAGAAAACAGAGCTGTTTTTTGCTTAGTGCCTATCTGTAGATTTTGGCCTCTAGCTCAGCCGGCACCTAGGGAAACCTACCAAACCTGTGCATTTTTGAAAACTAGAGACCTAGGGTAATCCAAGATGGGGTGACTTGTGGGGCTCTGACCAGGTTCTGTTACCCAGAATCCTTTGCAAACCTCAAAATTTGGCTAAAAAAACATATTTTCCTCACATTTCGGTGACAGAAAGTTCTGGAATCTGAGAGGAGCCACAAATTTCCTTCCACCCAGCGTTCCCCCCAGTCTCACGATAAAAATGATACCTCACTTGTGTGGGTAGGCCTAGCGGCCGCGACACAAAACACCCTAAAACACAACGTGGACACATCCCATTTTTTGAAAGAAAACAGAGCTGTTTTTTTCTTAGTGCCTACCTGTAGATTTTGGCCTCTAGCTCAGCCGGCACCTAGGGAAACCAACCAAACCTGTGCATTTTTGACAACTGGAGACCTAGGGGAAACCAAGATGGGGTGACTTGTGGGGCTCTGACCAGGTTCTGTTACCCAGAATCCTTTGCAAACCTCAAAATTTGGCTAAAACAACATATTTTCCTCATATTTCGGTGACAGAAAGTTCTGGAATCTGAGAGGAGCCACAAATTTCCTTCCACCCAGCGTTCCCCCAAGTCTCCCGATAAAAATGATACCTCACTTGTGTGGGTAGGCCTAGCGGCCGCGTCAATAGACGCCCTAAAACACAACGTGGACACATCCCATTTTTTTAAAGAAAACAGAGCAATTTTTTGCAAAGTGCCTACCTGTAGATTTTGGCCTCTAGCTCAGCCAGCACCTAGGGAAACCTACCAAACCTGTGCATTTTTTAAAACTAGAGATGTAGGGGAATCCAAGATGGGGTGACTTGTGGGGCTCGGACCAGGTTCTGTTACCCAGAATCCTTTGCGAACCTCAAAATGTGGCTACAAAAACACATTTTCCTCACATATCGGTGACAGAAAGTTCTGGAATCTGAGAGGAGCCACAAATTTCCTTCCACCCAGCGTCCCCCCAAGTCTCCCGATACAAATGATACCTCACTTGTGTGGGTAGGCCTAGCGCCCGCGACACAAGACACCCTAAAACACAACGTGGACACATCCCATTTTTTGAAAGAAAACAGAGCTGTTTTTTGCAAAGTGCCTACCTGTAGATTTTTGCCTCTAGCTCGGCCGGCACCTAGGGAAACCTACCAAACCTGTGCATTTTTGAAAACTAGAGACCTAGGGGAATTCAAGATGGGGTGACTTGTGGGGCACTGACTAGGTTCTGTTACCCAGAATCATTTGCAAACCTCAAAATGTGGCTAAAAAAACAAATGTTCCTGATATTTCGGTGATAGAAAGTACTGGAATCTGAGAGGAGCCACAAATTTCCTTCCACCCAGCGTTCCCCCAAGTCTCCCGATAAAAATGATACCTCACTTGTGTGGGTAGGCCTAGCGGCCGCAACAGGAGGCACCCCAAAACACAAAGTGGGCACATCCCATTTTTTTACAGAAAACAGAGCTGTTTTTTGCTAAGTGCCTACCTGTAGATTTTGGCCTCTAGCTCAGCCGGCACCTGGGGAAACCTACCAAACCTGTGCATTTTTTAAAACTAGAGACCTAGTGGAATCCAAGATGGGGTGACTTGTGGGGCTCTGACCAGGTTCTGTTACCCAGAATCCTTTGCAAACCTCAAAATTTGGCTAAAAAAACATATTTTCCTCACATTTCGGTGACAGAAAGTCCTGGAATCTGAGAGGAGCCACAAATTTCCTTCCACCCAGCGTTCCCCCAAGTCTCCCGATAAAAATGATACCTCGCTTGTGTGGGTAGGCCTAGCGGCCGCGACACAAGACACCCTAAAACACAACGTGGACATATCCCATTTTTTTAAAGAAAACGGAGCTGTTTTTTGCAAAGTGCCTACCTGTAGATTTTGGCCTCTAGCTCGGCCGGCACCGAGGGAAACCTACCAAACCTGTGAATTTTTGAAAACTAGAAACCTAGGGGAATTCAAGATGGGGTGACTTGTGGGGCTCTGACCAGGTTCTGTTACCCAGAATCATTTGCAAACCTCAAAATTTGGCTATAAAAACAAATCTTCCTGATATTACGGTGACAGAAAGTACTGTAATCTGAGAGGAGCCACAAATTTCCTTACACCCAGCGTTCCCCCAAGTCTCCCGATAAAAATGATACCTCACTTGTGAGGGTAGGCCTAGCGGCCGCGTCAGGAGACGCCCTAAAACACAACGTGGACACATCCAATTTTTTGAAAGAAAACAGAACTATTTTTTGCAAAGTGCCTACCTGTAGATTTTGGCCTCTAGCTCGGCCGGTACCTAGGGAAACCTACCAAACCTGTGCATTTTTGAAAACTAGAGACCTAGGGGAATCCAAGATGGGGTGACTTGTTGGGCTCTGACCAGGTTCTGTTACCCAGAATCCTTTGCAAACCTGAAAATTTGGCTAAAAAAACAAATTTTCCTCACATTTCAGTGACAGAAAGTTCTGGAATCTGAGAGGAGCCACAAATTTCCTTCCACCCAGTGTTCCCCCAATTCTCCCGATAAAAATGATACCTCACTTGTGTGGGTAGGCCTAGCGGCCGCGTCAGCAAACGCCCTAAAGCACAACGTGGACACATCCCATTTTTTAAAAGAAAACAGAGCTATTTTTTGCAAAGTGCCTACCTGTAGATTTTGGCCTCTAGCTCAGCCGGCACCTAGGGAAACCTACCAAACCTGTGCATTTTTTAAAACTAGAGACCTAGGGGAATCCAAGATGGGGTGACTTGTGGGGCTCTGACCAGGTTCTCTTACTCAGAATCCTTTGTGAACCTCAAAATGTGGCTACAAAAACACATTTTCCTCACATTTCGGTGACAGAAAGTTCTGGAATCTGAGAGGAGCCACAAATTTCCTTCCACCCAGCGTCCCCCCAAGTCTCCCAATACAAATGATACCTCACTTTTGTGGGTAGGCCTAGCGGCCGCGACACAAGACACCCTAAAACACAATGTGGACACATCCCATTTTTTGAAAGAAAACAGAGCTGTTTTTGCAAAGTGCCTACCTGTAGATTTTGGCCTCTAGCTCGGCCGGCACCTAGGGAAACCTACCAAACCTGTGAATTTTTGAAAACTAGAGACCTAGGGGAATTCAAGATGGGGTGACTTGTGGGGCTCTGACCAGGTTCTGTTACCCAGAATCATTTGCAAACCTCAAAATTTGGCTAAAAAAACAAATTTTCCTGATATTACGGTGACAGCAAGTACTGGAATCTGAGAGCAGCCACAAATTTCCTTCCACCCAGCGTTCCCCCAAGTCTCCCGATAAAAATTATACCTCACTTGTGTGGGTAGGCCTAGCGCCCGCGTCAGGAAACGCCCTAAAACACAACGTGGACACATCCCATTTTTTTAAAGAAAACAGAGCTATTTTTTGCAAAGTGCCTACCTGTAGATTTTGGCCTCTAGCTTGGCCGGCACCTAGGGAAACCTACCAAACCTGTGCATTTTTGAAAACTAGAGACCTAGGGGAATCCAAGATGGGGTGACTTGTGGGGCTCTGACCAGGTTCTGTTTCCCAGAATCCTTTGCAAACCTCAGAATTTGGCTAAAAAAACATATTTTCCACACATTTCGGTGACAGAAAGTTCTGGAATCTGAGAGGAGCCACAAATTTCCTTCCACCCAGCGTCCCCCCAAGTCTCCCGATACAAATGATACCTCACTTGTGTGGGTAGGCCTAGCGGCCGCGACACACGACACCCTAAAACACAATGTGGACACATCCCATTTTTTGAAAGAAAACAGAGCTGTTTTTTGCAAAGTGCCTACCTGTAGATTTTGGCCTCTAGCTCGGCCGGCACCTAGGGAATCCTACCAAACCTGTGCATTTGTGAAAACTAGAGACCTAGGGGAATTCAAGATGGGGTGACTTGTGGGGCTCTGACTAGGTTCTGTTACCCAGAATCCTTTGCAAACCTCAATATTTGGCTAAAAAAACATATTTTCCTCACATTTCGGTGACAGAAAGTTCTGGAATCCGAGAGGAGCCACAAATTTCCTTCCACCCAGCGTTCCCCCAAGTCTCCCGATAAAAATGGTACCTCACTTGTGTGAGTAGGCCTAGTGCCCGCGACAGAAAATGCCCCACAACACAACGTGGACACATCACCGAAAACAGAGCTGTTTTTTGCAAAGTGCCTACCTGTAGATTTTGGCCTCTAGCTCAGCCGGCACCTAGGGAAACCAACCAAACCTGTGCATTTTTTAAAACTAGAGACCTAGGGGAATCCAAGATGGGGTGACTTGTGGGGCTCTGACTAGGTTCTGTTACCCAGAATCCTTTGCAAACCTCAAAATGTGGCTACAAAAACACATTTTCCTCACATTTCGGTGACAGAAAGCTCTGGAATCTGAGAGGAGCAACGAATTTCCTTCCACCCAGCGTTCCCTCAAGTCTCCCGATAAAAATGGTACCTCACTTGTGTGGGTAGGCCTAGTGCCCGCGCGATATGCCCCACAACACAACGTGGACACATCACAGAAAACAGAGCTGTTTTTTGCAAAGTGCCTACCTGTAGATTTTGGCCTCTAGCTCAGCCGGCACCTAGGGAAACCTACCAAACCTGTGAATTTTTGAAAACTAGAGACCTAGGGGAATTCTAGATGGGGTGACTTGTGGAGCTCTGACCAGGTTCTGTTACCCAGAATCCTTTGCAAAACTCAAAATTTGGCTAAAAAAACATATTTTCCTGACATTTCGGTGACAGAAAGTTCTGGAATCTGAGAGGAGACTCAAATTTCCTTCCACCCAGCGTTCCCCCAAGTCTCCCGATAAAAATGATACCTCACTTGTGTGGGTATGCCTAGCGGCCGCAACAGGACACGCCCCAAAACACAAAGTGGGCACATCCCATTTTTTGACAGAAAACAGAGCTGTTTTTTTCTTAGTGCCTACCTGTAGATTTTGGCCTCTAGCACAACCGGCACCTAGGGAAACCTAGCAAACCTGTGCATTTTTGAAAACTAGAGACCTAGGGGAATCCAGATTGGGGTGACTTGTGGGGCTCTGCCCAGGTTCTGTTACCCAGAATCCTTTGCAAACCTCAATATTTGGCTAAAAAAACATATTTTCCTCACATTTTGGTGACAGAAAGTTCTGGAATCCGAGAGGAGCCACAAATTTCCTTCCACCCAGCGTTCCCCCAAGTCTCCCGATAAAAATGGTACCTCACTTGCATGGGTAGGCCTAGTGCCCGTGACAGGATATGCCCCACAACACAACGTGGACACATCGCAGAAAACAGAGCTGTTTTTTGCAAAGTGCCTACCTGTAGATTTTGGCCTCTGGCTCAGCCTGCACCTAGGGAAATCTACCAAACCTGTGCATTTTTGAAAACTAGAGACCTAGGGTAATCCAAGATGGGGTGACTTGTGAGGCTCTGACCAGGTTCTGTTACCCAGAATCCTTTGCAAACCTCAAAATGTGGCTACAAAAACACATTTTCCTCACATTTCGGTGACAGAAAGTTCTGGAATCTGAGAGGAGCCACAAATGTCCTTCCACCCAGCGTTCCCCCAAGTCTCCCGATAAAAATGATACCTCACTTGTGTGGGTAGGCCTAGCGGCCGCGTCAGGACATGCCCTAAAACACAACGTGAACACATCCAATTTTTTGAAAGAAAACAGAGCTATTTTTTGCAAAGTGCCTACCTGTAGATTTTGGCCTCTAGCTTGGCCGGCACCTAGGGAAACCTACCAAACCTGTGCATTTTTAAAAACTACAGACCTAGGGGAATTCAAGATGGGGTGACTTGTGGGGCTCTGACCAGGTTCTGTTACCCAGAATCCTTTGCATACCTGAAAATTTGGCTAAAAAAACAAATTTTCCTGACATTTCGGTGACAGAAAGTTCTGGAATCTGAGAAGAGCCACAAATTTCCTTCCACCCAGCGTTCCCCCAAGTCTCCCAATACAAAATGATACCTCACTTGTGTGGGTAGGCCTAGCGGCCACGTCAGAAGATGCCCTAAAAACACAACGTGGACACATCCATTTTTTTGAAAGAAAACAGAGCTATTTTTTGCAAAGTGCCTACCTGTAGATTTTGGCCTCTGGCTCGGCCGGCACCTAGGGAAACCTACCAAACCTGTGCATTTTTGAAAACTAGAGACCTAGGGGAATCCAAGATGGGGTCACTTGTGGGGCTCTGACCAGGTTCTGTTACCCAGAATCCTTTGCAAACCTCAAAATTTGGCTAAAAAAACAAATGTTCCTGATATTTCGGTGACAGAAAGTACTGGAATCTGAGAGGAGCCACAAATTTCCTTCCACCCAGCGTTCCCCCAAGTCTCCCGATAAAAATGATACCTCACTTGTGTGGGTAGGCCTAGCGGCCGCAACAGGAGACGCCCCAAAACACAAAGTGGGCACATCCCATTTTTTTACAGAAAACAGAGCTGTTTTTTGCTTAGTGCCTACCTGTAGATTTTGGCCTCTAGCTCAGCCGGCACCTAGGGAAATCCAGCAAACCTGTGCATTTTTGAAAACTAGAGACCTAGGGGAATCCAAGATGGGGTGACATGTGGGGCTCTGAGCAGGTTCTGTTACCCAGAATCCTTTGCGAACCTCAAAATGTGGCTAAAAAAACACATTTTCCTCACATTTCGGTGACAGAAAGTTCTGGAATCCGAGAGGAGCCACAAATTTCCTTCCAACCAGTGTTCCCCCAAGTCTCCCGATAAAAATGATACCTCACTTGTGTGGGTAAGCCTAGCGGCCACGACACAAAACACCCTAAAACACAACGTGGACATATCCTATTTTTTTAAAGAAAACAGAGCTGTTTTTTGCAAAGTGCCTACCTGTAGATTTTGGCCTCTAGCTCGGCCGGCACCTAGGGAAACCTACCAAACCTGTGAATTTTTGAAAACTAGAGACCTAGGGGAATTCATGATGGGGTGACTTGTGGGGCCCTGACCAGGTTCTGTTACCCAGAATCATTTGCAAACCTCAAAATTTGGCTAAAAAAACATATTTTCCTGATATTTCAATGACAGAGAGTTCTGGAATCTGAGAGGAGCCACAAATTTCCTTCCACCCAGCTTTCCCCCAAGTCTCCCGATAAAAATGATACCTCACTTGTGTGGGTAGGCCTAGCGGCCGCAACAGGAGACACCCCAAAACACAAAGTGGGCACATCCCATTTTTTGACAGAAAACAGAGCTGTTTTTTGCTTAGTGCCTACCTGTAGATTTTGGCCTCTAGCTCAGCCGGCACCTAGGGAAATCCAGCAAACCTGTGCATTTTTGAAAACTAGAGACCTAGGGGAATCCAAGATGGGGTGACTTGTGGGGCTCTGAGCAGGTTCTGTTACCCAGAATCCTTTGCGAACCTCAAAATGTGGCTAAAAAAACACATTTTCCTCACATTTCGGTGACAGAAAGTTCTGGAATCCGAGAGGAGCCACAAATTTCCTTCCAACCAGCGTTCCCCCAAGTCTCCCGATAAAAATGATACCTCACTTGTGTGGGTAGGCCTAGCGGCCGCGACACGAAACGCCCTAAAACACAACGTGGACATATCCTATTTTTTGAAAGAAAACAGAGCTGTTTTTTGCAAAGTGCCTACCTGTAGATTTTGGCCTCTAGCTCGGCCAGCACCTAGGGAAACCTACCAAACCTGTGAATTTTTGAAAACTAGAGACCTAGGGGAATTCATGATGGGGTGACTTGTGGGGCCCTGACCAGGTTCTGTTACCCAGAATCATTTGCAAACCTCAAAATTTGGCTAAAAAAACATATTTTCCTGATATTTCGGTGACAGAAAGTACTGGAATCTGAGAGGAGCCACAAATTTCCTTCCACCCAGCGTTCCCCCGAGTCTCCCGATAAAAATGATACCTCACTTGTGTGGGTAGGCCTAGCGGCCGCGTCAAAAGATACCCTAAAACACAACGTGGACACATCCCATTTTTTGAAAGAAAACAGAGCTATTTTTTGCAAAGTGCCTACCTGTAGGTTTTGGCCTCTAGCTCGGCAGGCACCTAGGGAAACCTACCAAACCTGTGCATTTTTAAAAACTACAGACCTAGGGGAATTCAAGATGGGGTGACTTGTGGGGCTCTGACCAGGTTCTGTTACCCAGAATCCTTTGCAAACCTGAAAATTTGGCTAAAAAAACAAATTTTCCTGACATTTCGGTGACAGAAAGTTCTGGAATCTGAGAGGAGCCACAAATTTCCTTCCACCCAGCGTTCCCCCAAGTCTCCCGATAAAAATGATACCTCACTTGTGTGGGTAGGCCTAGCGGCCGCGCGATATGCCCCACAGCACAACGTGGACACATCACAGAAAACAGAGCTGTTTTTTGCAAAGTGCCTACCTGTAGATTCTGGCCTCTAGCTCAGCCGACACCTAGGGAAACCTACCAAACCTGTGAATTTTTGAAAACTAGAGACCTAGGGGAATCCAAGATGGGGTGACTTGTGGGGCTCTGACCAGGTTCTGTTACCCAGAATCCTTTGCAAACCTCAAAATTTGGCTAAAAAAACATATTTTCCGCACATTTCGGTGACAGAAAGTTTTGGAATCTGAGAGGAGCCAGAAATTTCCTTCCACCCAGCGTTCCCCCAAGTGTCCCGATAAAAATGATACCTCACTTTTGTGGGTAGGCCTAGCGGCCGCGACACGAGACACCCTAAAACACAACGTGGACATATCCCTTTTTGAAAGAAAACAGAGCTGTTTTTTGCAAAGTGCCTACCTGTAGATTTTGGCCTCTAGCTCGGCCGGCACCTAGGGAAACCTACCAAACCTGTGAATTTTTGAAAACTAGAGACCTAGGGGAATTCAAGATGGGGTGACTTGTGGGGCTCTGACCAGGTTCTGTTACCCAGAATCCTTTGCAAACCTGAAAATTTGGCTAAAAAAACAAATTTTCCTGACATTTCGGTGACAGAAAGTTCTGGAATCTGAGGGGAGCCACAAATTTCCTTCCACCCAGCGTTCCACCAAGTCTCCCGATAAAAATGGTACCTCACTTGTGTGGGTAGGCCTAGTGCCCGCGCAATATGCCCCACAACACAATGTGGACACATCACAGAAAACAGAGCTGTTTTTTGCAAACTGCCTACCTGTAGATTCTGGCCTCTAGCTCAGCCGACACCTAGGGAAACCTACCAAACTTGTGCATTTTTGAAAACTAGAGACCTAGGGGAATCCAAGATGGGGTGACTTGTGGGGCTCTGACCAGGTTCTGTTACCCAGAATCCTTTGCAAACCTCAAAATGTGGCTAAAAAAACATATTTTCCGCACATTTCGGTGACAGAAAGTTTTGGAATCTGAGAGGAGCCACAAATTTCCTTCCACCCAGCGTTCCCCCAAGTCTCCCGATAAAAATGATACCTCACTTGTGTGGGTAGGCCTAGCGGCCGCAACACGAAACACCCTAAAACACAACGTGGACATATCCCATTTTTTGAAAGAAAACAGAGCTGTTTTTTGCAAAGTGCCTACCTGTAGATTTTGGCCTCTAGCTCGGCTGCCACCTAGGGAAACCTACCAAACCTGTGAATTTTTGAAAACTAGAGACCTAGGGGAATTCAAGATGGGGTGACTTGTGGGGCTCTGACCAGGTTCTGTTACCCAGAATCCTTTGCAAACCTGAAAATTTGGCTAAAAAAACAAATTTTCCTGACATTTCGGTGACAGAAAGTTCTGGAATCTGAGAGGAGCCACAAATTTCCTTCCCCCCAGCGTTCCCCCAAGTCTCCCGATAAAAATGGTACCTCACTTGTGTGGGTAGGCCTAGTGCCCGCGCGATATGCCCCACAGCACAATGTGGACACATCACAGAAAACAGAGCTGTTTTTTTGCAAACTGCCTACCTGTAGATTCTGGCCTCTAGCTCAGCCGACACCTAGGGAAACCTACCAAACCTGTGAATTTTTGAAAACTAGAGACCTAGGGGAATTCAAGATGGGGTGACTTGTGGGGCTCTGACCAGGTTCTGTTACCCAGAATCCTTTGCAAACCTCAAAATGTGGCTAAAAAAACATATTTTCCGCACATTTCGGTGACAGAAAGTTTTGGAATCTGAGAGGAGCCACAAATTTCCTTCCACCCAGCGTTCCCCCAAGTCTCCCGATAAAAATGATACCTCACTTGTGTGGGTAGGCCTAGCGGCCGCGACACAAAACACCCTAAAACACAACGTGGACATATCCCATTTTTTGAAAGAAAACAGAGCTGTTTTTTGCAAAGTGCCTACCTGTAGATTTTGGCCTCTAGCTCGGCTGGCACCTAGGGAAACCTACCAAACCTGTGAATTTTTGAAAACTAGAGACCTAGGGGAATTCAAGATGGGATGACTTGTGGGGCTCTGACCAGGTTCTGTTACCCAGAATCCTTTGCAAACCTGAAAATTTGGCTAAAAAAACAAATTTTCCTGACATTTCGGTGACAGAAAGTTCTGGAATCTGAGAGGAGCCACAAATTTCCTTCCCCCCAGCGTTCCCCCAAGTCTCCCGATAAAAATGGTACCTCACTTGTGTGGGTAGGCCTAGTGCCCGCGCGATATGCACCACAGCACAATGTGGACACATCACAGAAAACAGAGCTGTTTTTTTGCAAACTGCCTACCTGTAGATTCTGGCCTCTAGCTCAGCCGACACCTAGGGAAACCTACCAAACTTGTGCATTTTTGAAAACTAGAGACCTAGGGGAATCCAAGATGGGGTGACTTGTGGGGCTCTGACCAGGTTCTGTTACCCAGAATCCTTTGCAAACCTCAAAATTTGGCTAAAAAAACATATTTTCCGCACATTTCGGTGACAGAAAGTTCTGGAATCTGAGAGGAGCCACAAATTTCCTTCCACCCAGCGTTCCCCCAAGTCTCCCGATAAAAATGATACCTCACTTGTGTGGGTAGGCCTAGCGGCCGAGACACCCTAAAACACGACGTGGACATATCCCATTTTTTGAAAGAAAACAGAGCTGTTTTTTGCAAAGTGCCTACCTGTAGATTTTGGCCTCTAGCTCGGCTGGCTCCTAGGGAAACCTACCAAACCTGTGCATTTTTGAAAACTAGAGACCTAGGGTAATCCAAGATGGGGTGACTTGTGGGGCTCTGACCAGGTTCTGTTACCCAGAATCCTTTGCAAACCTCAAAATGTGGCTAAAAAAACATATTTTCCTCACATTTCGGTGACAGAAAGTTCTGGAATCTGAGAGGAGCCACAAATTTCCTTCCACCCAGCGTTCCCCCAAGTCTCCCGATAAAAATGATACCTCACTTGTGTGGGTAGGCCTAGCGGCCGCGACACGAAGCGCCCTAAAACACAACGTGGACATATCCCATTTTTTGAAAGAAAACAGAGCTGTTTTTTGCAAAGTGCCTACCTGTAGATTTTGGCCTCTAGCTCGGCCGGCACCGAGGGAAACCTACCAAACCTGTGAATTTTTGAAAACTAGAAACCTAGGGGAATTTAAGATGGGGTGACTTGTGGGGCTCTGACCAGGTTCTGTTACCCAGAATCATTTGCAAACCTCAAAATTTGGCTAAAAAAACAAATTTTCCTGATATTACGGTGACAGAAAGTACTGGTATCTGAGAGAAGCCACAAATTTCCTTCCACCCAGCGTTCCCCCAAGTCTCCCGATAAAAATGATACCTCACTTGTGTGGGTAGGCCAAGCGGCCGCATCAGGAGACTCCCTAAAACACAACGTGGACACATCCAATTTTTTGAAAGAAAACAGAGCTATTTTTTGCAAAGTGCCTAACTGTAGATTTTGGCCTCTAGCTCGGCCGACACCTAGGGAAACCTACCAAACCTGTGCATTTTTGAAAACTAGAGACCTAGGGGAATCCAAGATCGGGTGACTTGTGGGGCTCTGACCAGGTTCTGTTACCCAGAATTCTTTGCAAACCTGAAAATTTGGCTAAAAAAACAAATTTCCCTAATATTTTGGTGACAGAAAGTTCTGGAATCTGAGAGGAGCCACAAATTTCCTTCCACCCAGCGTTCCCCCAAGTCTCCCGATAAAAATGATACCTCACTTGTGTGGGTAGGCCTAGCGGCCGCAACAGGACACGACCCAAAACACAAAGTGGGCACATCCCATTTTTTGACAGAAAACAGAGCTGTTTTTTGCTTAGTGCCTACCTGTAGATTTTGGCCTCTAGCTCAGCCGGCACCTAGGGAAACCTACCAAACCTGTGCATTTTTGAAAACTAGAGACCTAGGGTAATCCAAGATGGGGTGACTTGTGGGGCTCTGACCAGGTTCTGTTACCCAGAATCCTTTGCAAACCTCAAAATTTGGCTAAAAAAACATATTTTCCTCACATTTCGGTGACAGAAAGTTCTGGAATCTGAGAGGAGCAACAAATTTCCTTCCACCCAGCGTTCCCCCAAGTCTCCCGATAAAAATGATACCTCACTTGTGTGGGTAGGCCTAGCGGCCGCGACACGAAGCGCCCTAAAACACAACGTGGACATATCCCATTTTTTGAAAGAAAACAGAGCTGTTTTTTGCAAAGTGCCTACCTGTAGATTTTGGCCTCTAGCTCGGCCGGCACCGAGGGAAACCTACCAAACCTGTGAATTTTTTAAAACTAGAAACCTAGGGGAATTCAAGATGGGGTGACTTGTGGGGCTCTGACCAGGTTCTGTTACCCAGAATCATTTGCAAACCTCAAAATTTGGCCAAAAAAACAAATTTTCCTGATATTACGGTGACAGAAAGTACTGGAATCTGAGAGGAGCCACAAATTTCCTTCCACCCAGCGTTCCCCCAAGTCTCCCGATAAAAATGATACGTCACTTGTGTGGGTAGGCCTAGCGGCCGCATCAGGACACACCCTAAAACACAACGTGGACACATCCAATTTTTTGAAAGAAAACAGAGCTATTTTTTGCAAAGTGCCTAACTGTAGATTTTGGCCTCTAGCTCGGCCGGCACCTAGGGAAACCTACCAAACCTGTGCATTTTTTAAAACTAGAAACCTAGGGGAATTCAAGATGGGGTGACTGTGGGGCTCTGACCAGGTTCTGTTACCCAGAATCCTTTGCAAACCTGAAAATTTGGCTAAAAAAACAAATTTTCCTGACATTTCGGTGACAGAAAGTTCTGGAATCTGAGAAGAGCCACAAATTTCCTTCCACCCAGCGTTCCCCCAAGTCTCCCGATAAAAATGATACCTCACTTCTGTGGGTAGGCCTAGCGGCCGCGTCAGGAAATGCCCTAAAACACAACGTGGACACATCCCATTTTTTGAAAGAAAACAGAGCTATTTTTTGCAAAGTGCCTACCTGTAGATTTTGGCCTCTAGCTTGGCCGGCACCTAGGGAATCCTACCAAACCTGTGCATTTTTAAAAACTACAGACCTAGGGGAATTCAAGATGGGTTGACTTGTGGGGCTCTGACCAGGTTCTGTTACCCAGAATCCTTTGCAAACCTGAAAATTTGGCTAAAAAAAAAAATTTTCCTGACATTTCGGTGACAGAAAGTTCTGGAATCTGAGAAGAGCCACAAATTTCCTTCCACCCAGCGTTCCCCCAAGTCTCCCGATAAAAATGATACCTCACTTGTGTGGGTAGGCCTAGCGGCCACGTCAGAACATGCCCTAAAAACACAACGTGGACACATCCATTTTTTAAAAAGAAAACAGAGCTATTTTTTGCAAAGTGCCTACCTGTATATTTTGGACTCTGGCTCGGCTGGCACCTAGGGAAACCTACCAAACCTGTGCATTTTTGAAAACTAGAGACCTAGGGGAATCCAAGATGGGGTGACTTGTGGGGCTCTGACCAGGTTCTGTTACCCAGAATCCTTTGCAAACCTCAAAATTTGGCTAAAAAAACAAATGTTCCTGATATTTCGGTGACAGAAAGTACTGGAATCTGAGAGGAGCCACAAATTTCCTTCCACCCAGCGTTTCCCCAAGTCTCCCGATAAAAATGATACCTCACTTGTGTGGGTAGGCCTAGCGGCCGCAACAGAAGGCACCCCAAAACACAAAGTGGGCACATCCCATTTTTTGACAGAAAACAGAGCTGTTTTTTGCTCAGTGCCTACCTGTAGATTTTGGCCTCTAGCTCAGCCGGCACCTAGGGAAACCTACCAAACCTGTGCATTTTTTAAAACTAGAGACCTAGGGGAATCCAAGATGGGGTGACATGTAGGGCTCTGACCAGGTTCTGTTACCCAGAATCCTTTGCGAACCTCAAAATGTGGCTAAAAAAATAAATTTTCCTCACATTTCGGTGACAGAAAGTTCTGGAATCTGAGAGGAGCCACAAATTTCCTTCCACCCAGCGTTCCCCCAAGTCTCCTGATAAAAATGATACCTCACTTGTGTGGGTAGGCCTAGCGGCCGCGACACAATGCCCCCTAAAACACAACGTGGACATATCCCATTTTTTTAAAGAAAACAGAGCTGTTTTTTGCAAAGTGCCTACCTGTAGATTTTGGCCTCTAGCTAGGCCGGCACCGAGGGAAACCTACCAAACCTGTGAATTTTTGAAAACCAGAAACCTAGGGGAATTCAAGATGGGGTGACTTGTGGGGCCTGACCAGGTTCTATTACCCAGAATCATTTGCAAACCTCAAAATTTGGCTAAAAAAACAAATTTTCCTGATATTACGGTGACAGAAAGTACTTGAATCTGAGAGGAGCCACAAATTTCCTTCCACCCAGCGTTCCCCCAAGTCTCCCGATAAAAATGATACCTCCCTTGTGTGGGTAGGCCTAGCGGCCGCAACAGGAGACGCCCCAAAACACAAAGTGGGCACATCCCATTTTTTGACAGAAAACAGAGCTGTTTTTTGCATAGTGCCTACCTGTAGATTTTGGCCTCTAGCTCAGCCGGCACCTAGGGAAATCCAGCAAACCTGTGCATTTTTGAAAACTAGAGACCTAGGGGAATCCAGGATGGGGTGACTTGTGGGGCTCTGACCAGGTTCTGTTACCCAGAATCCTTTGCAAACCTCAATATTTGGCTAAAAAAACATATTTTCCTCAAATTTCGGTGACAGAAAGTTCTGGAATCTGAGAGGAGCCACAAATTTCCTTCCACCCAGCGTTCCCCCAAGTCTCCCGATAAAAATGATACCTCACTTGTGTGGGTAGGCCTAGCGGCCGCGTCAGGAGATGCCCTAAAACACAATGTGGACACATCCCATTTTTTGAAAGAAAACAGAGCTATTTTTTGCAAAGTGCCTACCTGTAGATTTTGGCCTCTAGCTTGGCCGGCACCTAGGGAAACCTACCACACCTGTGCATTTTTAAAAACTACAGACCTAGGGGAATTCAAGATGGGGTGACTTGTGGGTCTCTGACCAGGTTCTGTTACCCAGAATCCTTTGCAAACCTGAAAATTTGGCTAAAAAAACAAATTTTCCTGACATTTCGGTGACAGAAAGTTCTGGAATCTGAGAAGAGCCACAAATTTCCTTCCACCCAACGTTCCCCCAAGTCTCCCGATAAAAATGATACCTCACTTGTGTGGTTAGGCCTAGCGGCCACGTCAGAAGATGCCCTAAAAACACAACGTGGACACATCCATTTTTTTGAAAGAAAACAGAGCTATTTTTTGCAAAGTGCCTACCTGTAGATTTTGGCCTCTGGCTCGGCCGGCACCTAGGGAAACCTACCAAACCTGTGCATTTTTGAACACTAGAGACCTAGGGGAATCCAAGATGGGGTGACTTGTGGGGCTCTGACCAGGTTCTGTTACCCAGAATCCTTTGCAAACCTCAAAATTTGGCTAAAAAAACAAATGTTCCTGATATTTCGGTGACAGAAAGTACTGGAATCTTAGAGGAGCCACAAATTTCCTTCCACCCAGCGTTCCCCCAAGTCTCCCAATAAAAATGATACCTCACTTGTGTGGGTAGGCCTAGCGGCCGCAACAGGAGACGCCCCAAAACACAAAGTGGGCACATCCCATTTTTTGACAGAAAACAGAGCTGTTTTTTGCTCAGTGCCTACCTGTAGATTTTGGCCTCTAGCTCAGCCGGCACCTAGGGAAACCTACCAAACCTGTGCATTTTTTAAAACTAGAGACCTAGGGGAATCCAAGATGGGGTGACATGTAGGGCTCTGACCAGGTTCTGTTACCCAGAATCCTTTGCGAACCTCAAAATGTGGCTAAAAAAATAAATTTTCCTCACATTTCGGTGACAGAAAGTTCTGGAATCTGAGAGGAGCCACAAATTTCCTTCCACCCAGCGTTCCCCCAAGTCCCCTGATAAAAATGATACCTCACTTGTGTGGGTAGGCCTAGCGGCCGCGACACAATGCGCCCTAAAACACAACGTGGACATATCCCATTTTTTGAAAGAAAACAGAGCTGTTTTTTGCAAAGTGCCTACCTGTAGATTTTGGCCTCTAGCTAGGCCGGCACCGAGGGAAACCTACCAAACCTGTGAATTTTTGAAAACTAGAAACCTAGGGGAATTCAAGATGGGGTGACTTGTGGGGCCTGACCAGGTTCTGTTACCCAGAATCATTTGCAAACCTCAAAATTTGGCTAAAAAAAAAAATTTTCCTGATATTACGGTGACAGAAAGTACTGGAATCTGAGAGGAGCCACAAATTTCCTTCCACCCAGCGTTCCCCCAAGTCTCCCGATAAAAATGATACCTCACTTGTGTGGGTAGGCCTAGCAGCCGCAACAGGAAGCGCCCCAAAACACAAAGTGGGCACATCCCATTTTTTGACAGAAAACAGAGCTGTTTTTTGCTTAGTGCCTACCTGTAGATTTTGGCCTCTAGCTCAGCCGGCACCTAGGGAAATCCAGCAAACCTGTGCATTTTTTAAAACTAGAGACCTAGGGGAATCCAGGATGGGGTGACTTGTGGGGCTCTGACCAGGTTCTGTTACCCAGAATCCTTTGCAAACCTCAATATTTGGCTAAAAAAACATATTTTCCTCACATTTCGGTGACAGAAAGTTGTGGAATCTGAGAGGAGCCACAAATTTCCTTCCACCCAGCGTTCCCCCAAGTCTCCCGATAAAAATGGTACCTCACTTGTGTGGGTAGGCCTAGTGCCAGCGACAGGATATGCCCCACAACACAACGTGGACACATCACAGAAAACAGAGCTGTTTTTTGCAAAGTGCCTACCTGTATATTTTGGCCTCTAGCTCAGCCGGCACCTAGGGAAACCTACCAAACCTGTGCATTTTTGAAAACTAGAGACGTAGGGGAATCCAAGATGGGGTGACATGTGGGGCTCTGAGCAGGTTCTGTTACCCAGAATCCTTTGCAAACCTCAAAATGTGGCTAAACAAACACATTTTCCTCACATTTTGGTGACAGAGAGTTCTGGAATCTGAGAGGAGCCACAAATTTCCTTCCACCCAGCTTTCCCCCAAGTCTCCCGATAAAAATGATACCTCACTTTTGTGGGTAGGCCTAGCGGCCGCAACAGGAGACGCCCCAAAACACAAAGTGGGCACATCCCATTTTTTGACAGAAAACAGAGCTGTTTTTTGCAAAGTGCCTACCTGTAGATTTTGGCCTCTAGCTCAGCCGGCACCTAGGGAAACCTACCAAACCTGTGCATTTTTGAAAACTAGAGACCTAGGGGAATCCAAGATGGGGTGACATGTGGGGCTCTGAGCAGGTTCTGTTACCCAGAATCCTTTGCGAACCTCAAAATGTGGCTAAAAAAACACATTTTCCTCACATTTCGGTGACAGAAAGTTCTGGAATCCGAGAGGAGCCACAAATTTCCTTCCAACCAGCGTTCCCCCAAGTCTCCCGATAAAAATGATACCTCACTTGTGTGGGTAGGCCTAGCGGCCGCGACACAAGACACCCTAAAACACAACGTGGACATATCCTATTTTTTTAAAGAAAACAGAGCTGTTTTTTGCAAAGTGCCTTCCTGTAGATTTTGGCCTCTAGCTCGGCAGGCACCTAGGGAAACCTACCAAACCTGTGAATTTTTGAAAACTAGAGACCTAGGGGAATTCATGATGGGTGACTTGTGGGGCCCTGACCAGGTTCTGTTACCCAGAATCATTTGCAAACCTCAAAATGTGGCTAAAAAAACATATTTTCCGCACATTTCGGTGACAGAAAGTTTTGGAATCTGAGAGGAGCCACAAATTTCCTTCCACCCAGCGTTCCCCCAAGTCTCCCGATAAAAATGATACCTCACTTGTGTGGGTAGGCCTAGCGGCCGCAACACGAAACACCCTAAAACACAACGTGGACATATCCCATTTTTTGAAAGAAAACAGAGCTGTTTTTTGCAAAGTGCCTACCTGTAGATTTTGGCCTCTAGCTCGGCTGCCACCTAGGGAAACCTACCAAACCTGTGAATTTTTGAAAACTAGAGACCTAGGGGAATTCAAGATGGGGTGACTTGTGGGGCTCTGACCAGGTTCTGTTACCCAGAATCCTTTGCAAACCTGAAAATTTGGCTAAAAAAAACAAATTTTCCTGACATTTCGGTGACAGAAAGTTCTGGAATCTGAGAGGAGCCACAAATTTCCTTCCCCCCAGCGTTCCCCCAAGTCTCCCGATAAAAATGGTACCTCACTTGTGTGGGTAGGCCTAGTGCCCGCGCGATATGCCCCACAGCACAATGTGGACACATCACAGAAAACAGAGCTGTTTTTTTGCAAACTGCCTACCTGTAGATTCTGGCCTCTAGCTCAGCCGACACCTAGGGAAACCTACCAAACTTGTGCATTTTTGAAAACTAGAGACCTAGGGGAATCCAAGATGGGGTCACTTGTGGGGCTCTGACCAGGTTCTGTTACCCAGAATCCTTTGCAAACCTCAAAATGTGGCTAAAAAAACATATTTTCCGCACATTTCGGTGACAGAAAGTTTTGGAATCTGAGAGGAGCCACAAATTTCCTTCCACCCAGCGTTCCCCCAAGTCTCCCGATAAAAATGATACCTCACTTGTGTGGGTAGGCCTAGCGGCCGTGACACAAAACACCCTAAAACACAACGTGGACATATCCCATTTTTTGAAAGAAAACAGAGCTGTTTTTTGCAAAGTGCCTACCTGTAGATTTTGGCCTCTAGCTCGGCTGGCACCTAGGGAAACCTACCAAACCTGTGAATTTTTTAAAACTAGAGACCTAGGGGAATTCAAGATGGGGTGACTTGTGGGGCTCTGACCAGGTTCTGTTACCCAGAATCCTTTGCAAACCTGAAAATTTGGCTAAAAAAACAAATTTTCCTGACATTTCGGTGACAGAAAGTTCTGGAATCTGAGAGGAGCCACAAATTTCCTTCCCCCCAGCGTTCCCCCAAGTCTCCCGATAAAAATGGTACCTCACTTGTGTGGGTAGGCCTAGTGCCCGCGCGATATGCACCAGAGCACAATGTG
The DNA here is from genome assembly GCF_031143425.1 of Pleurodeles waltl. Classification (NCBI taxonomy): domain Eukaryota; kingdom Metazoa; phylum Chordata; class Amphibia; order Caudata; family Salamandridae; genus Pleurodeles; species Pleurodeles waltl. Next base: position 167,458,931 of record NC_090439.1, on the reverse strand, counting down.
GACACATCACAGAAAACAGAGCTGTTTTTTTGCAAACTGCCTACCTGTAGATTCTGGCCTCTAGCTCAGCCGACACCTAGGGAAACCTACCAAACTTGTGCATTTTTGAAAACTAGAGACCTAGGGGAATCCAAGATGGGGTGACTTGTGGGGCTCTGACCAGGTTCTGTTACCCAGAATCCTTTGCAAACCTCAAAATTTGGCTAAAAAAACATATTTTCCGCACATTTCGGTGACAGAAAGTTCTGGAATCTGAGAGGAGCCACAAATTTCCTTCCACCCAGCGTTCCCCCAAGTCTCCCGATAAAAATGATACCTCACTTGTGTGGGTAGGCCTAGCGGCCGCGACACGAGACACCCTAAAACACGACGTGGACATATCCCATTTTTTGAAAGAAAACAGAGCTGTTTTTTGCAAAGTGCCTACCTGTAGATTTTGGCCTCTAGCTCGGCTGGCTCCTAGGGAAACCTACCAAACCTGTGCATTTTTGAAAACTAGAGACCTAGGGTAATCCAAGATGGGGTGACTTGTGGGGCTCTGACCAGGTTCTGTTACCCAGAATCCTTTGCAAACCTCAAAATGTGGCTAAAAAAACATATTTTCCTCACATTTCGGTGACAGAAAGTTCTGGAATCTGAGAGGAGCCACAAATTTCCTTCCACCCAGCGTTCCCCCAAGTCTCCCGATAAAAATGATACCTCACTTGTGTGGGTAGGCCTAGCGGCCGCGACACGTAGCGCCCTAAAACACAACGTGGACATATCCCATTTTTTGAAAGAAAACAGAGCTGTTTTTTGCAAAGTGCCTACCTGTAGATTTTGGCCTCTAGCTCGGCCGGCACCGAGGGAAACCTACCAAACCTGTGAATTTTTGAAAACTAGAAACCTAGGGGAATTTAAGATGGGGTGACTTGTGGGGCTCTGACCAGGTTCTGTTACCCAGAATCATTTGCAAACCTCAAAATTTGGCTAAAAAAACAAATTTTCCTGATATTACGGTGACAGAAAGTACTGGTATCTGAGAGAAGCCACAAATTTCCTTCCACCCAGCGTTCCCCCAAGTCTCCCGATAAAAATGATACCTCACTTGTGTGGGTAGGCCAAGCGGCCGCATCAGGAGACTCCCTAAAACACAACGTGGACACATCCAATTTTTTGAAAGAAAACAGAGCTATTTTTTGCAAAGTGCCTAACTGTAGATTTTGGCCTCTAGCTCGGCCGACACCTAGGGAAACCTACCAAACCTGTGCATTTTTGAAAACTAGAGACCTAGGGGAATCCAAGATCGGGTGACTTGTGGGGCTCTGACCAGGTTCTGTTACCCAGAATTCTTTGCAAACCTGAAAATTTGGCTAAAAAAACAAATTTCCCTAATATTTTGGTGACAGAAAGTTCTGGAATCTGAGAGGAGCCACAAATTTCCTTCCACCCAGCGTTCCCCCAAGTCTCCCGATAAAAATGATACCTCACTTGTGTGGGTAGGCCTAGCGGCCGCAACAGGACCCGACCCAAAACACAAAGTGGGCACATCCCATTTTTTGACAGAAAACAGAGCTGTTTTTTGCTTAGTGCCTACCTGTAGATTTTGGCCTCTAGCTCAGCCGGCACCTAGGGAAACCTACCAAACCTGTGCATTTTTGAAAACTAGAGACCTAGGGTAATCCAAGATGGGGTGACTTGTGGGGCTCTGACCAGGTTCTGTTACCCAGAATCCTTTGCAAACCTCAAAATTTGGCTAAAAAAACATATTTTCCTCACATTTCGGTGACAGAAAGTTCTGGAATCTGAGAGGAGCAACAAATTTCCTTCCACCCAGCGTTCCCCCAAGTCTCCCGATAAAAATGATACCTCACTTGTGTGGGTAGGCCTAGCGGCCGCGACACGAAGCGCCCTAAAACACAACGTGGACATATCCCATTTTTTGAAAGAAAACAGAGCTGTTTTTTGCAAAGTGCCTACCTGTAGATTTTGGGCTCTAGCTCGGCCGGCACCGAGGGAAACCTACCAAACCTGTGAATTTTTTAAAACTAGAAACCTAGGGGAATTCAAGATGGGGTGACTTGTGGGGCTCTGACCAGGTTCTGTTACCCAGAATCATTTGCAAACCTCAAAATTTGGCCAAAAAAACAAATTTTCCTGATATTACGGTGACAGAAAGTACTGGAATCTGAGAGGAGCCACAAATTTCCTTCCACCCAGCGTTCCCCCAAGTCTCCCGATAAAAATGATACGTCACTTGTGTGGGTAGGCCTAGCGGCCGCATCAGGACACACCCTAAAACACAACGTGGACACATCCAATTTTTTGAAAGAAAACAGAGCTATTTTTTGCAAAGTGCCTAACTGTAGATTTTGGCCTCTAGCTCGGCCGGCACCTAGGGAAACCTACCAAACCTGTGCATTTTTTAAAACTAGAAACCTAGGGGAATTCAAGATGGGGTGACTGTGGGGCTCTGACCAGGTTCTGTTACCCAGAATCCTTTGCAAACCTGAAAATTTGGCTAAAAAAACAAATTTTCCTGACATTTCGGTGACAGAAAGTTCTGGAATCTGAGAAGAGCCACAAATTTCCTTCCACCCAGCGTTCCCCCAAGTCTCCCGATAAAAATGATACCTCACTTCTGTGGGTAGGCCTAGCGGCCGCGTCAGGATATGCCCTAAAACACAACGTGGACACATCCCATTTTTTGAAAGAAAACAGAGCTATTTTTTGCAAAGTGCCTACCTGTAGATTTTGGCCTCTAGCTTGGCCGGCACCTAGGGAAACCTACCAAACCTGTGCATTTTTGAAAACTAGAGACCTAGGGGAATCCAAGATGGGGTGACTTGTGGGGCTCTGACCAGGTTCTGTTACCCAGAATCCTTTGCAAACCTCAAAATTTGGCTAAAAAAACAAATGTTCCTGATATTTCGGTGACAGAAAGTACTGGAATCTGAGAGGAGCCACAAATTTCCTTCCACCCAGCGTTTCCCCAAGTCTCCCGATAAAAATGATACCTCACTTGTGTGGGTAGGCCTAGCGGCCGCAACAGAAGGCACCCCAAAACACAAAGTGGGCACATCCCATTTTTTGACAGAAAACAGAGCTGTTTTTTGCTCAGTGCCTACCTGTAGATTTTGGCCTCTAGCTCAGCCGGCACCTAGGGAAACCTACCAAACCTGTGCATTTTTTAAAACTAGAGACCTAGGGGAATCCAAGATGGGGTGACATGTAGGGCTCTGACCAGGTTCTGTTACCCAGAATCCTTTGCGAACCTCAAAATGTGGCTAAAAAAATAAATTTTCCTCACATTTCGGTGACAGAAAGTTCTGGAATCTGAGAGGAGCCACAAATTTCCTTCCACCCAGCGTTCCCCCAAGTCTCCTGATAAAAATGATACCTCACTTGTGTGGGTAGGCCTAGCGGCCGCGACACAATGCGCCCTAAAACACAACGTGGACATATCCCATTTTTTTAAAGAAAACAGAGCTGTTTTTTGCAAAGTGCCTACCTGTAGATTTTGGCCTCTAGCTAGGCCGGCACCGAGGGAAACCTACCAAACCTGTGAATTTTTGAAAACCAGAAACCTAGGGGAATTCAAGATGGGGTGACTTGTGGGGCCTGACCAGGTTCTATTACCCAGAATCATTTGCAAACCTCAAAATTTGGCTAAAAAAACAAATTTTCCTGATATTACGGTGACAGAAAGTACTGGAATCTGAGAGGAGCCACAAATTTCCTTCCACCCAGCGTTCCCCCAAGTCTCCCGATAAAAATGATACCTCCCTTGTGTGGGTAGGCCTAGCGGCCGCAACAGGAGACGCCCCAAAACACAAAGTGGGCACATCCCATTTTTTGACAGAAAACAGAGCTGTTTTTTGCATAGTGCCTACCTGTAGATTTTGGCCTCTAGCTCAGCCGGCACCTAGGGAATGCCAGCAAACCTGTGCATTTTTGAAAACTAGAGACCTAGGGTAATCCAGGATGGGGTGACTTGTGGGGCTCTGACCAGGTTCTGTTACCCAGAATCCTTTGCAAACCTCAATATTTGGCTAAAAAAACATATTTTCCTCAAATTTCGGTGACAGAAAGTTCTGGAATCTGAGAGGAGCCACAAATTTCCTTCCACCCAGCGTTCCCCCAAGTCTCCCGATAAAAATGATACCTCACTTGTGTGGGTAGGCCTAGCGGCCGCGTCAGGAGATGCCCTAAAACACAACGTGGACACATCCCATTTTTTGAAAGAAAACAGAGCTATTTTTTGCAAAGTGCCTACCTGTAGATTTTGGCCTCTAGCTTGGCCGGCACCTAGGGAAACCTACCACACCTGTGCATTTTTAAAAACTACAGACCTAGGGGAATTCAAGATGGGGTGACTTGTGGGTCTCTGACCAGGTTCTGTTACCCAGAATCCTTTGCAAACCTGAAAATTTGGCTAAAAAAACAAATTTTCCTGACATTTCGGTGACAGAAAGTTCTGGAATCTGAGAGGAGCCACAAATTTCCTTCCACCCAGCGTTCCCCCAAGTCTCCTGATAAAAATGATACCTCACTTGTGTGGGTAGGCCTAGCGGCCGCGACACAGTGCGCCCTAAAACACAACGTGGACATATCCCATTTTTTTTAAAGAAAACAGAGCTGTTTTTTGCAAAGTGCCTACCTGTAGATTTTGGCCTCTAGCTAGGCCGGCACCGAGGGAAACCTACCAAACCTGTGAATTTTTGAAAACCAGAAACCTAGGGGAATTCAAGATGGGGTGACTTGTGGGGCCTGACCAGGTTCTATTACCCAGAATCATTTGCAAACCTCAAAATTTGGCTAAAAAAACAAATTTTCCTGATATTACGGTGACAGAAAGTACTGGAATCTGAGAGGAGCCACAAATTTCCTTCCACCCAGCGTTCCCCCAAGTCTCCCGATAAAAATGATACCTCCCTTGTGTGGGTAGGCCTAGCGGCCGCAACAGGAGACGCCCCAAAACACAAAGTGGGCACATCCCATTTTTTGACAGAAAACAGAGCTGTTTTTTGCATAGTGCCTACCTGTAGATTTTGGCCTCTAGCTCAGCCGGCACCTAGGGAAATCCAGCAAACCTGTGCATTTTTGAAAACTAGAGACCTAGGGTAATCCAGGATGGGGTGACTTGTGGGGCTCTGACCAGGTTCTGTTACCCAGAATCCTTTGCAAACCTCAATATTTGGCTAAAAAAACATATTTTCCTCAAATTTCGGTGACAGAAAGTTCTGGAATCTGAGAGGAGCCACAAATTTCCTTCCACCCAGCGTTCCCCCAAGTCTCCCGATAAAAATGATACCTCACTTGTGTGGGTAGGCCTAGCGGCCGCGTCAGGAGATGCCCTAAAACACAACGTGGACACATCCCATTTTTTGAAAGAAAACAGAGCTATTTTTTGCAAAGTGCCTACCTGTAGATTTTGGCCTCTAGCTTGGCCGGCACCTAGGGAAACCTACCACACCTGTGCATTTTTAAAAACTACAGACCTAGGGGAATTCAAGATGGGGTGACTTGTGGGTCTCTGACCAGGTTCTGTTACCCAGAATCCTTTGCAAACCTGAAAATTTGGCTAAAAAAACAAATTTTCCTGACATTTCGGTGACAGAAAGTTCTGGAATCTGAGAGGAGCCACAAATTTCCTTCCACCCAACGTTCCCCCAAGTCTCCCGATAAAAATGATACCTCACTTGTGTGGTTAGGCCTAGCGGCCACGTCAGAAGATGCCCTAAAAACACAACGTGGACACATCCATTTTTTTGAAAGAAAACAGAGCTATTTTTTGCAAAGTGCCTACCTGTAGATTTTGGCCTCTGGCTCGGCCGGCACCTAGGGAAACCTACCAAACCTGTGCATTTTTGAACACTAGAGACCTAGGGGAATCCAAGATGGGGTGACTTGTGGGGCTCTGACCAGGTTCTGTTACCCAGAATCCTTTGCAAACCTCAAAATTTGGCTAAAAAAACAAATGTTCCTGATATTTCGGTGACAGAAAGTACTGGAATCTTAGAGGAGCCACAAATTTCCTTCCACCCAGCGTTCCCCCAAGTCTCCCAATAAAAATGATACCTCACTTGTGTGGGTAGGCCTAGCGGCCGCAACAGGAGACGCCCCAAAACACAAAGTGGGCACATCCCATTTTTTGACAGAAAACAGAGCTGTTTTTTGCTCAGTGCCTACCTGTAGATTTTGGCCTCTAGCTCAGCCGGCACCTAGGGAAACCTACCAAACCTGTGCATTTTTTTAAACTAGAGACCTAGGGGAATCCAAGATGGGGTGACATGTAGGGCTCTGACCAGGTTCTGTTACCCAGAATCCTTTGCGAACCTCAAAATGTGGCTAAAAAAATAAATTTTCCTCACATTTCGGTGACAGAAAGTTCTGGAATCTGAGAGGAGCCACAAATTTCCTTCCACCCAGCGTTCCCCCAAGTCCCCTGATAAAAATGATACCTCACTTGTGTGGGTAGGCCTAGCGGCCGCGACACAATGCGCCCTAAAACACAACGTGGACATATCCCATTTTTTGAAAGAAAACAGAGCTGTTTTTTGCAAAGTGCCTACCTGTAGATTTTGGCCTCTAGCTAGGCCGGCACCGAGGGAAACCTACCAAACCTGTGAATTTTTGAAAACTAGAAACCTAGGGGAATTCAAGATGGGGTGACTTGTGGGGCCTGACCAGGTTCTGTTACCCAGAATCATTTGCAAACCTCAAAATTTGGCTAAAAAAAACAAATTTTCCTGATATTACGGTGACAGAAAGTACTGGAATCTGAGAGGAGCCACAAATTTCCTTCCACCCAGCGTTCCCCCAAGTCTCCCGATAAAAATGATACCTCACTTGTGTGGGTAGGCCTAGCAGCCGCAACAGGAAGCGCCCCAAAACACAAAGTGGGCACATCCCATTTTTTGACAGAAAACAGAGCTGTTTTTTGCTTAGTGCCTACCTGTAGATTTTGGCCTCTAGCTCAGCCGGCACCTAGGGAAATCCAGCAAACCTGTGCATTTTTTAAAACTAGAGACCTAGGGGAATCCAGGATGGGGTGACTTGTGGGGCTCTGACCAGGTTCTGTTACCCAGAATCCTTTGCAAACCTCAATATTTGGCTAAAAAAACATATTTTCCTCACATTTCGGTGACAGAAAGTTGTGGAATCTGAGAGGAGCCACAAATTTCCTTCCACCCAGCGTTCCCCCAAGTCTCCCGATAAAAATGGTACCTCACTTGTGTGGGTAGGCCTAGTGCCAGCGACAGGATATGCCCCACAACACAACGTGGACACATCACAGAAAACAGAGCTGTTTTTTGCAAAGTGCCTACCTGTATATTTTGGCCTCTAGCTCAGCCGGCACCTAGGGAAACCTACCAAACCTGTGCATTTTTGAAAACTAGAGACGTAGGGGAATCCAAGATGGGGTGACATGTGGGGCTCTGAGCAGGTTCTGTTACCCAGAATCCTTTGCAAACCTCAAAATGTGGCTAAACAAACACATTTTCCTCACATTTTGGTGACAGAGAGTTCTGGAATCTGAGAGGAGCCACAAATTTCCTTCCACCCAGCTTTCCCCCAAGTCTCCCGATAAAAATGATACCTCACTTGTGTGGGTAGGCCTAGCGGCCGCAACAGGAGACGCCCCAAAACACAAAGTGGGCACATCCCATTTTTTGACAGAAAACAGAGCTGTTTTTTGCAAAGTGCCTACCTGTAGATTTTGGCCTCTAGCTCAGCCGGCACCTAGGGAAACCTACCAAACCTGTGCATTTTTGAAAACTAGAGACCTAGGGGAATCCAAGATGGGGTGACATGTGGGGCTCTGAGCAGGTTCTGTTACCCAGAATCCTTTGCGAACCTCAAAATGTGGCTAAAAAAACACATTTTCCTCACATTTCGGTGACAGAAAGTTCTGGAATCCGAGAGGAGCCACAAATTTCCTCCAACCAGCGTTCCCCCAAGTCTCCCGATAAAAATGATACCTCACTTGTGTGGGTAGGCCTAGCGGCCACGACACAAGACACCCTAAAACACAACGTGGACATATCCTATTTTTTTAAAGAAAACAGAGCTGTTTTTTGCAAAGTGCCTACCTGTAGATTTTGGCCTCTAGCTCGGCCGGCACCTAGGGAAACCTACCAAACCTGTGAATTTTTGAAAACTAGAGACCTAGGGGAATTCATGATGGGTGACTTGTGGGGCCCTGACCAGGTTCTGTTACCCAGAATCATTTGCAAACCTCAAAATTTGGCTAAAAAAACATATTTTCCTGATATTTCGGTGACAGAAAGTACTGGAATCTGAGAGGAGCCACAAATTTCCTTCCACCCAGCGTTCCCCCGAGTCTCCCGATAAAAATGATACCTCACTTGTGTGGGTAGACCTAGCGGCCGCGTCAAAAGATGCCCTAAAACACATCGTGGACACATCCCATTTTTTGAAAGAAAACAGAGCTATTTTTTGCAAAGTGCCTACCTGTAGGTTTTGGCCTCTAGCTCGGCCGGCACCTAGGGAAAACTACCAAACCTGTGCATTTTTGAAAACTAGAGACCCAGGGGAATCCAAGATGGGGTGACTTGTGGGGCTCTGACCAGGTTCTGTTACCCAGAATCCTTTGCAAACCTCAAAATTTGGCTAAAAAAACATATTTTCCGCACATTTCGGTGACAGAAAGTTTTGGAATCTGAGAGGAGCCACAAATTTCCTTCCACCCAGCGTTCCCCCAAGTCTACCGATAAAAATGATACCTCACTTGTGTGGGTAGGCCTAGCGGCTGCGACACGAGACACCCTAAAACACAACGTGGACATATCCCTTTTTTGAAAGAAAACAGAGCTGTTTTTTGCAAAGTGCCTACCTGTAGATTTTGGCCTCTAGCTCGGCCGGCACCTAGGGAAACCTACCAAACCTGTGAATTTTTGAAAACTAGAGACCTAGGGGAATTCAAGATGGGGTGACTTGTGGGGCTCTGACCAGGTTCTGTTACCCAGAATCCTTTGCAAACCTGAAAATTTGGCTAAAAAAACAAATTTTCCTGACATTTCGGTGACAGAAAGTTCTGGAATCTGAGGGGAGCCACAAATTTCCTTCCACCCAGCGTTCCACCAAGTCTCCCGATAAAAATGGTACCTCACTTGTGTGGGTAGGCCTAGTGCCCGCGCGATATGCCCCACAACACAATGTGGACACATCACAGAAAACAGAGCTGTTTTTTGCAAACTGCCTACCTGTAGATTCTGGCCTCTAGCTCAGCCGACACCTAGGGAAACCTACCAAACTTGTGCATTTTTGAAAGCTAGAGACCTAGGGGAATCCAAGATGGGGTGACTTGTGGGGCTCTGACCAGGTTCTGTTACCCAGAATCCTTTGCAAACCTCAAAATTTGGCTAAAAAAACATATTTTCCGCACATTTCGGTGACAGAAAGTTTTGGAATCTGAGAGGAGCCACAAATTTCCTTCCACCCAGCGTTCCCCCAAGTCTCCCAATAAAAATGATACCTCACTTGTGTGGGTAGGCCTAGCGGCCGCAACAGGAGACGCCCCAAAACACAAAGTGGGCACATCCCATTTTTTGACAGAAAACAGAGCTGTTTTTTGCTCAGTGCCTACCTGTAGATTTTGGCCTCTAGCTCAGCCGGCACCTAGGGAAACCTACCAAACCTGTGCATTTTTTAAAACTAGAGACCTAGGGGAATCCAAGATGGGGTGACATGTAGGGCTCTGACCAGGTTCTGTTACCCAGAATCCTTTGCGAACCTCAAAATGTGGCTAAAAAAATAAATTTTCCTCACATTTCGGTGACAGAAAGTTCTGGAATCTGAGAGGAGCCACAAATTTCCTTCCACCCAGCGTTCCCCCAAGTCCCCTGATAAAAATGATACCTCACTTGTGTGGGTAGGCCTAGCGGCCGCGACACAATGCGCCCTAAAACACAACGTGGACATATCCCATTTTTTGAAAGAAAACAGAGCTGTTTTTTGCAAAGTGCCTACCAGTAGATTTTGGCCTCTAGCTAGGCCGGCACCGAGGGAAACCTACCAAACCTGTGAATTTTTTTAAACTAGAAACCTAGGGGAATTCAAGATGGGGTGACTTGTGGGGCCTGACCAGGTTCTGTTACCCAGAATCATTTGCAAACCTCAAAATTTGGCTAAAAAAAACAAATTTTCCTGATATTACGGTGACAGAAAGTACTGGAATCTGAGAGGAGCCACAAATTTCCTTCCACCCAGCGTTCCCCCAAGTCTCCCGATAAAAATGATACCTCACTTGTGTGGGTAGGCCTAGCAGCCGCAACAGGAAGCGCCCCAAAACACAAAGTGGGCACATCCCATTTTTTGACAGAAAACAGAGCTGTTTTTTGCTTAGTGCCTACCTGTAGATTTTGGCCTCTAGCTCAGCCGGCACCTAGGGAAATCCAGCAAACCTGTGCATTTTTTAAAACTAGAGACCTAGGGGAATCCAGGATGGGGTGACTTGTGGGGCTCTGACCAGGTTCTGTTACCCAGAATCCTTTGCAAACCTCAATATTTGGCTAAAAAAACATATTTTCCTCACATTTCGGTGACAGAAAGTTGTGGAATCTGAGAGGAGCCACAAATTTCCTTCCACCCAGCGTTCCCCCAAGTCTCCCGATAAAAATGGTACCTCACTTGTGTGGGTAGGCCTAGTGCCAGCGATATGCCCCACAACACAACGTGGACACATCACAGAAAACAGAGCTGTTTTTTGCAAAGTGCCTACCTGTATATTTTGGCCTCTAGCTCAGCCGGCACCTAGGGAAACCTACCAAACCTGTGCATTTTTGAAAACTAGAGACGTAGGGGAATCCAAGATGGGGTGACATGTGGGGCTCTGAGCAGGTTCTGTTACCCAGAATCCTTTGCAAACCTCAAAATGTGGCTAAACAAACACATTTTCCTCACATTTTGGTGACAGAGAGTTCTGGAATCTGAGAGGAGCCACAAATTTCCTTCCACCCAGCTTTCCCCCAAGTCTCCCGATAAAAATGATACCTCACTTGTGTGGGTAGGCCTAGCGGCCGCAACAGGAGACGCCCCAAAACACAAAGTGGGCACATCCCATTTTTTGACAGAAAACAGAGCTGTTTTTTGCAAAGTGCCTACCTGTAGATTTTGGCCTCTAGCTCAGCCGGCACCTAGGGAAACCTACCAAACCTGTGCATTTTTGAAAACTAGAGACCTAGGGGAATCCAAGATGGGGTGACATGTGGGGCTCTGACCAGGTTCTGTTACCCAGAATCCTTTGCAAACCTGAAAATTTGGCTAAAAAAACAAATTTTCCTGACATTTCGGTGACAGAAAGTTCTGGAATCTGAGGGGAGCCACAAATTTCCTTCCACCCAGCGTTCCACCAAGTCTCCCGATAAAAATGGTACCTCACTTGTGTGGGTAGGCCTAGTGCCCGCGCGATATGCCCCACAACACAATGTGGACACATCACAGAAAACAGAGCTGTTTTTTGCAAACTGCCTACCTGTAGATTCTGGCCTCTAGCTCAGCCGACACCTAGGGAAACCTACCAAACTTGTGCATTTTTGAAAGCTAGAGACCTAGGGGAATCCAAGATGGAGTGACTTGTGGGGCTCTGACCAGGTTCTGTTACCCAGAATCCTTTGCAAACCTCAAAATTTGGCTAAAAAAACATATTTTCCGCACATTTCGGTGACAGAAAGTTTTGGAATCTGAGAGGAGCCACAAATTTCCTTCCACCCAGCGTTCCCCCAAGTCTCCCGATAAAAATGATACCTCACTTGTGTGGGTAGGCCTAGCGGCCGCGACACGAGACACCCTAAAACACAACGTGGACATATCCCATTTTTTGAAAGAAAACAGAGCTGTTTTTTGCAAAGTGCCTACCTGTAGATTTTGGCCTCTAGCTCGGCTGGCACCTAGGGAAACCTACCAAACCTGTGAATTTTTGAAAACTAGAGACCTAGGGGAATTCAAGATGGGGTGACTTGTGGGGCTCTGACCAGGTTCTGTTACCCAGAATCCTTTGCAAACCTGAAAATTTGGCTAAAAAAACAAATTTTCCTGACATTTTGGTGACAGAAAGTTCTGGAATCTGAGAGGAGCCACAAATTTCCTTCCACCCAGCGTTCCCCCAAGTCTCCCGATAAAAATGGTACCTCACTTGTGTGGGTAGGCCTAGTGCCCGCGCGATATGCCCCACAACACAATGTGGACACATCACAGAAAACAGAGCTGTTTTTTGCAAACTGCCTACCTGTAGATTCTGGCCTCTAGCTCAGCTGACACCTAGGGAAACCTACCAAACTTGTGCATTTTTGAAAACTAGAGACCTAGGGGAATCCAAGATGGGGTGACTTGTGGGGCTCTGACCAGGTTCTGTTACCCAGAATCCTTTGCAAACCTCAAAATTTGGCTAAAAACACATATTTTCCGCACATTTCGGTGACAGAAAGTTCTGGAATCTGAGAGGAGCCACAAATTTCCTTCCACCCAGCGTTCCCCCAAGTCTCCCGATAAAAATGGTACCTCACTTGTGTGGGTAGGCCTAGTGCCCGCGCGATATGCCCCACAACACAATGTGGACACATCACAGAAAACAGAGCTGTTTTTTGCAAACTGCCTACCTGTAGATTCTGGCCTCTAGCTCAGCCGACACCTAGGGAAACCTACCAAACTTGTGCATTTTTGAAAACTAGAGACCTAGGGGAATCCAAGATGGGGTGACTTGTGGGGCTCTGACCAGGTTCTGTTACCCAGAATCCTTTGCAAACCTCAAAATTTGGCTAAAAACACATATTTTCCGCACATTTCGGTGACAGAAAGTTCTGGAATCTGAGAGGAGCCACAAATTTCCTTCCACCCAGCGTTCCCCCAAGTCTCCCGATAAAAATGATACCTCACTTGTGTGGGTAGGCCGAGCGGCCGCGACACGAGACACCCTAAAACACAACGTGGACATATCCCATTTTTTGAAAGAAAACAGAGCTGTTTTTTGCAAAGTGCCTACCTGTAGATTTTGGCCTCTAGCTCGGCTGGCTCCTAGGGAAACCTACCAAACCTGTGAATTTTTGAAAACTAGAGACCTAGGGGAATTCAAGATGGGGTGACTTGTGGGGCTCTGACCAGGTTCAGTTACCCAGAATCCTTTGCAAACCTGAAAATTTGGCTAAAAAAACAAATTTTCCTGACTTTTCAGTGACAGAAAGTTCTGGAATCTGAGAGGAGCCACAAATTTCCTTCCACCCAGCGTTCCCCCAAGTCTCCCGATAAAAATGGTACCTCACTTGTGTGGGTAGGCCTAGTGCCCGCGCGATATGCCCCACAAAACAATGTGGACACATCACAGAAAACAGAGCTGTTTTTTGCAAACTGCCTACCTGTAGATTCTGGCCTCTAGCTCAGCCGACACCTAGGGAAACCGACCAAACTTGTGCATTTTTGAAAACTAGAGACCTAGGGGAATCCAAGATGGGGTGACTTGTGGGGCTCTGACCAGGTTCTGTTACCCAGAATCCTTTGCAAACCTCAAAATTTGGCTAAAAAAACATATTTTCCGCACATTTCGGTGACAGAAAGTTCTGGAATCTGAGAGGAGCCACAAATTTCCTTCCACCCAGCGTTCCCCCAAGTCTCCCGATAAAAATGATACCTCACTTGTGTGGGTAGGACTAGCGGCCGCGACACGAAACGCCCTAAAACACAACGTGGACACATCCCATTTTTTGAAAGAAAACAGAGCTATTTTTTGCAAAGTGCCTACCTGTAGATTTTGGCCTCTAGCTCAGCCGTCACCTAGGGAAACCTACCAAACCTGTGCATTTTTGAAAACTAGAGACCTAGGGGAATCCAAGATGGGGTGACTTGTGGGGCTCTGACCAGGTTCTGTTACCCAGAATCCTTTGCAAACCTCAAAATTTGGCTAAAAAAACATATTTTCCGCACATTTCGGTGACAGAAAGTTTTGGAATCTGAGAGGAGCCACAAATTTCCTTCCACCCAGCGTTCCCCCAAGTCTCCCAATAAAAATGATACCTCACTTGTGTGGGTAGGCCTAGCGGCCGCAACAGGAGACGCCCCAAAACACAAAGTGGGCACATCCCATTTTTTGACAGAAAACAGAGCTGTTTTTTGCTCAGTGCCTACCTGTAGATTTTGGCCTCTAGCTCAGCCGGCACCTAGGGAAACCTACCAAACCTGTGCATTTTTTAAAACTAGAGACCTAGGGGAATCCAAGATGGGGTGACATGTAGGGCTCTGACCAGGTTCTGTTACCCAGAATCCTTTGCGAACCTCAAAATGTGGCTAAAAAAATAAATTTTCCTCACATTTCGGTGACAGAAAGTTCTGGAATCTGAGAGGAGCCACAAATTTCCTTCCACCCAGCGTTCCCCCAAGTCCCCTGATAAAAATGATACCTCACTTGTGTGGGTAGGCCTAGCGGCCGCGACACAATGCGCCCTAAAACACAACGTGGACATATCCCATTTTTTGAAAGAAAACAGAGCTGTTTTTTGCAAAGTGCCTACCAGTAGATTTTGGCCTCTAGCTAGGCCGGCACCGAGGGAAACCTACCAAACCTGTGAATTTTTTAAAACTAGAAACCTAGGGGAATTCAAGATGGGGTGACTTGTGGGGCCTGACCAGGTTCTGTTACCCAGAATCATTTGCAAACCTCAAAATTTGGCTAAAAAAAACAAATTTTCCTGATATTACGGTGACAGAAAGTACTGGAATCTGAGAGGAGCCACAAATTTCCTTCCACCCAGCGTTCCCCCAAGTCTCCCGATAAAAATGATACCTCACTTGTGTGGGTAGGCCTAGCAGCCGCAACAGGAAGCGCCCCAAAACACAAAGTGGGCACATCCCATTTTTTGACAGAAAACAGAGCTGTTTTTTGCTTAGTGCCTACCTGTAGATTTTGGCCTCTAGCTCAGCCGGCACCTAGGGAAATCCAGCAAACCTGTGCATTTTTTAAAACTAGAGACCTAGGGGAATCCAGGATGGGGTGACTTGTGGGGCTCTGACCAGGTTCTGTTACCCAGAATCCTTTGCAAACCTCAATATTTGGCTAAAAAAACATATTTTCCTCACATTTCGGTGACAGAAAGTTGTGGAATCTGAGAGGAGCCACAAATTTCCTTCCACCCAGCGTTCCCCCAAGTCTCCCGATAAAAATGGTACCTCACTTGTGTGGGTAGGCCTAGTGCCAGCGATATGCCCCACAACACAACGTGGACACATCACAGAAAACAGAGCTGTTTTTTGCAAAGTGCCTACCTGTATATTTTGGCCTCTAGCTCAGCCGGCACCTAGGGAAACCTACCAAACCTGTGCATTTTTGAAAACTAGAGACGTAGGGGAATCCAAGATGGGGTGACATGTGGGGCTCTGAGCAGGTTCTGTTACCCAGAATCCTTTGCAAACCTCAAAATGTGGCTAAACAAACACATTTTCCTCACATTTTGGTGACAGAGAGTTCTGGAATCTGAGAGGAGCCACAAATTTCCTTCCACCCAGCTTTCCCCCAAGTCTCCCGATAAAAATGATACCTCACTTGTGTGGGTAGGCCTAGCGGCCGCAACAGGAGACGCCCCAAAACACAAAGTGGGCACATCCCATTTTTTGACAGAAAACAGAGCTGTTTTTTGCAAAGTGCCTACCTGTAGATTTTGGCCTCTAGCTCAGCCGGCACCTAGGGAAACCTACCAAACCTGTGCATTTTTGAAAACTAGAGACCTAGGGGAATCCAAGATGGGGTGACATGTGGGGCTCTGACCAGGTTCTGTTACCCAGAATCCTTTGCAAACCTGAAAATTTGGCTAAAAAAACAAATTTTCCTGACATTTCGGTGACAGAAAGTTCTGGAATCTGAGGGGAGCCACAAATTTCCTTCCACCCAGCGTTCCACCAAGTCTCCCGATAAAAATGGTACCTCACTTGTGTGGGTAGGCCTAGTGCCCGCGCGATATGCCCCACAACACAATGTGGACACATCACAGAAAACAGAGCTGTTTTTTGCAAACTGCCTACCTGTAGATTCTGGCCTCTAGCTCAGCCGACACCTAGGGAAACCTACCAAACTTGTGCATTTTTGAAAGCTAGAGACCTAGGGGAATCCAAGATGGAGTGACTTGTGGGGCTCTGACCAGGTTCTGTTACCCAGAATCCTTTGCAAACCTCAAAATTTGGCTAAAAAAACATATTTTCCGCACATTTCGGTGACAGAAAGTTTTGGAATCTGAGAGGAGCCACAAATTTCCTTCCACCCAGCGTTCCCCCAAGTCTCCCGATAAAAATGATACCTCACTTGTGTGGGTAGGCCTAGCGGCCGCGACACGAGACACCCTAAAACACAACGTGGACATATCCCATTTTTTGAAAGAAAACAGAGCTGTTTTTTGCAAAGTGCCTACCTGTAGATTTTGGCCTCTAGCTCGGCTGGCACCTAGGGAAACCTACCAAACCTGTGAATTTTTGAAAACTAGAGACCTAGGGGAATTCAAGATGGGGTGACTTGTGGGGCTCTGACCAGGTTCTGTTACCCAGAATCCTTTGCAAACCTGAAAATTTGGCTAAAAAAACAAATTTTCCTGACATTTTGGTGACAGAAAGTTCTGGAATCTGAGAGGAGCCACAAATTTCCTTCCACCCAGCGTTCCCCCAAGTCTCCCGATAAAAATGGTACCTCACTTGTGTGGGTAGGCCTAGTGCCCGCGCGATATGCCCCACAACACAATGTGGACACATCACAGAAAACAGAGCTGTTTTTTGCAAACTGCCTACCTGTAGATTCTGGCCTCTAGCTCAGCTGACACCTAGGGAAACCTACCAAACTTGTGCATTTTTGAAAACTAGAGACCTAGGGGAATCCAAGATGGGGTGACTTGTGGGGCTCTGACCAGGTTCTGTTACCCAGAATCCTTTGCAAACCTCAAAATTTGGCTAAAAACACATATTTTCCGCACATTTCGGTGACAGAAAGTTCTGGAATCTGAGAGGAGCCACAAATTTCCTTCCACCCAGCGTTCCCCCAAGTCTCCCGATAAAAATGGTACCTCACTTGTGTGGGTAGGCCTAGTGCCCGCGCGATATGCCCCACAACACAATGTGGACACATCACAGAAAACAGAGCTGTTTTTTGCAAACTGCCTACCTGTAGATTCTGGCCTCTAGCTCAGCCGACACCTAGGGAAACCTACCAAACTTGTGCATTTTTGAAAACTAGAGACCTAGGGGAATCCAAGATGGGGTGACTTGTGGGGCTCTGACCAGGTTCTGTTACCCAGAATCCTTTGCAAACCTCAAAATTTGGCTAAAAACACATATTTTCCGCACATTTCGGTGACAGAAAGTTCTGGAATCTGAGAGGAGCCACAAATTTCCTTCCACCCAGCGTTCCCCCAAGTCTCCCGATAAAAATGATACCTCACTTGTGTGGGTAGGCCGAGCGGCCGCGACACGAGACACCCTAAAACACAACGTGGACATATCCCATTTTTTGAAAGAAAACAGAGCTGTTTTTTGCAAAGTGCCTACCTGTAGATTTTGGCCTCTAGCTCGGCTGGCTCCTAGGGAAACCTACCAAACCTGTGAATTTTTGAAAACTAGAGACCTAGGGGAATTCAAGATGGGGTGACTTGTGGGGCTCTGACCAGGTTCAGTTACCCAGAATCCTTTGCAAACCTGAAAATTTGGCTAAAAAAACACATTTTCCTGACTTTTCAGTGACAGAAAGTTCTGGAATCTGAGAGGAGCCACAAATTTCCTTCCACCCAGCGTTCCCCCAAGTCTCCCGATAAAAATGGTACCTCACTTGTGTGGGTAGGCCTAGTGCCCGCGCGATATGCCCCACAAAACAATGTGGACACATCACAGAAAACAGAGCTGTTTTTTGCAAACTGCCTACCTGTAGATTCTGGCCTCTAGCTCAGCCGACACCTAGGGAAACCGACCAAACTTGTGCATTTTTGAAAACTAGAGACCTAGGGGAATCCAAGATGGGGTGACTTGTGGGGCTCTGACCAGGTTCTGTTACCCAGAATCCTTTGCAAACCTCAAAATTTGGCTAAAAAAACATATTTTCCGCACATTTCGGTGACAGAAAGTTCTGGAATCTGAGAGGAGCCACAAATTTCCTTCCACCCAGCGTTCCCCCAAGTCTCCCGATAAAAATGATACCTCACTTGTGTGGGTAGGACTAGCGGCCGCGACACGAAACGCCCTAAAACACAACGTGGACACATCCCATTTTTTGAAAGAAAACAGAGCTATTTTTTGCAAAGTGCCTACCTGTAGATTTTGGCCTCTAGCTCAGCCGTCACCTAGGGAAACCTACCAAACCTGTGCATTTTTGAAAACTAGAGACCTAGGGGAATCCAAGATGGGGTGACTTGTGGGGCTCTGACCAGGTTCTGTTACCCAGAATCCTTTGCGAACCTCAAAATGTGGCTACAAAAACACATTTTCCTCACATTTCGGTGACAGAAAGTTCTGGAATCTGAGAGGAGCCACAAATTTCCTTCCACCCAGCGTTCCCCCAAATCTCCCGATAAAAATGGTACCTCACTTGTGTGGGTAGGCCTAGCGGCCGCGACACAAGACGCCCTAAAACACAACGTGGACACATCCCATTTTTTGAAAGAAAACAGAGCTGTTTTTTGCAAAGTGCCTACCTGTAGATTTTGGCCTCTAGCTCGGCCGGCACCTACGGAAACCTACCAAACCTGTGCATTTTTTAAAACTAGAGACCTAGGGGAATTCAAGATGGTTTGACTTGTGGGGCTCTGACTAGGTTCTGTTATCCAGAATCATTTGCAAACCTCAAAATTTGGCTAAAAAAACTAATGTTCCTCATATTTCGGTGACAGAAAGTACTGGAATCTGAGAGGAGCCACAAATTTCCTTCCACCCAGCGTTCCCCCAAGTCTCCCGATAAAAATGATACCTCACTTGTGTGGATAGGCCTAGCGGCCGCAACCGATCACGACCCAAAACACAAAGTGGGCACATCCCATTTTTTGACAGAAAACAGAGCTGTTTTTTGCTTAGTGCCTACCTGTAGATTTTGGCCTCTAGCTCAGCCGGCACCTAGGGAAATCCAGCAAACCTGTGCATTTTTGCAAACTAGAGACCTAGGGGAATCCAAGATGGGGTGACTTGTGGGGCTCTGACCAGGTTCTGTTACCCAGAATCCTTTGCGAACCTCAAAATGTGGCTTCAAAAACACATTTTCCTCACATTTCGGTGACAGAAAGTTCTGGAATCTGAGAGGAGCCACAAATTTCCTTCCACCCAGCGTTCCCCCAAGTCTCCCGATACAAATGATACCTCACTTGTGTGGGTAGGCCTAGCGGCCGCGACACAACACACCCTAAAACACAACGTGGACACATCCCATTTATTGAATGAAAACAGAGCTGTTTTTTGCAAAGTGCCTACCTGTAGGTTTTGGCCTCTAGCTCGGCCGGCACCTAGGGAAACCTACCAAACCTGTGCATTTTTGCAAACTAGAGACCTAGGGGAATCCAAGATGGGGTGACTTGTTGGGCTCTGACCAGGTTCTGTTACCCAGAATCCTTTGCGAACCTCAAAATATGGCTACAAAAACACATTTTCCTCACATTTCGGTGACAGAAAGTTCTGGAATCTGAGAGGAGCCACAAATTTCCTTCCACCCAGCGTTCCCCCAAGTCTCCCGATACAAATGATACCTCACTTGTCTGGGTAGGCCTAGCGGCCGCGACACAAGACACCCTAAAACACAACGTGGACACATCCCATTTTTTGAAAGAAAACAGAGCTGTTTTTTGCAAAGTGCCTACCTGTAGATTTTGGCCTCTAGCTCGGCCGGCACCTAGGGAAACCTACCAAACCTGTGCATTTTTGAAAACTAGAGACCTAGGGGAATTCAAGATGGGGTGACTTGTGGGGCTCTGACTAGGTTCTGTTATCCAGGATCATTTGCAAACCTCAAAATTTGGATAAAAAAACTAATGTTCCTGATATTTCGGTGACAGAAAGTACTGGAATCTGAAAGGAGCCACAAATTTCCTTCCACCCAGCGTTCCCCCAAGTCTCCACATAAAAATGATACCTCACTTGTGTGGGTAGGCCTAGCGGCCGCAACAGAACACAATCCCAAAACACAAAGTGGGCACATCCCATTTTTTGACTGAAAACAGAGCTGTTTTTTGCTTAGTGCCTACTTGTAGATTTTGGCCTCTAACTCAGCCGGCACCTAGGGAAATCCAGCAAAACTGTGCATTTTTGAAAACTAGAGACCTAGGGGAATCCAGGATGGGGTGACTTGTGGGGCTCTGACCAGGTTCTGTTACCCAGAATCCTTTGCAAACCTGAAAATTTGGCTACAAAAACAAATTTTCCTCACATTTCGGTGACAGAAAGTTCTGGAATCTGAGAGGAGCCACAAATTTCCTTCCACCCAGCGTTCCCCCAAGTCTCCCGATAAAAATGATACCTCGCTTGTGTGGGTAGGCCTAGCGGCCACAACAGGAGACGCCCCAAAACACAAAGTGGGCACATCCCATTTTTTGCCAGAAAACAGAGCTGTTTTTTGCTTAGTGCCTACCTTTAGATTTTGGCCTCTAGCTCAGCCGGCACCCAGGGAAACCTAGGAAACCTGTGCATTTTTGAAAACTAGAGACCTAGGGGAATCCAGGATGGGGTGACTTGTGGGGCTCTGACCAGGTTCTGTTACCCAGAATCCTTTGCAAACCTCAATATTTGGCTAAAAAAACATATTTTCCTCACATTTCGGTGACAGAAAGTTCTGGAATCTGAGAGGAGCCACAAATTTCCTTCCACCCAGCGTTCCCCCAAGTCTCCCGATAAAAATGGTACCTCACTTGTGTGGGTAGGCCTAGTGCCCGCTCGATATGCCCCACAACACAACGTGGACACATCACAGAAAACAGAGCTGTTTTTTGCAAAGTGCCTACCTGTAGATTCTGGCCTCTAGCTCAGCCGACACCTAGGGAAACCTACCAAACCTGTGCATTTTTGAAAACTAGAGACCTAGGGGAATCTAAGATGGGGTGACTTGTGGGGCTCTGACCAGGTTCTGTTACCCAGAATCCTTTGCAAACCTCAAAATTTGGCTAAAAAAACATATTTTCCGCACATTTCGGTGACAGAAAGTTTTGGAATCTGAGAGGAGCCACAAATGTCCTTCCACCCAGCGTTCCCCCAAGTCTCCCGATACAAATGATACCTCACTTGTGTGGGTAGGCCTAGCGGCCGCGACACAGCACACCCTAAAACACAACGTGGACACATCCCATTTATTGAAAGAAAACAGAGCTGTTTTTTGCAAAGTGCCTACCTGTAGGTTTTGACCTCTAGCTCGGCCGGCACCTAGGGAAACCTACCGAAACCTGTGCATTTTTGCAAACTAGAGACCTAGGGGAATCCAAGATGGGGTGACTTGTTGGGCTCTGACCAGGTTCTGTTACCCAGAATCCTTTGCGAACCTCAAAATATGGCTACAAAAACACATTTTCCTCACATTTCGGTGACAGAAAGTTCTGGAATCTGAGAGGAGCCACAAATTTCCTTCCACCCAGCGTTCCCCCAAGTCTCCCGATACAAATGATACCTCACTTGTCTGGGTAGGCCTAGCGGCCGCGACACAAGACACCCTAAAACACAACGTGGACACATCCCATTTTTTGAAAGAAAACAGAGCTGTTTTTTGCAAAGTGCCTACCTGTAGATTTTGGCCTCTAGCTCGGCCGGCACCTAGGGAAACCTACCAAACCTGTGCATTTTTGAAAACTAGAGACCTAGGGGAATTCAAGATGGGGTGACTTGTGGGGCTCTGACTAGGTTCTGTTATCCAGGATCATTTGCAAACCTCAAAATTTGGATAAAAAAACTAATGTTCCTGATATTTCGGTGACAGAAAGTACTGGAATCTGAAAGGAGCCACAAATTTCCTTCCACCCAGCGTTCCCCCAAGTCTCCACATAAAAATGATACCTCACTTGTGTGGGTAGGCCTAGCGGCCGCAACAAAACACAATCCCAAAACACAAAGTGGGCACATCCCATTTTTTGACAGAAAACAGAGCTGTTTTTTGCTTAGTGCCTACTTGTAGATTTTGGCCTCTAGCTCAGCCGGCACCTAGGGAAATCCAGCAAAACTGTGCATTTTTGAAAACTAGAGACCTAGGGGAATCCAGGATGGGGTGACTTGTGGGGCTCTGACCAGGTTCTGTTACCCAGAATCCTTTGCAAACCTGAAAATTTGGCTACAAAAACAAATTTTCCTCACATTTCGGTGACAGAAAGTTCTGGAATCTGAGAGGAGCCACAAATTTCCTTCCACCCAGCGTTCCCCCAAGTCTCCCGATAAAAATGATACCTCGCTTGTGTGGGTAGGCCTAGCGGCCACAACAGGAGACGCCCCAAAACACAAAGTGGGCACATCCCATTTTTTGCCAGAAAACAGAGCTGTTTTTTGCTTAGTGCCTACCTTTAGATTTTGGCCTCTAGCTCAGCCGGCACCCAGGGAAACCTAGGAAACCTGTGCATTTTTGAAAACTAGAGACCTAGGGGAATCCAGGATGGGGTGACTTGTGGGGCTCTGACCAGGTTCTGTTACCCAGAATCCTTTGCAAACCTCAATATTTGGCTAAAAAAATATATTTTCCTCACATTTCGGTGACAGAAAGTTCTGGAATCTGAGAGGAGCCACAAATTTCCTTCCACCCAGCGTTCCCCCAAGTCTCCCGATAAAAATGGTACCTCACTTGTGTGGGTAGGCCTAGTGCCCGCGCGATATGCCCCACAACACAACGTGGACACATCACAGAAAACAGAGCTGTTTTTTGCAAAGTGCCTACCTGTAGATTCTGGCCTCTAGCTCAGCCGACACCTAGGGAAACCTACCAAACCTGTGCATTTTTGAAAACTAGAGACCTAGGGGAATCTAAGATGGGGTGACTTGTGGGGCTCTGACCAGGTTCTGTTACCCAGAATCCTTTGCAAACCTCAAAATTTGGCTAAAAAAACATATTTTCCGCACATTTCGGTGACAGAAAGTTTTGGAATCTGAGAGGAGCCACAAATGTCCTTCCACCCAGCGTTCCCCCAAGTCTCCCGATAAAAATGATACCTCACTTGTGTGGGTAGGCCTAGCGGCCGCGACACAAGACACCCTAAAACACAACGTGGACATATCCCATTTTTTGAAAGAAAACAGAGCTGTTTTTTGCAAAGTGCCTACCTGTAGATTTTGGCCTCTAGCTCGGCCGGCACCTAGGGAAACCTACCAAACCTGTGAATTTTTGAAAACTAGAGACCTAGGGGAATTCAAGATGGGGTGACTTGTGGGGCTCTGACCAGGTTCTGTTACCCAGAATCCTTTGCAAACCTGAAAATTTGGCTAAAAAAAACAAATTTTCCTGACATTTCGGTGACAGAAAGTTCTGGAATCTGAGAGGAGCCACAAATTTCCTGCCACCCAGCGTTTCCCTAAGTCTCCAGATAAAAATGATACCTCACTTCCGTGGGTAGGCCTAGCGGCCGCAATAGGAGTCACCCCAAAACACAAAGTGGGCACATCCCATTTTTTGACAGAAAACAGAGCTGTTTTTTGCTTAGTGCCTACCTGCAGATTTTGGCCTGTAGCTCAGCCGGCACCTAGGGAAACCACCTAGCAAACCTGTGCATTTTTGAAAATTAGAGACCTAGGGGAATCCAGGATGGGGTGACTTGTGGGGCTCTGACCAGGTTCTGTTACCCAGAATCCTTTGCAAACCTCAATATTTGGCTAAAAAAACATATTTTCCTCACATTTCGGTGACAGAAAGTTCTGGAATCTGAGAGGAGCCACAAATTTCCTTACACCCAGCGTTCCCCCAAGTCTCCCGATAAAAATGGTACCTCACTTGTGTGGGTAGGCCTAGTGCCCGCGCGATATGCCCCACAACACAATGTGGACACATCACAGAAAACAGAGCAGTTTTTTGCAAACTGCCTACCTGTAGATTCTGTCCTCTAGCTCAGCCGACACCTAGGGAAACCTACCAAACTTGTGCATTTTTGAAAACTAGAGACCTAGGGGAATCCAAGATGGGGTGACTTGTGGGGCTCTGACCAGGTTCTGTTACCCAGAATCCTTTGCAAACCTCAAAATTTGGCTAAAGAAACATATTTTCCACACATTTCGGTGACAGAAAGTTCTGGAATCTGAGAGGAGCCACAAATTTCCTTCCACCCAGCGTTCCCCCAAGTCTCCCGATAAAAATGATACCTCACTTGTGTGGGTAGGCCTAGCGGCCGCGACACAAGACGCCCTAAAACACAACGTGGACACATCCCATTTTTTGAAAGAAAACAGAGCTATTTTTTGCAAAGTGCCTACCTGTAGATTTTGGCCTTTAGCTCAGCCGGCACCTAGGGAAACCTACCAAACCTGTGCATTTTTGAAAACAAGAGACCTAGGGGAATCCAAGATGGGGTGACTTGTGGGGCTCTGACCAGGTTCTGTTACCCAGAATCCTTTGCGAACCTCAAAATGTGGCTACAAAAACACATTTTCCTCACATTTCGGTGACAGAAAGTTCTGGAATCTGAGAGGAGCCACAAATTTCCTTCCACCCAGCGTTCCCCCAAGTCTCTCGATAAAAATGATACCTCACTTGTGTGGGTAGGCCTAGCGGCCGCGACACGGGACACCCTAAAACACAACGTGGATACATCCCATTTTTTGAAAGAAAACAGAGCTATTTTTTGCAAAGTGCCTACCTGTAGATCTTGGCCTCTAGCTCAGCCGGCACCTAGGGAAACCTACCAAACCTGTGCATTTTTGAAAACAAGAGACCTAGGGGAATCCAGGATGGGGTGACTTGTGGGGCTCTGACCAGGTTCTGTTACCCAGAATCCTTTGCAAACCTCAATATTTGGCTAAAAAAACATATTTTCCTCACATTTCGGTGACAGAAAGTTCTGGAATCTGAGAGGAGCCACAAATTTCCTTCCACCCAGCGTTCCCCCAAGTCTCCCAATAAAAATGGTACCTCACTTGTGTGGGTAGGCCTAGTGCCCGCGCGATATGCCCCACAACACAACGTGGACACATCACAGAAAACAGAGCTGTTCTTTGCAAAGTGCCTACCTGTAGATTCTGGCCACTAGCTCAGCCGACACCTAGGGAAACCTACCAAACCTGTGCATTTTTGAAAACTAGAGACCTAGGGGAATCCAAGATGGGGTGACTTGTGGGGCTCTGACCAGGTTCTGTTACCCAGAATCCTTTGCAAACCTCAAAATTTGGCTAAAAAAACATATTTTCCGCACATTTCGGTGACAGAAAGTTTTGGAATCTGAGAGGAGCCACAAATTTCCTTCCACCCAGCGTTCCCCCAAGTCTCCCGATAAAAATGATACCTCACTTGTGTGGGTAGGCCTAGCGGCCGCGACACGAGACACCCTAAAACACAACGTGGACATATCCCATTTTTTGAAAGAAAACAGAGCTGTTTTTTGCAAAGTGCCTACCTGTAGATTTTGGCCTCTAGCACGGCCGGCACCTAGGGAAACCTACCAAACCTGTGAATTTTTGAAAACTAGAGACCTAGGGGAATTCAAGATGGGGTGACTTGTGGGGCTCTGACCAGGTTCTGTTACCCAGAATCCTTTGCAAACCTGAAAATTTGGCTAAAAAAACAAATTTTCCTGACATTTCGGTGACAGAAAGTTCTGGAATCTGAGAGGAGCCACACATTTCCTTCCACCCAGCGTTTCCCTAAGTCTCCCGATAAAAATGATACCTCACTTGTGTGGGTAGGCCTAGCGGCCGCAATAGGAGTCACCCCAAAACACAAAGTGGGCACATCCCATTTTTTGACAGAAAACAGAGCTGTTTTTTGCTTAGTGCCTACCTGTAGATTTTGGCCTGTAGCTCAGCCGGCACCTAGGGAAACCTAGCAAACCTGTGCATTTTTGAAAACTAGAGACCTAGGGGAATCCAAGATGGGGTGACTTGTGGGGCTCTGACCAGGTTCTGTTACCCAGAATCCTTTGCGAACCTCAAAATGTGGCTACAAAAACACATTTTCCTCACATTTCGGTGACAGAAAGTTCTGGAATCTGAGAGGAGCCACAAATTTCCTTCCACCCAGCGTTCCCCCAAGTCTCCCAATACAAATGATACCTCACTTGTGTGGGTAGGCCTAGCGGCCGCGACACAAGACGCCCTAAAACACAACGTGTACACATCCCATTTTTTGAAAGAAAACAAAGCTGTTTTTTGCAAAGTGCCTACCTCTGGATTTTGGCCTCTAGCTCGGCCGGCACCTAGGGAAACCTAGCAAACCTGTGCATTTTTTTAAACTAGAGACCTAGGGGAATTCAAGATGGGGTGACTTGTGGGGCTCTGACTAGGTTCTGTTACCCAGAATCATTTGCAAACCTCAAAATTTGGCAAAAAAAACTAATGTTCCTGATATTTCGGTGACAGAAAGTACTGGAATCTGAGAGGAGCCACAAATTTCCTTCCACCCAGCGTTCCCCCAAGTCTCCTGATAAAAATGATACCTCACTTGTGTGGGTAGGCCTAGCGGCCGCAACAGAACACGACCCAAAACACAAAGTGGGCACATCCCATTTTTTGACAGAAAACAGAGCTGTTTTTTGCTTAGTGCCTACCTGTAGATTTTGGCCTCTAGCTCAGCCGGCACCTAGGGTAATCCAGCAAAACTGTGCATTTTTGAAAACTAGAGACCTAGGGGAATCCAGGATGGGGTGACTTGTGGGACTCTGACCAGGTTCTGTTACCCAGAATCCTTTGCAAACCTCAATATTTGGCTAAAAAAATATATTTTCCTCACATTTCGGTGACAGAAAGTTCTGGAATATGAGAGGAGCCACAAATTTCCTTCCACCCAGCGTTCCCCCAAGTCTCCCGAAAAAAATGGTACCTCACTTGTGTGGGTAGGCCTAGTGCCCGCGACAGGATATGCCCCACAACACAACGTGGACACATCACAGAAAACAGAGCTGTTTTTTGCAAAGTGCCTACCTGTAGATTTTGGCCTCTAGCTCAGCCGGCACCTAGGGAAACCTACCAAACCTGTGCATTTTTGAAAACTAGAGACCTAGGGGAATCCAAGATGGGGTGACATGTGGGGCTCTGAGCAGGTTCTGTTACCCAGAATCCTTTGCGAACCTCAAAATGTGGCTAAACAAACACATTTTCCTCACATTTCGGTGACAGAAAGTTCTGGAATCTGAGAGGAGCCACAAATTTTCTTCCACCCAGCGTTCCCCCAAGTCTCCCGATAAAAATGATACCTCACTTGTGTGGGTAGGCCTAGCGGCCGCAACAGCCAACACCCCAAAACACAAAGTGGGCACATCCCATTTTTTGACAGAAAACAGAGCTGTTTTTTGCTAAGTGCCTACCTGTAGATTTTGGCCTCTAGCTCAGCCGGCACCTAGGGAAACCTACCAAACCTGTGCATTTTTGAAAACTAGAGACCTAGGGGAATCCAAGATGGGGTGACATGTAGGGGTCTGACCAGGTTCTGTTACCCAGAATCCTTTGCGAACCTCAAAATGTGGCTAAAAAAACACATTTTCCTCACATTTCGGTGACAGAAAGTTCTGGAATCTGAGAGGAGCCACAAATTTCCTTCCACCCAGCGTTCCCCCAAGTCTCCTGATAAAAATGATACCTCACTTGTGTGGGTAGGCCTAGCGGCCGTGACACAAGGCGCCCTAAAACACAAAGTGGGCACATCCCATTTTTTGACAGAAAACAGAGCTGTTTTTTGCTAAGTGCCTACCTGTAGATTTTGGCCTCTAGCTCAGCCGGCACCTAGGGAAACCTACCAAACCTGTGCATTTTTGAAAACTAGAGACCTAGGGGAATCCAAGATGGGGTGACATGTAGGGGTCTGACCAGGTTCTGTTACCCAGAATCCTTTGCGAACCTCAAAATTTGGCTAAAAAAACATATTTCCCACACATTTCGGTGACAGAAAGTTTTGGAATCTGAGAGGAGCCACAAATTTCCTCCCACCCAGCGTTCCCCCAAGTCTCCCGATAAAAATGATACCTCACTTGTGTGGGTAGGCCTAGCGGCCGCAACAGGAGACGCCCCAAAACACAAAGTGGGCACATCCCATTTTTTGACAGAAAACAGAGCTGTTTTTTGCAAAGTGCCTACCTATAGATTTTGGCCTCTAGCTCAGCCGGCACCTAGGGAAACCTACCAAACCTGTGCATTTTTTAAAAATAGAGACCTAGGGGAATCCAGGATGGGGTGACATGTGGGGCTCTGAGCAAGTTCTGTTACCGAGAATCCTTTGCGAACCTCAAAATGTGGCTAAAAAAACACATTTTCCTCACATTTCGGTGACAGAAAGTTCTGGAATCTGAGAGGAGCCACAAATTTCCTTCCAACCAGTGTTCCCCCAAGTCTCCCGATAAAAATTATACCTCACTTGTGTGGGTAGGCCTAGCAGACGCGACACGAGACACCCTAAAACACAACGTGGACATATCCCATTTTTTGAAAGAAAACAGAGCTGTTTTTTGCAAAGTGCCTACCTGTAGATTTTGGCCTCTAGCTCGGCCGGCACCGAGGGAAACCTACCAAACCTGTGAATTTTTGAAAACTAGAGACCTAGGGGAATCCAGGATGGGGTGACTTGTGGGGCTCTGACCAGGTTCTGTTACCCAGAATCCTTTGCAAACCTCAATATTTGGCTAAAAAAACATATTTTCCTCACATTTCGGTGACAGAAAGTTCTGGAATCTGAGAGGAGACACAAATTTCCTTCCACCCAGCGTTCCCCCAAGTCTCCCGAAAAAAATGGTACCTCACTTGTGTGGGTAGGCCTAGTGCCCGCGACAGGATATGCCCCACAACACAACGTGGACACATCACAGAAAACAGAGCTGTTTTTTGCAAAGTTGCCTACCTGTAGATTTTGGCCTCTAGCTCAGCCGGCACCTAGGGAAACCTACCAAACCTGTGCATTTTTTAAAACTAGAGACCTAGGGGAATCCAAGATGGGGTGACATGTGGGGCTCTGACAGGTTCTGTTACCCAGAATCCTTTGCGAACCTCAAAATGTGGCTAAACAAACACATTTTCCACACTTTTCGGTGACAGAAAGTTCTGGAATCTGAGAGGAGCCACAAATTTCCTTCCACCCAGCGTTCCCCCAAGTCTCCCGATAAAAATGATACCTCACTTGTGTGGGTAGGCCTAGCGGCCGTGACACAAGGCGCCCTAAAACACAACGTGGACATATCCCATTTTTGGACAGAAAACAGAGCTGTTTTTTGCTAAGTGCCTACCTGTAGATTTTGGCCTCTAGCTCAGCCGGCACAGAGGGAAACCTACCAAACCTGTGAATTTTTGAAAACTAGAAACCTAGGGGAATTCAAGATGGGGTGACTTGTGGGGCTCTGACCAGGTTCTGTTACCCAGAATCATTTGCAAACCTCAAAATTTGGCTAAAAAAACAAATTTTCCTGATATTACGGTGAAAGAAAGTACTGGAATCTGAGAGGAGCCACAAATTTCCTTCCACCCAGCGTTCCCCCAAGTCTCCCGATAAAAATTATACCTCACTTGTGTGGGTAGGCCTAGCGGCCGCAACAGTAAACGACCCAAAACACAAAGTGGGCACATCCCATTTTTTGACAGAAAACAGAGCTGTTTTTTGCTTAGTGCCTACCTGTAGATTTTGGCCTCTAGCTCAGCCGGCACCTAGGGAAATCTAGCAAACCTGTGCATTTTTTAAAACTTGAGACCTAGGGGAATCCAGGATGGGGTGACTTGTGGGGCTCTGAACAGGTTCTGTTACCCAGAATCCTTTGCAAACCTGAATATTTGGTTAAAAAAACATATTTTCCTCACATTTCGGTGACAGAAAGTTCTGGAATCTGAGAGGAGCCACAAATTTCCTTCCACCCAGCGTTCCCCCAAGTCTCCCGATAAAAATGGTACCTCACTTGTGTGGGTAGGCCTAGCGGCCACGTCAGGAGATACCCTAAAACACAACATGGACACATCCCATTTTTTGAAAGAAAACAGAGCTATTTTTTGCAAAGTGCCTACCTGTAGATTTTGGCCTCTAGCTTGGCCGGCACCTAGGGATACCTACCAAACCTGTGCATTTTTAAAAACTACAGACCTAGGGGAATTCAAGATGGGGTGACTTGTGGGGCTCTGACCAGGTTCTGTTACCCAGAATCCTTTGCAAACCTGAAAATTTGGCTAAAAAAACAAATTTTCCTGACATTTCGGTGACAGAAAGTTCTGGAATCTGAGAAGAGCCACAAATTTCCTTCCACCCAGCGTTCCCCCAAGTCTCCGGATAAAAATGATACCTCACTTGTGTGGGTAGACCTAGCGGCCGCAACAGGAGTCACCCCAAAACACAAAGTGGGCACATCCCATTTTTTGACAGAAAACAGAGCTGTTTTTTGCTTAGTGCCTACCTGTAGATTTTGGCCTCTAGCTCAGCCGGCACCTAGGGAAACCTAGCAAACCTGTGCATTTTTGAAAACTAGAGACCTAGGGGAATCCAGGATTGGGTGACTTGTGGGGCTCTGACCAGGTTCTGTTACCCAGAATCCTTTGCAAACCTCAATTTTTGGCTAAAAAAACATATTTTCCTCACATTTCGGTGACAGAAAGTTCTGGAATCTGAGAGGACCCACAAATTTCCTTCCACCCAGCGTTCCCCCAAGTCTCCCGATAAAAATGGTACCTCACTTGTGTGGGTAGGCCTAGTGCCCGCGCGATATGCCCCACAACACAATGTGGACACATCACAGAAAACAGAGCTGTTTTTTGCAAAGTGCCTACCTGTAGATTCTGGCCTCTAGCTCAGCCGACACCTAGGGAAACCGACCAAACTTGTGCATTTTTGAAAACTAGAGACCTAGGGGAATCCAAGATGGGGTGACTTGTGGGGCTCTGACCAGGTTCTGTTACCCAGAATCCTTTGCGAACCTCAAAATGTGGCTACAAAAACACATTTTCCTCTCATTTCGGTGACAGAAAGTTCTGGAATCTGAGAGGAGCCACAAATTTCCTTCCACCCAGCGTTCCCCCCAAGTTTCCCGATACAAATGATACCTCACTTGTGTGGGTAGGCCTAGCGGCCGCGACACAACACGCCCTAAAACACAACGTGGACACATCCCATTTTTTGAAAGAAAACAGAGCTGTTTTTTGCAAAGTGCCTACCTGTAGATTTTGGCCTCTAGCTCAGCCGGCACCTAGGGAAACCTACCAAACCTGTGCATTTCTGAAAACTAGAGACCTAGGGGAATCCAAGATGGGGTGACATGTAGGGCTCTGACCAGGTTCTGTTACCCAGAATCCTTTGCAAACCTCAAAATTTGGCTAACAAAACATATTGTCCGCACATTTCGGTGACAGAAAGTTATGGAATCTGACAGGAGCCACGGATTTCCTTCCACCCAGCGTTCCCCCAAGTCTCCCGATAAAAATGATACCTCACTTGTGAGGGTAGGCCTAGTGGCCGCGACACGAGACGCCCTAAAACACAACGTGGACACATCCCATTTTTTGAAAGAAAACAGAGCTATTTTTTGCAAAGTGCCTAACCGTAGATTTTGGCCTCTAGCTCAGCCGGCACCTAGGGAAACCTACCAAACCTGTGCGTTTTTGAAAACTAGAGACCTAGGGGAATCCAAGATGGGTTGACTTGTGGGGCTCTGACCAGGTTCTGTTACCCAGAATCCTTTGCGAACCTCAAAATGTGGCTACAAAAACACATTTTCCTCACATTTCGGTGACCGAAAGTTCTGGAATCTTAGAGGAGCCACACATTTCCTTCCACCCAGTGTTCCCCCAAGTCTCCCGATACAAATGATACCTCACTTGTGTGGGTAGGCCTCGCGGCAGCGACACGACACGCCCTAAAACACAACGTGGACACATCCCATTTTTTGAAAGAAAACAGAGCTGTTTTTTGAAAAGTGCCTACCTGTAGATTTTGGCCTCTAGCTCAGCCGGCACCTAGGGAAACCTACCAAACCTGTGCATTTCTGAAAACTAGAGACCTAGGGGAATCCAAGATGGGGTGACATGTAGGGCTCTGTCCAGGTTCTGTTACCCAGAATCCTTTGCGAACCTCAAAATGTGGCTAAAAAAACACATATTCCTCACATTTCGGTGACAGAAAGTTCTGGAATCTGAGAGGAGCCACAAATTTCCTTCCACCCAGCGTTCCCCCAAGTCTCCTGATAAAAATGATACCTCACTTGTGTGGGTAGGCCTAGCGGCCGCGACACAATTCGCCCTAAAACACAACGTGGACATATCCCATTTTTTGAAAGAAAACAGAGCTGTTTTTTGCAAAGTGCCTACCTGTAGATTTTGGCCTCTAGCTTGGCCGGCACCGAGGGTAACCTACCAAACCTGTGAATTTTTGAAAACTAGAAACCTAGGGGAATTCAAGATGGGGTGACTTGTGGGGCTCTGACCAGGTTCTGTTACCCAGAATCATTTGCAAACCTCAAAATTTGGCTAAAAAAACAAATTTTCCTGATATTAAGGTGACAGAAAGTACTGGAATCTGAGAGGAGCCACAAATTTACTTCCACCCAGCGTTCCCCCAAGTCTCCCGATAAAAATGATACCTCACTTGTGTGGGTAGGCCTAGCGGCCGCAACAGGAGACAACCCAAAACACAAAGTGGGCACATCCCATTTTTTGACAGAAAACAGAGCTGTTTTTTGCTTAGTGCCTACCTGTAGATTTTGGCCTCTAGCTCAGCCGGCATCTAGGGAAATCTAGCAAACCTGTGCATTTTTTAAAACTAGAGACCTAGGGGAATCCAGGATGGGGTGACTTGTGGGGCTCTGACCAGGTTCTGTTACCCAGAATCCTTTGCAAACCTCAATATTTGGCTAAAAAAACATATTTTCCTCACATTTCGGTGACAGAAAGTTCTGGAATCTGAGAGGAGCCACAAATTTCCTTCCACCCAGAGTTCCCCCAAGTCTCCCGATAAAAATGGTACCTCACTTGTGTGGGTAGGCCCAGTGCCCGCGACAGGATATGCCCCACAACACAACGTGGACACATCACAGAAAACAGAGCTGTTTTTTGCAAAGTGCCTACCTGTAGATTTTGGCCTCTAGCTCAGCCGGCACCTAGGGAAACCTACCAAACCTGTGTATTTTTAAAAAACTACAGACCTAGGGGTATTCAAGATGGGGTGACTTGTGGGGCTCTGACCAGGTTCTGTTACCCAGAATCCTTTGCAAACCTGAAAATTTGTCTAAAAAAACAAATTTTCCTCACATTTCGGTGACAGAAACTTCTGGAATCTGAGAGGAGCCACAAATTTCCTTCCACCCAGCGTTCCCCCAAGTCTCCCGATAAAAATGGTACCTCACTTGTGTGGGTAGGCCTAGTGCCCGCGCGATATGCCCCACAACACAACGTAGACACATCACAGAAAACAGAGCTGTTTTTTGCAAAGTGCCTACCTGTAGATTCTGGCCTCTAGCTCAGACGACACCTAGTGAAACCTACCAAACCTGTGCATTTTTGAAAACTAGAGACCTAGGGGAATCCAAGATGGGGTGACTTGTGGGGCTCTGACCAGGTTCTGTTACCCAGAATCCTTTGCAAACCTCAACATTTGGCTAAAAAAACCTATTTCCGCACATTTCGGTGACAGAAAGTTTTGGAATCTGAGAGGAGCCACAAATTTCCTTCCACCCAGCGTTCCCCCAAGTCTCCCGATAAAAATGATACCTCACTTGTGTGGGTAGGCCTAGCGGCCGCAACAGAAGACGCCCCAAAACACAAAGTGGGCACATCCCATTTTTTGACAGAAAACAGAGCTGTTTTTTGCAAAGTGCCTACCTGTAGATTTTGGCCTCTAGCTCAGCCGGCACCTAGGGAAACCTACCAAACCTGTGCATTTTTTAAAAATAGATACCTAGGGGAATCCAAGATGGGGTGACATGTGGGGCTCTGAGCAAGTTCTGTTACCCAGAATCCTTTGCGAACCTCAAAATGTGGCTAAAAAAACACATTTTCCTCACATTTCGGTGACAGAAAGTTCTGGAATCTGAGAGGAGCCACAAATTTCCTTCCAACCAGCGTTCCCCCAAGTCTCCCGATAAAAATGATACCTCACTTGTGTGGGTAGGCCTAGCGGCCGCGACACAAGACGCCCTAAAACACAACGTGGACATATCCCATTTTTTTAAAGAAAACAGAGCTGTTTTTTGCAAAGTGCCTACCTGTAGATTTTGGCCTCTAGCTCGGCCGGCACCTAGGAAAACCTACCAAACCTGTGAATTTTTGAAAACTAGAGAACTAGGGGAATTCAAGATGGGGTGACTTGTGGGGCCTTGACCAGGTTCTGTTACCCAGAATCATTTGCAAACCTCAAAATTTGGCTAAAAAAACAAATTTTCCTGATATTTCGGTGACAGAAAGTACTGGAATCTGAGAGGAGCCACAAATTTCCTTCCACCCAGCGTTCCCCCAAGTCTCCAGATAAAAACGATACCTCACTTGTGTGGGTAGGCCTAGCGGCCGCGTCAGGAGATACCCTAAAACACAACGTGGACACATCCCATTTTTTGAAAGAAAACAGAGCTATTTTTTGCAAAGTGCCTACCTGTAGATTTTGGCCTCTAGCTCGGCCGGCACCTAGGGAAACCTACCAAACCTGTGTATTTTTAAAAACTACAGACCTAGGGGAATTCAAGATGGGGTGACTTGTGGGGCTCTGACCAGGTTCTGTTACCCAGAATCCTATGCAAACCTGAAAATTTGGCTAAAAACACAAATTTTCCTGACATTTCGTTGACAGAAAGTTCTGGAATCTGAGAGGAGCCACAAACTTCCTCCCACCCAGCGTTCCCCCAAGTCTCCCCATAAAAATGATACCTCACTTGTGTGGGTAGGCCTAGCGGCCGCAACAGCACACGCCCCAAAACACAAAGTGGGCACATCCCATTTTTTGACAGAAAACAGAGCTGTTTTTTGCTTAGTGCCTACCTGTAGATTTTGGCCTCTAGCTCAGCCGGCACCTAGGGAAACCTAGGAAACCTGTGCATTTTTGAAAACTAGAGACCTAGGGGAATCCAGGATGGGGTGACTTGTGGGGCTCTGACCAGGTTCTGTTACCCAGAATCCTTTGCAAACCTCAATATTTGGCTAAAAAAACATATTTTCCTCACAGTTCGGTGACAGAAAGTTCTGGAATCTGAGAGGAGCCACAAATTTCCTTCCACCCAGCGTTCCCCCAAGTCTCCCGATAAAAATGGTACCTCACTTGTGTGGGTAGGCCTAGTGCCCGCGCGATATGCCCCACAACACAACATAGACACATCACAGAAAACAGAGCTGTTTTTTGCAAAGTGCCTACCTGTAGATTCTGGCCTCTAGCTCAGACGACACCTAGGGAAACCTACCAAACCTGTGCATTTTTGAAAACTAGAGACCTACGGGAATCCAAGATGGGGTGACTTGTGGGGCCCTGACCAGGTTCTGTTACCCAGAATCATTTGCAAACCTCAAAATTTTGCTAAAAAAACAAATTTTCCTGATATTTCGGTGACAGAAAGTACTGGAATCTGAGAGGAGCCACAAATTTCCTTCCACCCAGCGTTCCCCCAAGTCTCCAGATAAAAATGATACCTCACTTGTGTGGGTAGGCCCAGCGGCCGCGTCAGGAGATGCCCTAAAACACAACGTGGACACATCCCATTTTTTGAAAGAAAACAGAGCTATTTTTTGCAAAGTTCCTACCTGTAGATTTTGGCCTCTAGCTCGGCCGGCACCTAGGGAAACCTACCAAACCTGTGTATTTTTAAAAACTACAGACCTAGGGGAATTCAAGATGGGGTGACTTGTGGGCTCTGACCAGGTTCTGTTACCCAGAATCCTTTGCAAACCTGAAAATTTGGCTAAAAACACAAATTTTCCTGACATTTCGGTGACAGAAAGTTCTGGAATCTGAGAGGAGCCACAAACTTCCTCCCACCCAGCGTTCCCCCAAGTCTCCCCATAAAAATGATACCTCACTTGTGTGGGTAGGCCTAGCGGCCGCAACAGCACACGCCCCAAAACACAAAGTGGGCACATCCCATTTTTTGACAGAAAACAGAGCTGTTTTTTGCTTAGTGCCTACCTGTAGATTTTGGCCTCTAGCTCAGCCGGCACCTAGGGAAACCTAGGAAACCTGTGCATTTTTGAAAACTAGAGACCTAGGGGAATCCAGGATGGGGTGACTTGTGGGGCTCTGACCAGGTTCTGTTACCCAGAATCCTTTGCAAACCTCAATATTTGGCTAAAAAAACATATTTTCCTCACATTTCGGTGACAGAAAGTTCTGGAATCTGAGAGGAGCCACAAATTTCCTTCCACCCAGCGTTCCCCCAACTCTCCCGATAAAAATGGTACCTCACTTGTGTGGGTAGGCCTAGTGCCCGCGCGATATGCCCCACAACACAACATAGACACATCACAGAAAACAGAGCTGTTTTTTGCAAAGTGCCTACCTGTAGATTCTGGCCTCTAGCTCAGACGACACCTAGGGAAACCTACCAAACCTGTGCATTTTTGAAAACTAGAGACCTAGGGGAATCCAAGATGGGGTGACTTGTGGGGCTCTGACCAGGTTCCGTTACCCAGAATCCTTTGCAAACCTCAGAATTTGGCTAAAAAAACATATTTTCCACACATTTCGGTGACAGAAAGTTTTGGAATCTGAGAGGAGCCACAAATTTCCTTCCACCCAGCGTTCCCCCAAGTCTCCCGATAAAAATGATACCTCACTTGTGTGGGTAGGCCTAGAGGCCGCGACACAGAACGCCCTAAAACACAACGTGGACATATCCCATTTTTGGAAAGAAAACAGAGCTGTTTTTTTAAAAGTGCCTACCTGTAGATTTTGGCCTCTAACTCGGCCGGCACCTAGGGAAACCTACCAAACCTGTGAATTTTTGAAAACTAGAGACCTTGGGGAATTCAAGATGGGGTGACTTGTGGGGCCCTGACCGGGTTCTGTTACCCAGAATCATTTGCAAACCTCAAAATTTGGCTAAAAAACAAATTTTCCTGATATTTCAGTGACAGAAAGTACTGGAATCTGAGAGGAGCCACAAATTTCCTTCCACCCAACGTTCCCCCAAGTCTCCCGATAAAAATGATACCTCACTTGTGTGGGTAGGCCTAGCGGCCGCGTCAGGAAATGCCCTAAAACACAACGTGGACACATCCCATTTTTTGAAAGAAAACAGAGCTATTTTTTGCAAAGTGCTTACCTGTAGATTTTGGCCTCTAGCTCAGCCGGCACCTAGGGAAACCTACCAAACCTGTGCATTTATGAAAACTACAGACCTAGGGGAATCCAAGATGGGGTGACATGTGGGGCTGTGAGCAGGTTCTGTTACACAGAATCCTTTGCGAACCTCAAAATGTGGCTAAAAAAACACATTTTCCTCACATTTCGGTGACAGAAAGTTCTGGAATCTGAGAGGAGCCACAAATTTCCTTCCAACCAGCGTTCCCCCAAGTCTCCCGATAAAAATGATACCTCACTTGTGTAGGTAGGCCTAGCGGCCGCAACAGGAGACACCCCAGAACACAAAGTGGGCACATCCCATTTTTTGACAGAAAACAGAGTTGTTTTTTGCTTAGTGCCTACCTGTAGATTTTGGCCTCTAGCTCAGCCGGCACCTAGGGAAACCTAGCAAACCTGTGCATTTTTGAAAACTAGAGACCTAGGGGAATCCAGGATGGGGTGAATTGTGGGGCTCTGACCAGGTTCTGTTACCCAGAATCCTTTGCAAACCTCAATATTTGGCTAAAAAAACATATTTTCCTCACATTTCAGTGACAGAAAGTTCTGGAATCTGAGAGGAGCCACAAATTTCCTTCCACCTAGCGTTCCCCCAAGTCTCCCGATAAAAATGGTACCTCACTTGTGTGGGTAGGCCTAGTGCCCGCGCAATATGCCCCACAACACAACGTGGACACATCACAGAAAACAGAGCTGTTTTTTGCAAAGTGCCTACCTGTAGATTCTGGCCTCTAGCTCAGCCGACACCTAGGGAAACCTACCAAACGTATGCATTTTTGAAAACTAGAGACCTAGGGGAATCCAAGATGGGTTGACTTGTGGGGCTCTGACCAGGTTCTGTTACCCAGAATCCTTTGCAAACCTCAAAATTTGGCTAAAAAAACATATTTTCCGCACATTTCGGTGACAGAAAGTTCTGGAATCTGAGAGGAGCCACAAATTTCCTTCCCCCCAGCGTTCCCCCAAGTCTCCCGATAAAATTGATACCTCACTTGTGTGGGTAGGCCTAGCGGCCGCGACACAAGACTCCCTAAAACACAACTTGGACATATCCCATTTTTTGCAAAGTGCCAACCTGTAGATTTTGGCCTCTAGCTCGGCCGGCACCTAGGGAAACCTACCAAACCTGTGAATTTTTGAAAACTAGAGACCTAGGGGAATTCAAGATGGGGTGACTTGTGGGGCTCTGACCAGGTACTGTTACCCAGAATCCTTTGCAAACCTGAAAATTTGGCTAAAAAAGCAAATTTTCCTGACATTTCGGTGACAGAAAGTTCTGGAATCTGAGAGGAGCCACAAATTTCCTTCCACCCTGCGTTAACCTAAGTCTCCCGATAAAAATGATACCTCACTTGTGTGGGTAGGCCTAGCGGCCGCAAAAGGGGTCGCCCCAAAACACAAAGTGGGCACATCCCATTTTTTGACAGAAAACAGAGCTGTTTTTTGCTTAGTGCCTACCTGTAGATTTTGGCCTCTAGCTCAGCCGGCACCTAGGGAAACCTAGCAAACCTGTGCATTTCTGAAAACTAGAGACCTAGGGGAATCCAGGATGGGGTGACTTGTGGGGCTCTGACCAGGTTCTGTTACCCAGAATCCTTTGCAAACCTCAATATTTGGCTAAAAAATCATATTTTCCTCACATTTCGGTGACAGAAAGTTCTGGAATCTGAGAGGAGCCACACATTTCCTTCCACCCAGCGTTCCCCCAAGTCTCCCGATAAAAATGGTACCTCACTTGTGTGGGTAGGCCTACTGCCCGCGACAGGATATGCCCCACAACACAACGTGGACACATCACAGAAAACAGAGCTGTTTTTTTGCAAAGTGCCTACCTGTAGATTTTGGCCTCTAGCTCAGCCGGCACCTAGGGAAACCTACCAAACCTGTGCATTTTTGAAAACTAGAGACCTAGGGGAATCCAAGATGGGGTGACATGTGGGGCTCTGAGCAGGTTCTGTTACCCAGAATCCTTTGCGAACATCAAAATTTGGCTAAAAAAACAAATTTTCCTCACATTTCGGTGACAGAAAGTTCTGGAATCTTAGAGGAGCCCCTAATTTCCTTCCACCCAGCGTTCCCCCAAGTCTCCCGATAAAAATGATACCTCACTTGTGTGGGTAGGCCTAGCGGCCGCAACAGGAGACACCCCAAAACACAAAGTGGGCACATCCCATTTTTTGACAGAAAGCAGAGCTGTTTTTTGCTAAGTGCCTACCTGTAGATTTTGGCCTCTAGCTCAGCCGGCACCTAGGGAAACCTACCAAATCTGTGCATTTTTGAAAACTACAGACCTAGGGGAATTCAAGAT
This sequence comes from Pleurodeles waltl, assembly GCF_031143425.1. NCBI lineage: Eukaryota > Metazoa > Chordata > Amphibia > Caudata > Salamandridae > Pleurodeles > Pleurodeles waltl. Next base: position 167,419,296 of record NC_090439.1, on the reverse strand, counting down.
GGGGTGACTTGTGGGGCTCTGACCAGGGTCTGTTACCCAGAATCCTTTGCAAACCTCAATATTTGGCTAAAAAAACATATTTTCCTCACATTTCGGTGACAGAAAGTTCTGGAATCTGAGAGGAGCCACAAATTTCCTTCCACCCAGCGTTCCCCCAAGTCTCCCGATAAAAATGGTACCTCCCTTGTGTGGGTAGGCCTAGCGGCCGCAACAGGAAACACCCCAAAACACAAAGTGGGCACATCCCATTTTTTGACAGAACACAGAGCTGTTTTTTGCTAAGTGCATCCCTGTAGATTTTGGCCTCTAGCTCAGCCGGCACCTAGTGAAACCTACCAAACCTGTGCATTTTTTTAAACTACAGACCTAGGGGAATCCAAGATGGGGTGTCTTGTGGGGCTCTGACCAGGTTCTGTTACCCAGAATCCTTTGCACACCTGAAAATTTGGCTAAAAAAACTATTTTTCCTAACATTTCGGTGACAGAAAGTTCTGGAATCTGAGAGGAGCCACAAATTTCCTTCCACCCAGCGTTCCCCCAAGTCTCCCGATAAAAATGATACCTCACTTGTGTGGGTAGGCCTAGCGGCCGCAACAGGAGGCACCCCAAAACACAAAGTGGGCACATCCCATTTTTTGACAGAAAACAGAACTGTTTTTTGCTTAGTGCCTACCTGTAGATTTTGGCCTCTAGCTCAGCCGGCACCTAGGGAAACCTAGCAAACCTGTGCATTTTTGAAAACTAGAGACCTAGGGGAATCCAGGATGGGGTGACTTGTGCGGCTCTGACCAGGTTCTGTTACCCAGAATCCTTTGCAAACCTCAATATTTGGCTAAAAAAATATATTTTCCTCACATTTCAGTGACAGAAAGTACTGGAATCTGAGAGGAGCCACAAATTTCCTTCCACCCAGCATTCCCCCAAGCCTCCCGATAAAAATGGTACCTCACTTGTGTGGGTAGGCCTAGTGCCCGCGACAGGATATGCCCCACAACACAACGTGGACACATCACAGAAAACAGAGCTTTTTTTTGGAAAGTGCCTACCTGTAGATTTTGGTCTCTAGCTCAGCCGGCACCTGGGGAAACCTACCAAACCTGTGCATTTTTGAAAACTAGAGTCCTAGTGGAATCCAAGATGGGGTGACTTGTGGGGCTCTGACCAGGTTCTGTTACCCAGAATCCTTTGCAAACCTCAAAATTTGGCTAAAAAAACATATTTTCCTCACATTTCGGTGACAGAAAGTTCTGGAATCTGAGAGGAGCCACAAATTTCCTTCCACCCAGCATTCCACCAAGTCTCCCGATACAAATGATACCTCACTTGTGTGGGTAGGCCTAGCGGCCGCGACACAAGACACCCTAAAACACAACGTGGACACATCCCATTTTTTGAAAGAAAACAGAGCTGTTTTTTGCAAAGTGCCTACCTGTAGATTTTGGCCTCTAGCTCGGCCGGCACCTAGGGAAACCTACCAAACCTGTGCATTTTTGAAAACTAGAGACCTAGGGGAATTCAAGATGGGGTGACTTGTGGGGCTCTGACTAGGTTCTGTTACCCAGAATCATTTGCAAACCTCAAAATTTGGCTAAAAAAACAAATGTTCATGATATTTCGGTGACAGAAAGTACTGAAATCTGAGAGGAGCCACAAATTTCCTTCCACCCAGCGTTCCCCCAAGCCTCCCGATAAAAATGATACCTCACTTGTGTGGGTAGGCCTAGCGGCCGCAACAGAAGACGCCCCAAAACACAAAGTGGGCACATCCCATTTTTTGACAGAAAACAGAGCTGTTTTTTGCAAAGTGCCTACCTGTAGATTTTGGCCTCTAGCTCAGCCGGCACCTAGGGAAACCTACCAAACCTGTGCATTTTTTAAAAATAGATACCTAGGGGAATCCAAGATGGGGTGACATGTGGGGCTCTGAGCAAGTTCTGTTACCCAGAATCCTTTGCGAACCTCAAAATGTGGCTAAAAAAACACATTTTCCTCACATTTCGGTGACAGAAAGTTCTGGAATGTGAGAGGAGCCACAAATTTCCTTCCAACCAGCGTTCCCCCAAGTCTCCCGATAAAAATGATACCTCACTTGTGTGGGTAGGCCTAGCGGCCGCGACACGAGACGCCCTAAAACACAACGTGGACATATCCCATTTTTTTAAAGAAAACAGAGCTGTTTTTTGCAAAGTGCCTACCTGTAGATTTTGGCCTCTAGCTCGGCCCGCACCTAGGAAAACCTACCAAACCTGTGAATTTTTGAAAACTAGAGACGTAGGGGAATTCAAGATGGGGTGACTTGTGGGGCCCTGACCAGGTTCTGTTACCCAGAATCATTTGCAAACCTCAAAATTTGGCTAAAAAAACAAATTTTCCTGATATTTCGGTGACAGAAAGTACTGGAATCTGAGAGGAGCCACAAATTTCCTTCCACCCAGCGTTCCCCCAAGTCTCCAGATAAAAATGATACCTCACTTGTGTGGGTAGGCCTAGCGGCCGCGTCAGGAGATACCCTAACACACAACGTGGACACATCCCATTTTTTGAAAGAAAACAGAGCTATTTTTTGCAAAGTGCCTACCTGTAGATTTTGGCCTCTAGCTCGGCCGGCACCTAGGGAAACCTACCAAACCTGTGTATTTTTAAAAACTACAGACCTAGGGGAATTCAAGATGGGGTGACTTGTGGGGCTCTGACCAGGTTCTGTTACCCAGAATCCTATGCAAACCTGAAAATTTGGCTAAAAACACAAATTTTCCTGACATTTCGGTGACAGAAAGTTCTGGAATCTGAGAGGAGCCACAAACTTCCTCCCACCCAGCGTTCCCCCAAGTCGCCCCATAAAAATGATACCTCACTTGTGTGGGTAGGCCTAGCGGCCGCAACAGCACACGCCCCAAAACACAAAGTGGGCACATCCCATTTTTTGACAGAAAACAGAGCTGTTTTTTGCTTAGTGCCTACCTGTAGATTTTGGCCTCTAGCTCAGCCGGCACCTAGGGAAACCTAGGAAACCTGTGCATTTTTGAAAACTAGAGACCTAGGGGAATCCAGGATGGGGTGACTTGTGGGGCTCTGACCAGGTTCTGTTACCCAGAATCCTTTGCAAACCTCAATATTTGGCTAAAAAAACATATTTTCCTCACAGTTCGGTGACAGAAAGTTCTGGAATCTGAGAGGAGCCACAAATTTCCTTCCACCCAGCGTTCCCCCAAGTCTCCCGATAAAAATGGTACCTCACTTGTGTGGGTAGGCCTAGTGCCCGCGCGATATGCCCCACAACACAACATAGACACATCACAGAAAACAGAGCTGTTTTTTGCAAAGTGCCTACCTGTAGATTCTGGCCTCTAGCTCAGACGACACCTAGGGAAACCTACCAAACCTGTGCATTTTTGAAAACTAGAGACCTACGGGAATCCAAGATGGGGTGACTTGTGGGGCCCTGACAAGGTTCTGTTACCCAGAATCATTTGCAAACCTCAAAATTTGGCTAAAAAAACAAATTTTCCTGATATTTCGGTGACAGAAAGTACTGGAATCTGAGAGGAGCCACAAATTTCCTTCCACCCAGCGTTCCCCCAAGCCTCCCGATAAAAATGGTACCTCACTTGTGTGGGTAGGCCTAGTGCCCGCGACAGGATATGCCCCACAACACAACGTGGACACATCACAGAAAACAGAGCTTTTTTTTGGAAAGTGCCTACCTGTAGATTTTGGTCTCTAGCTCAGCCGGCACCTGGGGAAACCTACCAAACCTGTGCATTTTTGAAAACTAGAGTCCTAGTGGAATCCAAGATGGGGTGACTTGTGGGGCTCTGACCAGGTTCTGTTACCCAGAATCCTTTGCAAACCTCAAAATTTGGCTAAAAAAACATATTTTCCTCACATTTCGGTGACAGAAAGTTCTGGAATCTGAGAGGAGCCACAAATTTCCTTCCACCCAGCATTCCACCAAGTCTCCCGATACAAATGATACCTCACTTGTGTGGGTAGGCCTAGCGGCCGCGACACAAGACACCCTAAAACACAACGTGGACACATCCCATTTTTTGAAAGAAAACAGAGCTGTTTTTTGCAAAGTGCCTACCTGTAGATTTTGGCCTCTAGCTCGGCCGGCACCTAGGGAAACCTACCAAACCTGTGCATTTTTGAAAACTAGAGACCTAGGGGAATTCAAGATGGGGTGACTTGTGGGGCTCTGACTAGGTTCTGTTACCCAGAATCATTTGCAAACCTCAAAATTTGGCTAAAAAAACAAATGTTCATGATATTTCGGTGACAGAAAGTACTGAAATCTGAGAGGAGCCACAAATTTCCTTCCACCCAGCGTTCCCCCAAGCCTCCCGATAAAAATGATACCTCACTTGTGTGGGTAGGCCTAGCGGCCGCAACAGAAGACGCCCCAAAACACAAAGTGGGCACATCCCATTTTTTGACAGAAAACAGAGCTGTTTTTTGCAAAGTGCCTACCTGTAGATTTTGGCCTCTAGCTCAGCCGGCACCTAGGGAAACCTACCAAACCTGTGCATTTTTTAAAAATAGATACCTAGGGGAATCCAAGATGGGGTGACATGTGGGGCTCTGAGCAAGTTCTGTTACCCAGAATCCTTTGCGAACCTCAAAATGTGGCTAAAAAAACACATTTTCCTCACATTTCGGTGACAGAAAGTTCTGGAATGTGAGAGGAGCCACAAATTTCCTTCCAACCAGCGTTCCCCCAAGTCTCCCGATAAAAATGATACCTCACTTGTGTGGGTAGGCCTAGCGGCCGCGACACGAGACGCCCTAAAACACAACGTGGACATATCCCATTTTTTTAAAGAAAACAGAGCTGTTTTTTGCAAAGTGCCTACCTGTAGATTTTGGCCTCTAGCTCGGCCGGCACCTAGGAAAACCTACCAAACCTGTGAATTTTTGAAAACTAGAGACCTAGGGGAATTCAAGATGGGGTGACTTGTGGGGCCCTGACCAGGTTCTGTTACCCAGAATCATTTGCAAACCTCAAAATTTGGCTAAAAAAACAAATTTTCCTGATATTTCGGTGACAGAAAGTACTGGAATCTGAGAGGAGCCACAAATTTCCTTCCACCCAGCGTTCCCCCAAGTCTCCAGATAAAAATGATACCTCACTTGTGTGGGTAGGCCTAGCGGCCGCGTCAGGAGATACCCTAACACACAACGTGGACACATCCCATTTTTTGAAAGAAAACAGAGCTATTTTTTGCAAAGTGCCTACCTGTAGATTTTGGCCTCTAGCTCGGCCGGCACCTAGGGAAACCTACCAAACCTGTGTATTTTTAAAAACTACAGACCTAGGGGAATTCAAGATGGGGTGACTTGTGGGGCTCTGACCAGGTTCTGTTACCCAGAATCCTATGCAAACCTGAAAATTTGGCTAAAAACACAAATTTTCCTGACATTTCGGTGACAGAAAGTTCTGGAATCTGAGAGGAGCCACAAACTTCCTCCCACCCAGCGTTCCCCCAAGTCGCCCCATAAAAATGATACCTCACTTGTGTGGGTAGGCCTAGCGGCCGCAACAGCACACGCCCCAAAACACAAAGTGGGCACATCCCATTTTTTGACAGAAAACAGAGCTGTTTTTTGCTTAGTGCCTACCTGTAGATTTTGGCCTCTAGCTCAGCCGGCACCTAGGGAAACCTAGGAAACCTGTGCATTTTTGAAAACTAGAGACCTAGGGGAATCCAGGATGGGGTGACTTGTGGGGCTCTGACCAGGTTCTGTTACCCAGAATCCTTTGCAAACCTCAATATTTGGCTAAAAAAACATATTTTCCTCACAGTTCGGTGACAGAAAGTTCTGGAATCTGAGAGGAGCCACAAATTTCCTTCCACCCAGCGTTCCCCCAAGTCTCCCGATAAAAATGGTACCTCACTTGTGTGGGTAGGCCTAGTGCCCGCGCGATATGCCCCACAACACAACATAGACACATCACAGAAAACAGAGCTGTTTTTTGCAAAGTGCCTACCTGTAGATTCTGGCCTCTAGCTCAGACGACACCTAGGGAAACCTACCAAACCTGTGCATTTTTGAAAACTAGAGACCTACGGGAATCCAAGATGGGGTGACTTGTGGGGCCCTGACCAGGTTCTGTTACCCAGAATCATTTGCAAACCTCAAAATTTGGCTAAAAAAACAAATTTTCCTGATATTTCGGTGACAGAAAGTACTGGAATCTGAGAGGAGCCACAAATTTCCTTCCACCCAGCGTTCCCCCAAGTCTCCAGATAAAAATGATACCTCACTTGTGTGGGTAGGCCCAGCGGCCGCGTCAGGAGATGCCCTAAAACACAACGTGGACACATCCCATTTTTTGAAAGAAAACAGAGCTATTTTTTGCAAAGTTCCTACCTGTAGATTTTGGCCTCTAGCTCGGCCGGCACCTAGGGAAACCTACCAAACCTGTGTATTTTTAAAAACTACAGACCTAGGGGAATTCAAGATGGGGTGACTTGTGGGCTCTGACCAGGTTCTGTTACCCAGAATCCTTTGCAAACCTGAAAATTTGGCTAAAAACACAAATTTTCCTGACATTTCGGTGACAGAAAGTTCTGGAATCTGAGAGGAGCCACAAACTTCCTCCCACCCAGCGTTCCCCCAAGTCTCCCCATAAAAATGATACCTCACTTGTGTGGGTAGGCCTAGCGGCCGCAACAGCACACGCCCCAAAACACAAAGTGGGCACATCCCATTTTTTGACAGAAAACAGAGCTGTTTTTTGCTTAGTGCCTACCTGTAGATTTTGGCCTCTAGCTCAGCCGGCACCTAGGGAAACCTAGGAAACCTGTGCATTTTTGAAAACTAGAGACCTAGGGGAATCCAGGATGGGGTGACTTGTGGGGCTCTGACCAGGTTCTGTTACCCAGAATCCTTTGCAAACCTCAATATTTGGCTAAAAAAACATATTTTCCTCACATTTCGGTGACAGAAAGTTCTGGAATCTGAGAGGAGCCACAAATTTCCTTCCACCCAGCGTTCCCCCAAGTCTCCCGATAAAAATGGTACCTCACTTGTGTGGGTAGGCCCAGTGCCCGCGCGATATGCCCCACAACACAACATAGACACATCACAGAAAACAGAGCTGTTTTTTGCAAAGTGCCTACCTGTAGATTCTGGCCTCTAGCTCAGACGACACCTAGGGAAACCTACCAAACCTGTGCATTTTTGAAAACTAGAGACCTAGGGGAATCCAAGATGGGGTGACTTGTGGGGCTCTGACCAGGTTCTGTTACCCAGAATCCTTTGCAAACCTCAAAATTTGGCTAAAAAAACATATTTGCCGCACATTTCGGTGACAGAAAGTTTTGGAATCTGAGAGGAGCCACAAATTTCCTTCCACCCAGCGTTCCCCCAAGTCTCCCGATAAAAATGATACCTCACTTGTGTGGGTAGGCCTAGAGGCCGCGACACAGAACGCCCTAAAACACAACGTGGACATATCCCATTTTTGGAAAGAAAACAGAGCTGTTTTTTGAAAAGTGCCTACCTGTAGATTTTGGCCTCTAACTCGGCCGGCACCTAGGGAAACCTACCAAACCTGTGAATTTTTGAAAACTAGAGACCTTGGGGAATTCAAGATGGGGTGACTTGTGGGGCCCTGACCGGGTTCTGTTACCCAGAATCATTTGCAAACCTCAAAATTTGGCTAAAAAACAAATTTTCCTGATATTTCAGTGACAGAAAGTACTGGAATCTGAGAGGAGCCACAAATTTCCTTCCACTCAACGTTCCCCCAAGTCTCCCGATAAAAATTATACCTCACTTGTGTGGGTAGGCCTAGCGGCCGCGTCAGGAAATGCCCTAAAACACAACGTGGACACATCCCATTTTTTGAAAGAAAACAGAGCTATTTTTTGCAAAGTGCTTACCTGTAGATTTTGGCCTCTAGCTCAGCCGGCACCTAGGGAAACCTACCAAACCTGTGCATTTATGAAAACTACAGACCTAGGGGAATCCAAGATGGGGTGACATGTGGGGCTGTGAGCAGGTTCTGTTACACAGAATCCTTTGCGAACCTCAAAATGTGGCTAAAAAAACACATTTTCCTCACATTTCGGTGACAGAAAGTTCTGGAATCTGAGAGGAGCCACAAATTTCCTTCCAACCAGCGTTCCCCCAAGTCTCCCGATAAAAATGATACCTCACTTGTGTAGGTAGGCCTAGCGGCCGCAACAGGAGACACCCCAGAACACAAAGTGGGCACATCCCATTTTTTGACAGAAAACAGAGTTGTTTTTTGCTTAGTGCCTACCTGTAGATTCTGGCCTCTAGCTCAGCCGGCACCTAGGGAAACCTAGCAAACCTGTGCATTTTTGAAAACTAGAGACCTAGGGGAATCCAGGATGGGGTGAATTGTGGGGCTCTGACCAGGTTCTGTTACCCAGAATCCTTTGCAAACCTCAATATTTGGCTAAAAAAACATATTTTCCTCACATTTCAGTGACAGAAAGTTCTGGAATCTGAGAGGAGCCACAAATTTCCTTCCACCTAGCGTTCCCCCAAGTCTCCCGATAAAAATGGTACCTCACTTGTGTGGGTAGGCCTAGTGCCCGCGCAATATGCCCCACAACACAACGTGGACACATCACAGAAAACAGAGCTGTTTTTTGCAAAGTGCCTACCTGTAGATTCTGGCCTCTAGCTCAGCCGACACCTAGGGAAACCTACCAAACGTATGCATTTTTGAAAACTAGAGACCTAGGGGAATTCAAGATGGGGTGACTTGTGGGGCTCTGACCAGGTTCTGTTACCCAGAATCCTTTGCAAACCTCAAAATTTGGCTAAAAAAACATATTTTCCGCCCTTTTCGGTGACAGAAAGTTCTGGAATCTGAGAGGAGCCACAAATTTCCTTCCCCCCAGCGTTCCCCCAAGTCTCCCGATAAAATTGATACCTCACTTGTGTGGGTAGGCCTAGCGGCCGCGACACAAGACTCCCTAAAACACAACTTGGACATATCCCATTTTTTGCAAAGTGCCAACCTGTAGATTTTGGCCTCTAGCTCGGCCGGCACCTAGGGAAACCTACCAAACCTGTGAATTTTTGAAAACTAGAGACCTAGGGGAATTCAAGATGGGGTGACTTGTGGGGCTCTGACCAGGTTCTGTTACCCAGAATCCTTTGCAAACCTGAAAATTTGGCTAAAAAAGCAAATTTTCCTGACATTTCGGTGACAGAAAGTTCTGGAATCTGAGAGGAGCCACAAATTTCCTTCCACCCTGCGTTACCCTAAGTCTCCCGATAAAAATGATACCTCACTTGTGTGGGTAGGCCTAGCGGCCGCAAAAGGGGTCGCCCCAAAACACAAAGTGGGCACATCCCATTTTTTGACAGAAAAAAGAGCTGTTTTTTGCTTAGTGCCTACCTGTAGATTTTGGCCTCTAGCTCAGCCGGCACCTAGGGAAACCTAGCAAACCTGTGCCTTTCTGAAAACTAGAGACCTAGGGGAATCCAGGATGGGGTGACTTGTGGGGCTCTGACCAGGTTCTGTTACCCAGAATCCTTTGCAAACCTCAATATTTGGCTAAAAAATCATATTTTCCTCACATTTCGGTGACAGAAAGTTCTGGAATCTGAGAGGAGCCACACATTTCCTTCCACCCAGCGTTCCCCCAAGTCTCCCGATAAAAATGGTACCTCACTTGTGTGGGTAGGCCTACTGCCCGCGACAGGATATGCCCCACAACACAACGTGGACACATCACAGAAAACAGAGCTGTTTTTTTGCAAAGTGCCTACCTGTAGATTTTGGCCTCTAGCTCAGCCGGCATCTAGGGAAACCTACCAAACCTGTGCATTTTTGAAAACTAGAGACCTAGGGGAATCCAAGATGGGGTGACATGTGGGGCTCTGAGCAGGTTCTGTTACCCAGAATCCTTTGCGAACCTCAAAATTTGGCTAAAAAAACAAATTTTCCTCACATTTCGGTGACAGAAAGTTCTGGAATCTTAGAGGAGCCCCTAATTTCCTTCCACCCAGCGTTCCCCCAAGTCTCCCGATAAAAATGATACCTCACTTGTGTGGGTATGCCTAGCGGCCGCAACAGGAGACACCCCAAAACACAAAGTGGGCACATCACATTTTTTGACAGAAAGCAGAGCTGTTTTTTGCTAAGTGCCTACCTGTAGATTTTGGCCTCTAGCTCAGCCGGCACCTAGGGAAACCTACCAAATCTGTGCATTTTTGAAAACTACAGACCTAGGGGAATTCAAGATGGGGTGACTTGTGGGGCTCTGACCAGGGTCTGTTACCCAGAATCCTTTGCAAACCTCAATATTTGGCTAAAAAAACATATTTTCCTCACATTTCGGTGACAGAAAGTTCTGGAATCTGAGAGGAGCCACAAATTTCCTTCCACCCAGCGTTCCCCCAAGTCTCCCGATAAAAATGGTACCTCCCTTGTGTGGGTAGGCCTAGCGGCCGCAACAGGATACACCCCAAAACACAAAGTGGGCACATCCCATTTTTTGACAGAACACAGAGCTGTTTTTTGCTAAGTGCATCCCTGTAGATTTTGGCCTCTAGCTCAGCCGGCACCTAGTGAAACCTACCAAACCTGTGCATTTTTTAAAACTACAGACCTAGGGGAATCCAAGATGGGGTGTCTTGTGGGGCTCTGACCAGGTTCTGTTACCCAGAATCCTTTGCACACCTGAAAATTTGGCTAAAAAAACTATTTTTCCTAACATTTCGGTGACAGAAAGTTCTGGAATCTGAGAGGAGCCACAAATTTCCTTCCACCCAGCGTTCCCCCAAGTCTCCCGATAAAAATGATACCTCACTTGTGTGGGTAGGCCTAGCGGCCGCAACAGGAGGCACCCCAAAACACAAAGTGGGCACATCCCATTTTTTGACAGAAAACAGAACTGTTTTTTGCTTAGTGCCTATCTGTAGATTTTGGCCTCTAGCTCAGCCGGCACCTAGGGAAACCTAGCAAACCTGTGCATTTTTGAAAACTAGAGACCTAGGGGAATCCAGGATGGGGTGACTTGTGGGGCTCTGACCAGGTTCTGTTACCCAGAATCCTTTGCAAACCTCAATATTTGGCTAAAAAAATATATTTTCCTCACATTTCAGTGACAGAAAGTACTGGAATCTGAGAGGAGCCACAAATTTCCTTCCACCCAGCGTTCCCCCAAGCCTCCCGATAAAAATGGTACCTCACTTGTGTGGGTAGGCCTAGTGCCCGCGACAGGATATGCCCCACAACACAACGTGGACACATCACAGAAAACAGAGCTTTTTTTTGGAAAGTGCCTACCTGTAGATTTTGGTCTCTAGCTCAGCCGGCACCTGGGGAAACCTACCAAACCTGTGCATTTTTTAAAACTAGAGACCTAGTGGAATCCAAGATGGGGTGACTTGTGGGGCTCTGACCAGGTTCTGTTACCCAGAATCCTTTGCAAACCTCAAAATTTGGCTAAAAAAACATATTTTCCTCACATTTCGGTGACAGAAAGTTCTGGAATCTGAGAGGAGCCACAAATTTCCTTCCACCCAGCATTCCACCAAGTCTCCCGATACAAATGATACCTCACTTGTGTGGGTAGGCCTAGCGGCCGCGACACGAGACACCCTAAAACACAACGTGGACACATCCCATTTTTTGAAAGAAAACAGAGCTGTTTTTTGCAAAGTGCCTACCTGTAGATTTTGGCCTCTAGCTCGGCCGGCACCTAGGGAAACCTACCAAACCTGTGCATTTTTGAAAACTAGAGACCTAGGGGAATTCAAGATGGGGTGACTTGTGGGGCTCTGACTAGGTTCTGTTACCCAGAATCATTTGCAAACCTCAAAATTTGGCTAAAAAAACAAATGTTCATGATATTTCGGTGACAGAAAGTACTGAAATCTGAGAGGAGCCACAAATTTCCTTCCACCCAGCGTTCCCCCAAGCCTCCCGATAAAAATGATATCTCACTTGTGTGGGTAGGCCTAGCGGCCGCAACAGGAGACGCCCCAAAACACAAAGTGGGCACATCCTATTTTTTGACAGAAAACAGAGCTGCTTTTTGCAAAGTGCCTACCTGTAGATTTTGGCCTCTAGCTCAGCCGGCACCTGGGGAAACCTACCAAACCTGTGCATTTTTGAAAACTAGAGACCTAGTGGAATCCAAGATGGGGTGACTTGTGGGGCTCTGACCAGGTTCTGTTACCCAGAATCCTTTGCAAACCTCAAAATTTGGTTAAAAAAACATATTTTCCTCACATTTCGGTGACAGAAAGTTCTGGAATCTGAGAGGAGCCACAAATTTCCTTCCACCCAGCGTTCCCTCAAGTCTCCCGATAAAAATGATACCTCACTTGTGTGGGTAGGCCTAGCGGCCGCGACACAACAGGCCCTAAAACACAACGTGGACATATCCCATTTTTTGAAAGAAAACAGAGCTGTTTTTTGCAAAGTGCCTACCTGTAGATTTTGGCCTTTAGCCCAGCCGGAAACTAGGGAAACCTACCAAACCTGTGAATTTTTGAAAACTAGAGACCTAGGGGAATTCAAGATGGGGTGACTTGTGGGGCTCTGACCAGGTTCTGTTACCCAGAATCCTTTGCAAACCTGAAAATTTGGCTAAAAAAGCAAATTTTCCTGACATTTCGGTGACAGAAAGTTCTGGAATCTGAGAGGAGCCACAAATTTCCTTCCACCCTGCGTTACCCTAAGTCTCCCGATAAAAATGATACCTCACTTGTGTGGGTAGGCCTAGCGGCCGCAAAAGGGGTCGCCCCAAAACACAAAGTGGGCACATCCCATTTTTTGACAGAAAACAGAGCTGTTTTTTGCTTAGTGCCTACCTGTAGATTTTGGCCTCTAGCTCAGCCGGCACCTAGGGAAACCTAGCAAACCTGTGCATTTCTGAAAACTAGAGACCTAGGGGAATCCAGGATGGGGTGACTTGTGGGGCTCTGACCAGGTTCTGTTACCCAGAATCCTTTGCAAACCTCAATATTTGGCTAAAAAATCATATTTTCCTCACATTTCGGTGACAGAAAGTTCTGGAATCTGAGAGGAGCCACACATTTCCTTCCACCCAGCGTTTCCCCAAGTCTCCCGATAAAAATGGTACCTCACTTGTGTGGGTAGGCCTACTGCCCGCGACAGGATATGCCCCACAACACAACGTGGACACATCACAGAAAACAGAGCTGTTTTTTTGCAAAGTGCCTACCTGTAGATTTTGGCCTCTAGCTCAGCCGGCACCTAGGGAAACCTACCAAACCTGTGCATTTTTGAAAACTAGAGACCTAGGGGAATCCAAGATGGGGTGACATGTGGGGCTCTGACCAGGTTCTGTTACCCAGAATCCTTTGCGAACCTCAAAATTTGGCTAAAAAAACAAATTTTCCTCACATTTCGGTGACAGAAAGTTCTGGAATCTTAGAGGAGCCCCTAATTTCCTTCCACCCAGCGTTCCCCCAAGTCTCCCGATAAAAATGATACCTCACTTGTGTGGGTAGGCCTAGCGGCCGCAACAGAAGACACCCCAAAACACAAAGTGGGCACATCCCATTTTTTGACAGAAAGCAGAGCTGTTTTTTGCTAAGTGCCTACCTGTAGATTTTGGCCTCTAGCTCAGCCGGCACCTAGGGAAACCTACCAAATCTGTGCATTTTTGAAAACTACAGACCTAGGGGAATTCAAGATGGGGTGACTTGTGGGGCTCTGACCAGGGTCTGTTACCCAGAATCCTTTGCAAACCTCAATATTTGGCTAAAAAAACATATTTTCCTCACATTTCGGTGACAGAAAGTTCTGGAATCTGAGAGGAGCCTCAAATTTCCTTCCACCCAGCGTTCCCCCAAGTCTCCCGATAAAAATGGTACCTCCCTTGTGTGGGTAGGCCTAGCGGCCGCAACAGGAAACACCCCAAAACACAAAGTGGGCACATCCCATTTTTTGACAGAACACAGAGCTGTTTTTTGCTAAGTGCATCCCTGTAGATTTTGGCCTCTAGCTCAGCCGGCACCTAGTGAAACCTACCAAACCTGTGCATTTTTTAAAACTACAGACCTAGGGGAATCCAAGATGGGGTGTCTTGTGGGGCTCTGACCAGGTTCTGTTACCCAGAATCCTTTGCACACCTGAAAATTTGGCTAAAAAAACTATTTTTCCTAACATTTCGGTGACAGAAAGTTCTGGAATCTGAGAGGAGCCACAAATTTCCTTCCACCCAGCGTTCCCCCAAGTCTCCCGATAAAAATGATACCTCACTTGTGTGGGTAGGCCTAGCGGCCGCAACAGGAGGCACCCCAAAACACAAAGTGGGCACATCCCATTTTTTGACAGAAAACAGAACTGTTTTTTGCTTAGTGCCTACCTGTAGATTTTGGCCTCTAGCTCAGCCGGCACCTAGGGAAACCTACCAAACCTGTGCATTTATGAAAACTACAGACCTAGGGGAATCCAAGATGGGGTGACATGTGGGGCTGTGAGCAGGTTCTGTTACACAGAATCCTTTGCGAACCTCAAAATGTGGCTAAAAAAACACATTTTCCTCACATTTCGGTGACAGAAAGTTCTGGAATCTGAGAGGAGCCACAAATTTCCTTCCAACCAGCGTTCCCCCAAGTCTCCCGATAAAAATGATACCTCACTTGTGTAGGTAGGCCTAGCGGCCGCAACAGGAGACACCCCAGAACACAAAGTGGGCACATCCCATTTTTTGACAGAAAACAGAGTTGTTTTTTGCTTAGTGCCTACCTGTAGATTTTGGCCTCTAGCTCAGCCGGCACCTAGGGAAACCTAGCAAACCTGTGCATTTTTGAAAACTAGAGACCTAGGGGAATCCAGGATGGGGTGAATTGTGGGGCTCTGACCAGGTTCTGTTACCCAGAATCCTTTGCAAACCTCAATATTTGGCTAAAAAAACATATTTTCCTCACATTTCAGTGACAGAAAGTTCTGGAATCTGAGAGGAGCCACAAATTTCCTTCCACCTAGCGTTCCCCCAAGTCTCCCGATAAAAATGGTACCTCACTTGTGTGGGTAGGCCTAGTGCCCGCGACAGGATATGCCCCACAACACAACGTGGACACATCACAGAAAACAGAGCTTTTTTTTGGAAAGTGCCTACCTGTAGATTTTGGTCTCTAGCTCAGCCGGCACCTGGGGAAACCTACCAAACCTGTGCATTTTTGAAAACTAGAGACCTATTGGAATCCAAGATGGGGTGACTTGTGGGGCTCTGACCAGGTTCTGTTACCCAGAATCCTTTGCAAACCTCAAAATTTGGCTAAAAAAACATATTTTCCTCACATTTCGGTGACAGAAAGTTCTGGAATCTGAGAGGAGCCACAAATTTCCTTCCACCCAGCATTCCACCAAGTCTCCCGATACAAATGATACCTCACTTGTGTGGGTAGGCCTAGCGGCCGCGACACAAGACACCCTAAAACACAACGTGGACACATCCCATTTTTTGAAAGAAAACAGAGCTGTTTTTTGCAAAGTGCCTACCTGTAGATTTTGGCCTCTAGCTCGGCCGGCACCTAGGGAAACCTACCAAACCTGTGCATTTTTGAAAACTAGAGACCTAGGGGAATTCAAGATGGGGTGACTTGTGGGGCTCTGACTAGGTTCTGTTACCCAGAATCATTTGCAAACCTCAAAATTTGGCTAAAAAAACAAATGTTCATGATATTTCGGTGACAGAAAGTACTGAAATCTGAGAGGAGCCACAAATTTCCTTCCACCCAGCGTTCCCCCAAGCCTCCCGATAAAAATGATATCTCACTTGTGTGGGTAGGCCTAGCGGCCGCAACAGGAGGCGCCCCAAAACACAAAGTGGGCACATCCTATTTTTTGACAGAAAACAGAGCTGCTTTTTGCAAAGTGCCTACCTGTAGATTTTGGCCTCTAGCTCAGCCGGCACCTGGGGAAACCTACCAAACCTGTGCATTTTTGAAAACTAGAGACCTAGTGGAATCCAAGATGGGGTGACTTGTGGGGCTCTGACCAGGTTCTGTTACCCAGAATCCTTTGCAAACCTCAAAATTTGGTTAAAAAAACATATTTTCCTCACATTTCGGTGACAGAAAGTTCTGGAATCTGAGAGGAGCCACAAATTTCCTTCCACCCAGCGTTCCCTCAAGTCTCCCGATAAAAATGATACCTCACTTGTGTGGGTAGGCCTAGCGGCCGCGACACAACAGGCCCTAAAACACAACGTGGACATATCCCATTTTTTGAAAGAAAACAGAGCTGTTTTTTGCAAAGTGCCTACCTGTAGATTTTGGCCTTTAGCCCAGCCGGAAACTAGGGAAACCTACCAAACCTGTGCATTTGTGAAAACTAGAGACCTAGGGGAATCCAAGATGGGGTGACTTGTGGGGCTTTGACCAGATTCTGTTACCCAGAATCCTTTGCAAACGTCAAAATTTGGCTAAAAAAACATATTTTCCTCACATTTCGGTGACAGAAAGTTCTGGAATCTGAGAGCAGCCACAAATTTCCTTCCACCCAGCGTTCCCCTAAGTCTCCCGATAAAAATGGTACCTCACTTGTGTGGGTAGGCCTAGCGCCCGCGACAGGATATACCCCAAAACACAACATGGACACATCACAGAAAACAGAGCTGTTTTTTGCAAAGTGCCTACCTGTAGATTTTGGCCTCTAGCTCAGCCGGCACCTAGGGAAACCTACCAAACCTGTGCATTTGTGAAAACTAGAGACCTAGGGGAATCCAAGATGGGGTGACTTGTGGGGCTTTGACCAGGTTCTGTTACCCAGAATCCTTTGCAAACCTTCAAAATTTGGCTAAAAAAACATATTTTCCTCACATTTCGGTGACAGAAAGTTCTGGAATCTGAGAGCAGCCACAAATTTCCTTCCACCCAGCGTTCCCCTAATTCTCCCGATAAAAATGGTGCCTCACTTGTGTGGGTAGGCCTAGCGCCCGCGACAGGATATGCCCCAAAACACAACGTAGACACATCACAGAAAACAGAGCTGTTTTTTGCAAAGTGCCTACCTGTAGATTTTGGCCTCTAGCTCAGCCGGCACCTAGGGAAACCTACCAAACCTGTGCATTTTTGAAAACTAGAGACCTAGGGGAATCCAAGATGGGGTGACTTGTGGGGCTCTGACCAGGTTCTGTTACCCAGAATCCTTTGCAAACCTCATAATTTGGCAAAAAAATTATAATTTTCCTCACATTTCGGTGACAGAAAGTTCTGGAATCTGAGAGGAGCCACAAATTTCCTTGCACCCAGCGTTCCCCCAAGTCCCCCGATAAAAATGATACCTCACTTGTGTGGGAAGGCCTAGCGGCCGCGACAGCATATGTCCCAAAGCACAAAGTGGGCACATCACAGAAAACATAGCTGTTTTTTGCAAAGTGCCTACCTGCAGATTTTGGCCTCTAGCTCAGCCGGCACCTAGGGAAACCTACCAAACCTGTGAATTTTTGAAAACTAGAGACCTATGGGAATTCAAGATGGGGTGACTTGTGGGGCTCTGACCAGGTTCTGTTACCCAGAATCCTTTGCAAACCTCAAAATTTGGCTAAAAAAACTTCTTTTCGTCACATTTAGGTGACAGAAAGTTCTGGAATCTGAAAGGAGCCACACATTTCCTTTCACCAAGCGTTCCCCCAATTCTCCCGATAAAAATGTTACCTCACTTGTGTGGGTAGTCCTAGCGCCCTCAACAGGAAATGTCCCAAAACACAAAGTGGGCACATCCCATTTTTTGACAGAAAACAGAGCTGTTTTTTGCAAAGTGCTTACCTGTAGATTTTGGCCTCTAGCTCGGCCGGCACCTAGGGAAACCTACCAAACCTGTGCATTTTTTAAAACTGCAGACCTAGGGCAATTCAAGATGGGGTGACTTGTGGGGCTCTGACCAGGTTCTGATACCCAGAATCATTTGCAAACCTCAAAATTTGGCTAAAAAAACACATTTTCCTGACATGTCGGTGACATAAAGTTCTGGAATCTGAGAGAAGCCACAAATTTCCTTCCATCCAGTGTTCGCCCAAGTCTCCCGATAAAAATGACACCTCACTTGTGTGGGTAGGCCTAGCGGCCGCAACTGGAAATTCCCCAAAACACAAAGTGGGCACATCCCATTTTTTGACAGAACACAGAGCTGTTTTTTGCTAAGTGCCTACCTGTAGATTTTGGCCTCTAGCACAGCCGGCACCTAGGGAAACCTACCAAACCTGTGCATTTTTTAAAACTAGAGACATATGGGAATCCAAGATGGGGTGACTTGTGGGGCTCTGACCAGGTTCTGTTACCCAGAATCCTTTGCAAACCTCAAAGTTTGGCTAAAAAAACAAATTTTCCTCACATTTCGGTGACAGAAAGTTCTGGAATCTGAGAGGAGCCACAAATTTCCTTCCACCAAGCGTTCCCTCAAGTCTCCCGATAAAAATGTTACCTCACTTGTGTGGGTAGTCCTAGCGACCGCGACAGGAAATGTCCCAAAACACAAAGTGGGCACATCCCATTTTTTGACAGAAAACAGAGCTGTTTTTTGCTAAGTGCCTACCTGTAGATTTTGGCCTCTAGCTCAGCCGGCACCTGGGGAAACCTACCAAACCTGTGCATTTTTGAAAACTAGAGACCTAGTGGAATCCAAGATGGGGTGACTTGTCGGGCTTTGACCAGGTTCTGTTACCCAGAATCCTTTGCAAACCTTCAAAATTTGGCTAAAAAAACATATTTTCCTCACATTTCGGTGACAGAAAGTTCTGGAATCTGAGAGCAGCCACAAATTTCCTTCCACCCAGCGTTCCCCTAAGTCTCCCGATAAAAATGGTACCTCACTTGTGTGGGTAGGCCTAGCGCCCGCGACAGGATATACCCCAAAACACAACATGGACACATCACAGAAAACAGAGCTGTTTTTTGCAAAGTGCCTACCTGTAGATTTTGGCCTCTAGCTCAGCCGGCACCTAGGGAAACCTACCAAACCTGTGCATTTGTGAAAACTAGAGACCTAGGGGAATCCAAGATGGGGTGACTTGTGGGGCTCTGACCAGGTTCTGTTACCCAGAATCCTTTGCAAACCTCATAATTTGGCAAAAAAATAATAATTTTCCTCACATTTCGGTGACAGAAAGTTCTGGAATCTGAGAGCAGCCACAAATTTCCTTCCACCCAGCGTTCCCCCAAGTCTCCCGATAAAAATGATACCTCACTTGTGTGGGTAGGCCTAGCGGCCGCAACAGGAGGCGCCCCAAAACACAAAGTGGGCACATCCTATTTTTTGACAGAAAACAGAGCTGCTTTTTGCAAAGTGCCTACCTGTAGATTTTGGCCTCTAGCTCAGCCGGCACCTGGGGAAACCTACCAAACCTGTGCATTTTTGAAAACTAGAGACCTAGTGGAATCCAAGATGGGGTGACTTGTGGGGCTCTGACCAGGTTCTGTTACCCAGAATCCTTTGCAAACCTCAAAATTTGGTTAAAAGAACATATTTTCCTCACATTTCGGTGACAGAAAGTTCTGGAATCTGAGAGGAGCCACAAATTTCCTTCCACCCAGCGTTCCCCCAAGTCTCCCGATAAAAATGATACCTCACTTGTGTGGGTAGGCCTAGCGGCCGCGACACAACAGACCCTAAAACACAACGTGGACATATCCCATTTTTTGAAAGAAAACAGAGCTGTTTTTTGCAAAGTGCCTACCTGTAGATTTTGGCCTCTAGCTCAGCCTGCACCTATGGAAACCTACCAAACCTGTGCATTTTTGAAAACTAGAGACCTAGGGGAATCCAAGATGGGGTGACTTGTGGGGCTCTGACCAGGTTCTGTTACCCAGAATCCTTTGCAAACCTCAAAATTTGGCTTAAAAAACATATTTTCCTCACATTTCGGTGACAGAAAGTTCTGAAGTCTGAGAGGAGCCACAAATTTCCTTCCACCCAGCGTTCCCCCAAGTCTCCCGATAAAAATGGTACCTCACTTGTGCGGGTAGGCCTAGCGGCCGCGACAAAACACAACCCAAAACACAAAGTGGGCACATCACAGAAAACAGCTGTTTTTTGCAAAGTGCCTACCTGTAGATTTTGGCCTCTAGCTCAGCCGGCACCTAGGGAAACCCACCAAACCTGTGAATTTTTTAAAACTAGAGACATATGGGAATCCAAGATGGGGTGACTTGTGGGGCTCTGACCAGGTTCTGTTACCCAGAATCCTTTGCAAACCTCAAAGTTTGGCTAAAAAACAAATTTTCCTCACATTTCGGTGACAGAAAGTTCTGGAATCTGAGAGGAGCCACAAATTTCCTTCCACCAAGCGTTCCCTCAAGTCTCCCGATAAAAATGTTACCTCACTTGTGTGGGTAGTCCTAGCGACCGCGACAGGAAATGTCCCAAAACACAAAATGGGCACATCCCATTTTTTGACAGAAAACAGAGCTGTTTTTTGCTAAGTGCCTACCTGTAGATTTTGGCCTCTAGCCCAGCCGGAAACTAGGGAAACCTACCAAACCTGTGCATTTGTGAAAACTAGAGACCTAGGGGAATCCAAGATGGGGTGACTTGTGGGGCTTTGACCAGATTCTGTTACCCAGAATCCTTTGCAAACCTCAAAATTTGGCTAAAAAAACATATTTTCCTCACATTTCGGTGACAGAAAGTTCTGGAATCTGAGAGCAGCCACAAATTTCCTTCCACCCAGCGTTCCCCTAATTCTCCCGATAAAAATGGTACCTCACTTGTGTGGGTAGGCCTAGCGCCCGCGACAGGATATGCCCCAAAACACAACGTAGACACATCACAGAAAACAGAGCTGTTTTTTGCAAAGTGCCTACCTGTAGATTTTGGCCTCTAGCTCAGCCGGCACCTAGGGAAACCGACCAAACCTGTGCATTTTTGAAAACTAGAGACCTAGGGGAATCCAAGATGGGGTGACTTGTGGGGCTCTGACCAGGTTCTGTTACCCAGAATCCTTTGCAAACCTCATAATTTGGCAAAAAAATAATAATTTTCCTCACATTTCGGTGACAGAAAGTTCTGGAATCTGAGAGGAGCCACAAATTTCCTTGCACCCAGCGTTCCCCCAAGTCCCCTGATAAAAATGATACCTCACTTGTGTGGGTAGGCCTAGCGGCCGCGACAGCATATGTCCCAAAACACAAAGTGGGCACATCACAGAAAATATAGCTGTTTTTTGCAAAGTGCCTACCTGCAGATTTTGGCCTCTAGCTCAGCCGGCACCTAGGGAAACCTACCAAACCTGTGAATTTTTGAAAACTAGAGACCTATGGGAATCCAAGATGGGGTGACTTGTGGGGCTCTGACCAGGTTCTGTTACCCAGAATCCTTTGCAAACCTCAAAATTTGGCTAAAAAAACTTCTTTTCGTCACATTTAGGTGACAGAAAGTTCTGGAATCTGAAAGGAGCCACAAATTTCCTTCCACCAAGCGTTCCCCCAATTCTCCCGATAAAAATGTTACCTCACTTGTGTGGGTAGTCCTAGCGCCCTCAACAGGAAATGTCCCAAAACACAAAGTGGGCACATCCTATTTTTTGACAGAAAACAGAGCTGTTTTTTGCAAAGTGCTTACCTGTAGATTTTGGCCTCTAGCTCGGCCGGCACCTAGGGAAACCTACCAAACCTGTGCATTTTTTAAAACTGCAGACCTCGGGCAATTCAAGATGGGGTGACTTGTGGGGCTGTGACCAGGTTCTGATACCCAGAATCATTTGCAAACCTCAAAATTTGGCTAAAAAAACACATTTTCCTGACATGTCGGTGACATAAAGTTCTGGAATCTGAGAGAAGCCACAAATTTCCTTCCATCCAGTGTTCGCCCAAGTCTCCCGATAAAAATGACACCTCACTTGTGTGGGTAGGCCTAGCGGCCGCAACAGGAAACGCCCCAAAACACAAAGTGGGCACATCCCATTTTTTGACAGAACACAGAGCTGTTTTTTACTAAGTGCCTACCTGTAGATTTTGGCCTCTAGCTCAGCCGGCACCTAGGGAAACCTACCAAACCTGTGCATTTTTTAAAACTAGAGACATATGGGAATCCAAGATGGGGTGACTTGTGGGGCTCTGACCAGGTTCTGTTACCCAGAATCCTTTGCAAACCTCAAAGTTTGGCTAAAAAAACAAATTTTCCTCACATTTCGGTGACAGAAAGTTCTGGAATCTGAGAGGAGCCACAAATTTCCTTCCACCAAGCGTTCCCTCAAGTCTCCCGATAAAAATGTTACCTCACTTGTGTGGGTAGTCCTAGCGACCGCGACAGGAAATGTCCCAAAACACAAAGTGGGCACATCTCATTTTTTGACAGAAAACAGAGCTGTTTTTTGCTAAGTGCCTACCTGTAGATTTTGGCCTCTAGCTCAGCCGGCACCTGGGGAAACCTACCAAACCTGTGCATTTTTGAAAACTAGAGACCTAGTGGAATCCAAGATGGGGTGACTTGTGGGGCTTTGACCAGGTTCTGTTACCCAGAATCCTTTGCAAACCTTCAAAATTTGGCTAAAAAAACATATTTTCCTCACATTTCGGTGACAGAAAGTTCTGGAATCTGAGAGCAGCCACAAATTTCCTTCCACCCAGCGTTCCCCTAAGTCTCCCGATAAAAATGGTACCTCACTTGTGTGGGTAGGCCTAGCGCCCGCGACAGGATATACCCCAAAACACAACATGGACACATCACAGAAAACAGAGCTGTTTTTTGCAAAGTGCCTACCTGTAGATTTTGGCCTCTAGCTCAGCCGGCACCTAGGGAAACCTACCAAACCTGTGCATTTGTGAAAACTAGAGACCTAGGGGAATCCAAGATGGGGTGACTTGTGGGGCTCTGACCAGGTTCTGTTACCCAGAATCCTTTGCAAACCTCATAATTTGGCAAAAAAATAATAATTTTCCTCACATTTCGGTGACAGAAAGTTCTGGAATCTGAGAGCAGCCACAAATTTCCTTCCACCCAGCGTTCCCCCAAGTCTCCCGATAAAAATGATACCTCACTTGTGTGGGTAGGCCTAGCGGCCGCAACAGGAGGCACCCCAAAACACAAAGTGGGCACATCCTATTTTTTGACAGAAAACAGAGCTGCTTTTTGCAAAGTGCCTACCTGTAGATTTTGGCCTCTAGCTCAGCCGGCACCTGGGGAAACCTACCAAACCTGTGCATTTTTGAAAACTAGAGACCTAGTGGAATCCAAGATGGGGTGACTTGTGGGGCTCTGACCAGGTTCTGTTACCCAGAATCCTTTGCAAACCTCAAAATTTGGTTAAAAAAACATATTTTCCTCACATTTCGGTGACAGAAAGTTCTGGAATCTGAGAGGAGCCACAAATTTCCTTCCACCCAGCGTTCCCCCAAGTCTCCCGATAAAAATGATACCTCACTTGTGTGGGTAGGCCTAGCGGCCGCGACACAACAGACCCTAAAACACAACGTGGACATATCCCATTTTTTGAAAGAAAACAGAGCTGTTTTTTGCAAAGTGCCTACCTGTAGATTTTGGCCTCTAGCTCAGCCTGCACCTATGGAAACCTAACAAACCTGTGCATTTTTGAAAACTAGAGACCTAGGGGAATCCAAGATGGGGTGACTTGTGGGGCTCTGACCAGGTTCTGTTACCCAGAATCCTTTGCAAACCTCAAAATGTGGCTTAAAAAACATATTTTCCTCACATTTCGGTGACAGAAAGTTCTGAAGTCTGAGAGGAGCCACAAATTTCCTTCCACCCAGCGTTCCCCCAAGTCTCCCGATAAAAATGGTACCTCACTTGTGTGGGTAGGCCTAGCGGCCGCGACAAAACACAACCCAAAACACAAAGTGGGCACATCACAGAAAACAGCTGTTTTTTGCAAAGTGCCTACCTGTAGATTTTGGCCTCTAGCTCAGCCGGCACCTAGGGAAACCTACCAAACCTGTGAATTTTTTAAAACTAGAGACATATGGGAATCCAAGATGGGGTGACTTGTGGGGCTCTGACCAGGTTCTGTTACCCAGAATCCTTTGCAAACCTCAAAGTTTGGCTAAAAAAACAAATTTTCCTCACATTTCGGTGACAGAAAGTTCTGGAATCTGAGAGGAGCCACAAATTTCCTTCCACCAAGCGTTCCCTCAAGTCTCCCGATAAAAATGTTACCTCACTTGTGTGGGTAGTCCTAGCGACCGCGACAGGAAATGTCCCAAAACACAAAACGGGCACATCCCATTTTTTGACAGAAAACAGAGCTGTTTTTTGCTAAGTGCCTACCTGTAGATTTTGGCCTCTAGCCCAGCCGGAAACTAGGGAAACCTACCAAACCTGTGCATTTGTGAAAACTAGAGACCTAGGGGAATCCAAGATGGGGTGACTTGTGGGGCTTTGACCAGATTCTGTTACCCAGAATCCTTTGCAAACCTCAAAATTTGGCTAAAAAAACATATTTTCCTCACATTTCGGTGACAGAAAGTTCTGGAATCTGAGAGCAGCCACAAATTTCCTTCCACCCAGCGTTCCCCTAATTCTCCCGATAAAAATGGTACCTCACTTGTGTGGGTAGGCCTAGCGCCCGCGACAGGATATGCCCCAAAACACAACGTAGACACATCACAGAAAACAGAGCTGTTTTTTGCAAAGTGCCTACCTGTAGATTTTGGCCTCTAGCTCAGCCGGCACCTAGGGAAACCTACCAAACCTGTGCATTTTTGAAAACTAGAGACCTAGGGGAATCCAAGATGGGGTGACTTGTGGGGCTCTGACCAGGTTCTGTTACCCAGAATCCTTTGCAAACCTCATAATTTGGCAAAAAAATAATAATTTTCCTCACATTTCGGTGACAGAAAGTTCTGGAATCTGAGAGGAGCCACAAATTTCCTTGCACCCAGCGTTCCCCCAAGTCCCCCGATAAAAATGATACCTCTCTTGTGTGGGTAGGCCTAGCGGCCGCGACAGCATATGTCCCAAAACACAAAGTGGGCACATCACAGAAAACATAGCTGTTTTTTGCAAAGTGCCTACCTGCAGATTTTGGCCTCTAGCTCAGCCGGCACCTAGGGAAACCTACCAAACCTGTGAATTTTTGAAAACTAGAGACCTATGGGAATCCAAGATGGGGTGACTTGTGGGGCTCTGACCAGGTTCTGTTACCCAGAATCCTTTGCAAACCTCAAAATTTGGCTAAAAAAACTTCTTTTCGTCACATTTAGGTGACAGAAAGTTCTGGAATCTGAAAGGAGCCACAAATTTCCTTCCACCAAGCGTTCCCCCAATTCTCCTGATAAAAATGTTACCTCACTTGTGTGGGTAGTCCTAGCGCCCTCAACAGGAAATGTCCCAAAACACAAAGTGGGCACATCCCATTTTTTGACAGAAAACAGAGCTGTTTTTTGCAAAGTGCTTACCTGTAGATTTTGGCCTCTAGCTCGGCCGGCACCTAGGGAAACCTACCAAACCTGTGCATTTTTTAAAACTGCAGACCTAGGGCAATTCAAGATGGGGTGACTTGTGGGGCTCTGACCAGGTTCTGATACCCAGAATCATTTGCAAACCTCAAAATTTGGCTAAAAAAACACATTTTCCTGACATGTCGGTGACATAAAGTTCTGGAATCTGAGAGAAGCCACAAATTTCCTTCCATCCAGTGTTCACCCAAGTCTCCCGATAAAAATGACACCTCACTTGTGTGGGTAGGCCTAGCGGCCGCAACAGGAAACGCCCCAAAACACAAAGTGGGCACATCCCATTTTTTGACAGAACACAGAGCTGTTTTTTGCTAAGTGCCTACCTGTAAATTTTGGCCTCTAGCTCAGCCGGCACCTAGGGAAACCTACCAAACCTGTGCATTTTTTAAAACTAGAGACATATGGGAATACAAGATGGGGTGACTTGTGGGGCTCTGACCAGGTTCTGTTACCCAGAATCCTTTGCAAACCTCAAAGTTTGGCTAAAAAAACAAATTTTCCTCACATTTCGGTGACAGAAAGTTCTGGAATCTGAGAGGAGCCACAAATTTCCTTCCACCAAGCGTTCCCTCAAGTCTCCCGATAAAAATGTTACCTCACTTGTGTGGGTAGTCCTAGCGACCGCGACAGGAAATGTCCCAAAACACAAAGTGGGCACATCCCATTTTTTGACAGAAAACAGAGCTGTTTTTTGCTAAGTGCCTACCTGTAGATTTTGGCCTCTAGCCCAGCCGGAAACTAGGGAAACCTACCAAACCTGTGCATTTGTGAAAACTAGAGACCTAGGGGAATCCAAGATGGGGTGACTTGTGGGGCTTTGACCAGATTCTGTTACCCAGAATCCTTTGCAAACCTCAAAATTTGGCTAAAAAAACATATTTTCCTCACATTTCGGTGACAGAAAGTTCTGGAATCTGAGAGCAGCCACAAATTTCCTTCCACCCAGCGTTCCCCTAATTCTCCCGATAAAAATGGTGCCTCACTTGTGTGGGTAGGCCTAGCGCCCGCGACAGGATATGCCCCAAAACACAACGTAGACACATCACAGAAAACAGAGCTGTTTTTTGCAAAGTGCCTACCTGTAGATTTTGGCCTCTAGCTCAGCCGGCACCTAGGGAAACCTACCAAACCTGTGCATTTTTGAAAACTAGAGACCTAGGGGAATCCAAGATGGGGTGACTTGTGGGGCTCTGACCAGGTTCTGTTACCCAGAATCCTTTGCAAACCTCATAATTTGGCAAAAAAATAATAATTTTCCTCACATTTCGGTGACAGAAAGTTCTGGAATCTGAGAGGAGCCACAAATTTCCTTGCACCCAGCGTTCCCCCAAGTCCCCCGATAAAAATGATACCTCACTTGTGTGGGTAGGCCTAGCGGCCGCGACAGCATATGTCCCAAAACACAAAGTGGGCACATCACAGAAAACATAGCTGTTTTTTGCAAAGTGCCTACCTGCAGATTTTGGCCTCTAGCTCAGCCGGCACCTAGGGAAACCTACCAAACCTGTGAATTTTTGAAAACTAGAGACCTATGGGAATCCAAGATGGGGTGACTTGTGGGGCTCTGACCAGGTTCTGTTACCCAGAATCATTTGCAAACCTCAAAATTTGGCTAAAAAAACTTCTTTTCGTCACATTTAGGTGACAGAAAGTTCTGGAATCTTAAAGGAGCCACAAATTTCCTTCCACCAAGCGTTCCCCCAATTCTCCCGATAAAAATGTTACCTCACTTGTGTGGGTAGTCCTAGCGCCCTCAACAGGAAATGTCCCAAAACACAAAGTGGGCACATCCCATTTTTTGACAGAAAACAGAGCTGTTTTTTGCAAAGTGCTTACCTGTAGATTTTGGCCTCTAGCTCGGCCGGCACCTAGGGAAACCTACCAAACCTGTGCATTTTTTAAAACTGCAGACCTAGGGCAATTCAAGATGGGGTGACTTGTGGGGCTCTGACCAGGTTCTGATACCCAGAATCATTTGCAAACCTCAAAATTTGGCTAAAAAAACACATTTTCCTGACATGTCGGTGACATAAAGTTCTGGAATCTGAGAGAAGCCACAAATTTCCTTCCATCCAGTATTCGCCCAAGTCTCCCGATAAAAATGACACCTCACTTGTGTGGGTAGGCCTAGCGGCCGCAACAGGATATACCCCAAAACACAACATGGATACATCACAGAAAACAGAGCTGTTTTTTGCAAAGTGCCTACCTGTAGATTTTGGCCTCTAGCTCAGCCGGCACCTAGGGAAATCTACCAAACCTGTGCATTTGTGAAAACTAGAGACCTAGGGGAATCCAAGATGGGGTGACTTGTGGGGCTCTGACCAGGTTCTGTTTCCCAGAATCTTTTGCAAACCTCATAATTTGGCAAAAAAATAATAATTTTCCTCACATTTCGGTGACAGAAAGTTCTGGAATCTGAGAGCAGCCACAAATTTCCTTCCACCCAGCGTTCCCCCAAGTCTCCCGATAAAAATGATACCTCACTTGTGTGGGTAGGCCTAGCGGCCGCAACAGGAGGCGCCCCAAAACACAAAGTGGGCACATCCTATTTTTTGACAGAAAACAGAGCTGCTTTTTGCAAAGTGCCTACCTGTAGATTTTGGCCTCTAGCTCAGCCGGCACCTGGGGAAACCTACCAAACCTGTGCATTTTTGAAAACTAGAGACCTAGTGGAATCCAAGATGGGGTGACTTGTGGGGCTCTGACCAGGTTCTGTTACCCAGAATCCTTTGCAAACCTCAAAATTTGGTTAAAAAAACATATTTTCCTCACATTTCGGTGACAGAAAGTTCTGGAATCTGAGAGGAGCCACAAATTTCCTTCCACCCAGCGTTCCCCCAAGTCTCCCGATAAAAATGATACCTCACTTGTGTGGGTAGGCCTAGCGGCCGCGACACAACAGACCCTAAAACACAACGTGGACATATCCCATTTTTTGAAAGAAAACAGAGCTGTTTTTTGCAAAGTGCCTACCTGTAGATTTTGGCGTCTAGCTCAGCCTGCACCTATGGAAACCTACCAAACCTGTGCATTTTTGAAAACTAGAGACCTAGGGGAATCCAAGATGGGGTGACTTGTGGGGCTCTGACCAGGTTCTGTTACCCAGAATCCTTTGCAAACCTCAAAATTTGGCTTAAAAAACATATTTTCCTCACATTTCGGTGACAGAAAGTTCTGAAGTCTGAGAGGAGCCACAAATTTCCTTCCACCCAGCGTTCCCCCAAGTCTCCCGATAAAAATGGTACCTCACTTGTGTGGGTAGGCCTAGCGGCCGCGACAAAACACAACCCAAAACACAAAGTGGGCACATCACAGAAAACAGCTGTTTTTTGCAAAGTGCCTACCTGTAGATTTTGGCCTCTAGCTCAGCCGGCACCTAGGGAAACCTACCAAACCTGTGAATTTTTTAAAACTAGAGACATATGGGAATCCAAGATGGGGTGACTTGTGGGGCTCTGACCAGGTTCTGTTACCCAGAATCCTTTGCAAACCTCAAAGTTTGGCTAAAAAAACAAATTTTCCTCACATTTCGGTGACAGAAAGTTCTGGAATCTGAGAGGAGCCACAAATTTCCTTCCACCAAGCGTTCCCTCAAGTCTCCCGATAAAAATGTTACCTCACTTGTGTGGGTAGTCCTAGCGACCGCGACAGGAAATGTCCCAAAACACAAAATGGGCACATCCCATTTTTTGACAGAAAACAGAGCTGTTTTTTGCTAAGTGCCTACCTGTAGATTTTGGCCTCTAGCCCAGCCGGAAACTAGGGAAACCTACCAAACCTGTGCATTTGTGAAAACTAGAGACCTAGGGGAATCCAAGATGGGGTGACTTGTGGGGCTTTGACCAGATTCTGTTACCCAGAATCCTTTGCAAACCTTAAAATTTGGCTAAAAAAACATATTTTCCTCACTTTTCGGTGACAGAAAGTTCTGGAATCTGAGAGCAGCCACAAATTTCCTTCCACCCAGCGTTCCCCTAATTCTCCCGATAAAAATGGTACCTCACTTGTGTGGGTAGGCCTAGCGCCCGCGACAGGATATGCCCCAAAACACAACGTAGACACATCACAGAAAACAGAGCTGTTTTTTGCAAAGTGCCTACCTGTAGATTTTGGCCTCTAGCTCAGCCGGCACCTAGGGAAACCTACCAAACCTGTGCATTTTTGAAAACTAGAGACCTAGGGGAATCCAAGATGGGGTGACTTGTGGGGCTCTGACCAGGTTCTGTTACCCAGAATCCTTTGCAAACCTCATAATTTGGCAAAAAAATAATAATTTTCCTCACATTTCGGTGACAGAAAGTTCTGGAATCTGAGAGGAGCCACAAATTTCCTTGCACCCAGCGTTCCCCCAAGTCTCCCGATAAAAATGATACCTCACTTGTGTGGGTAGGCCTAGCGGCCGCGACAGCATATGTCCCAAAACACAAAGTGGGCACATCACAGAAAACATAGCTGTTTTTTGCAAAGTGCCTACCTGCAGATTTTGGCCTCTAGCTCAGCCGGCACCTAGGGAAACCTACCAAACCTGTGAATTTTTGAAAACTAGAGACCTATGGGAATCCAAGATGGGGTGACTTGTGGGGCTCTGACCAGGTTCTGTTACCCAGAATCCTTTGCAAACCTCAAAATTTGGCTAAAAAAACTTCTTTTCGTCACATTTAGGTGACAGAAAGTTCTGGAATCTGAAAGGAGCCACAAATTTCCTTCCACCAAGCGTTCCCCCAATTCTCCCGATAAAAATGTTACCTCACTTGTGTGGGTAGTCCTAGCGCCCTCAACAGGAAATGTCCCAAAACACAAAGTGGGCACATCCCATTTTTTGACAGAAAACAGAGCTGTTTTTTGCAAAGTGCTTACCTGTAGATTTTGGCCTCTAGCTCGGCCGGCACCTAGGGAAACCTACCAAACCTGTGCATTTTTTAAAACTGCAGACCTAGGGCAATTCAAGATGGGGTGACTTGTGGGGCTCTGACCAGGTTCTGATACCCAGAATCATTTGCAAACCTCAAAATTTGGCTAAAAAAACACATTTTCCTGACATGTCGGTGACATAAAGTTCTGGAATCTGAGAGAAGCCACAAATTTCCTTCCATCCAGTGTTCGCCCAAGTCTCCCGATAAAAATGACACCTCACTTGTGTGGGTAGGCCTAGCGGCCGCAACAGGTAACGCCCCAAAACACAAAGTGGGCACATCCCATTTTTTGACAGAACACAGAGCTGTTTTTTGCTAAGTGCCTACCTGTAGATTTTGGCCTCTAGCTCAGCCGGCACCTAGGGAAACCTACCAAACCTGTGCATTTTTTAAAACTAGAGACATATGGGAATCCAAGATGGGGTGACTTGTGGGGCTCTGACCAGGTTCTGTTACCCAGAATCCTTTGCAAACCTCAAAGTTTGGCTAAAAAAACAAATTTTCCTCACATTTCGGTGACAGAAAGTTCTGGAATCTGAGAGGAGCCACAAATTTCCTTCCACCAAGCGTTCCCTCAAGTCTCCCGATAAAAATGTTACCTCACTTGTGTGGGTAGTCCTAGCGACCGCGACAGGAAATGTCCCAAAACACAAAGTGGGCACATCCCATTTTTTGACAGAAAACAGAGCTGTTTTTTGCTAAGTGCCTACCTGTAGATTTTGGCCTCTAGCCCAGCCGGAAACTAGGGAAACCTACCAAACCTGTGCATTTGTGAAAACTAGAGACCTAGGGGAATCCAAGATGGGGTGACTTGTGGGGCTTTGACCAGATTTTGTTACCCAGAATCCTTTGCAAACCTCAAAATTTGGTTAAAAAAACATATTTTCCTCACATTTCGGTGACAGAAAGTTCTGGAATCTGAGAGGAGCCACAAATTTCCTTCCACCCAGCGTTCCCCCAAGTCTCCCGATAAAAATTATACCTCACTTGTGTGGGTAGGCCTAGCGGCCGCGACACAACAGACCCTAAAACACAACGTGGACATATCCCATTTTTTGAAAGAAAACAGAGCTGTTTTTTGCAAAGTGCCTACCTGTAGATTTTGGCCTCTAGCTCAGCCTGCACCTATGGAAACCTACCAAACCTGTGCATTTTTGAAAACTAGAGACCTAGGGGAATCCAAGATGGGGTGACTTGTGGGGCTCTGACCAGGTTCTGTTACTCAGAATCCTTTGCAAACCTCAAAATTTGGCTTAAAAAACATATTTTCCTCACATTTCGGTGACAGAAAGTTCTGAAGTCTGAGAGGAGCCACAAATTTCCTTTCACCCAGCGTTCCCCCAAGTCTCCCGATAAAAATGGTACCTCACTTGTGTGGGTAGGCCTAGCGGCCGCGACAAAACACAACCCAAAACACAAAGTGGGCACATCACAGAAAACAGCTGTTTTTTGCAAAGTGCCTACCTGTAGATTTTGGCCTCTAGCTCAGCCGGCACCTAGGGAAACCTACCAAACCTGTGAATTTTTTAAAACTAGAGACATATGGGAATCCAAGATGGGGTGACTTGTGGGGCTCTGACCAGGTTCTGTTACCCAGAATCCTTTGCAAACCTCAAAGTTTGGCTAAAAAAACAAATTTTCCTCACATTTCGGTGACAGAAAGTTCTGGAATCTGAGAGGAGCCACAAATTTCCTTCCACCAAGCGTTCCCTCAAGTCTCCCGATAAAAATGTTACCTCACTTGTGTGGGTAGTCCTAGCGACCGCGACAGGAAATGTCCCAAAACACAAAACGGGCACATCCCATTTTTTGACAGAAAACAGAGCTGTTTTTTGCTAAGTGCCTACCTGTAGATTTTGGCCTCTAGCCCAGCCGGAAACTAGGGAAACCTACCAAACCTGTGCATTTGTGAAAACTAGAGACCTAGGGGAATCCAAGATGGGGTGTCTTGTGGGGCTTTGACCAGATTCTGTTACCCAGAATCCTTTGCAAACCTCAAAATTTGGCTAAAAAAACATATTTTCCTCACATTTCGGTGACAGAAAGTTCTGGAATCTGAGAGCAGCCACAAATTTCCTTCCACCCAGCGTTCCCCTAATTCTCCCGATAAAAATGGTACCTCACTTGTGTGGGTAGGCCTAGCGCCCGCGACAGGATATGCCCCAAAACACAACGTAGACACATCACAGAAAACAGAGCTGTTTTTTGCAAAGTGCCTACCTGTAGATTTTGGCCTCTAGCTCAGCCGGCACCTAGGGAAACCTACCAAACCTGTGCATTTTTGAAAACTAGAGACCTAGGGGAATCCAAGATGGGGTGACTTGTGGGGCTCTGACCAGGTTCTGTTACCCAGAATCCTTTGCAAACCTCATAATTTGGCAAAAAAATAATAATTTTCCTCACATTTCGGTGACAGAAAGTTCTGGAATCTGAGAGGAGCCACAAATTTCCTTGCACCCAGCGTTCCCCCAAGTCCCCCGATAAAAATGATACCTCACTTGTGTGGGTAGGCCTAGCGGCCGCGACAGCATATGTCCCAAAACACAAAGTGGGCACATCACAGAAAACATAGCTGTTTTTTGCAAAGTGCCTACCTGCAGATTTTGGCCTCTAGCTCAGCCGGCACCTAGGGAAACCTACCAAACCTGTGAATTTTTGAAAACTAGAGACCTATGGGAATCCAAGATGGGGTGACTTGTGGGGCTCTGACCAGGTTCTGTTACCCAGAATCCTTTGCAAACCTCAAAATTTGGCTAAAAAAACTTATTTTCGTCACCTTTAGGTGACAGAAAGTTCTGGAATCTGAAAGGAGCCACAAATTTCCTTCCACCAAGCGTTCCCCCAATTCTCCCGATAAAAATGTTACCTCACTTGTGTGGGTAGTCCTAGCGCCCTCAACAGGAAATGTCCCAAAATACAAAGTGGGCACATCCCATTTTTTGACAGAAAACAGAGCTGTTTTTTGCAAAGTGCTTACCTGTAGATTTTGGCCTCTAGCTCGGCCGGCACCTAGGGAAACCTACCAAACCTGTGCATTTTTTAAAACTGCAGACCTAGGGCAATTCAAGATGGGGTGACTTGTGGGGCTCTGACCAGGTTCTGATACCCAGAATCATTTGCAAACCTCAAAATTTGGCTAAAAAAACACATTTTCCTGACATGTCGGTGACATAAAGTTCTGGAATCTGAGAGAAGCCACAAATTTCCTTCCATCCAGTGTTCGCCCAAGTCTCCCGATAAAAATGACACCTCACTTGTGTGGGTAGGCCTAGCGGCCGCAACAGGAAACGCACCAAAACACAAAGTGGGCACATCCCATTTTTTGACAGAACACAGAGCTGTTTTATGCAAAGTGCCTACCTGTAGATTTTGGCCTCTAGCTCAGCCTGCACCTATGGAAACCTACCAAACCTGTGCATTTTTGAAAACTAGAGACCTAGGGGAATCCAAGATGGGGTGACTTGTGGGGCTCTGACCAGGTTCTGTTACTCAGAATCCTTTGCAAACCTCAAAATTTGGCTTAAAAAACATATTTTCCTCACATTTCGGTGACAGAAAGTTCTGAAGTCTGAGAGGAGCCACAAATTTCCTTTCACCCAGCGTTCCCCCAAGTCTCCCGATAAAAATGGTACCTCACTTGTGTGGGTAGGCCTAGCGGCCGCGACAAAACACAACCCAAAACACAAAGTGGGCACATCACAGAAAACAGCTGTTTTTTGCAAAGTGCCTACCTGTAGATTTTGGCCTCTAGCTCAGCCGGCACCTAGGGAAACCTACCAAACCTGTGAATTTTTTAAAACTAGAGACATATGGGAATCCAAGATGGGGTGACTTGTGGGGCTCTGACCAGGTTCTGTTACCCAGAATCCTTTGCAAACCTCAAAGTTTGGCTAAAAAAACAAATTTTCCTCACATTTCGGTGACAGAAAGTTCTGGAATCTGAGAGGAGCCACAAATTTCCTTCCACCAAGCGTTCCCTCAAGTCTCCCGATAAAAATGTTACCTCACTTGTGTGGGTAGTCCTAGCGACCGCGACAGGAAATGTCCCAAAACACAAAACGGGCACATCCCATTTTTTGACAGAAAACAGAGCTGTTTTTTGCTAAGTGCCTACCTGTAGATTTTGGCCTCTAGCCCAGCCGGAAACTAGGGAAACCTACCAAACCTGTGCATTTGTGAAAACTAGAGACCTAGGGGAATCCAAGATGGGGTGACTTGTGGGGCTTTGACCAGATTCTGTTACCCAGAATCCTTTGCAAACCTCAAAATTTGGCTAAAAAAACATATTTTCCTCACATTTCGGTGACAGAAAGTTCTGGAATCTGAGAGCAGCCACAAATTTCCTTCCACCCAGCGTTCCCCTAATTCTCCCGATAAAAATGGTACCTCACTTGTGTGGGTAGGCCTAGCGCCCGCGACAGGATATGCCCCAAAACACAACGTAGACACATCACAGAAAACAGAGCTGTTTTTTGCAAAGTGCCTACCTGTAGATTTTGGCCTCTAGCTCAGCCGGCACCTAGGGAAACCTACCAAACCTGTGCATTTTTGAAAACTAGAGACCTAGGGGAATCCAAGATGGGGTGACTTGTGGGGCTCTGACCAGGTTCTGTTACCCAGAATCCTTTGCAAACCTCATAATTTGGCAAAAAAATAATAATTTTCCTCACATTTCGGTGACAGAAAGTTCTGGAATCTGAGAGGAGCCACAAATTTCCTTGCACCCAGCGTTCCCCCAAGTCCCCCGATAAAAATGATACCTCACTTGTGTGGGTAGGCCTAGCGGCCGCGACAGCATATGTCCCAAAACACAAAGTGGGCACATCACAGAAAACATAGCTGTTTTTTGCAAAGTGCCTACCTGCAGATTTTGGCCTCTAGCTCAGCCGGCACCTAGGGAAACCTACCAAACCTGTGAATTTTTGAAAACTAGAGACCTATGGAAATCCAAGATGGGGTGACTTGTGGGGCTCTGACCAGGTTCTGTTACCCAGAATCCTTTGCAAACCTCAAAATTTGGCTAAAAAAACTTATTTTCGTCACCTTTAGGTGACAGAAAGTTCTGGAATCTGAAAGGAGCCACAAATTTCCTTCCACCAAGCGTTCCCCCAATTCTCCCGATAAAAATGTTACCTCACTTGTGTGGGTAGTCCTAGCGCCCTCAACAGGAAATGTCCCAAAATACAAAGTGGGCACATCCCATTTTTTGACAGAAAACAGAGCTGTTTTTTGCAAAGTGCTTACCTGTAGATTTTGGCCTCTAGCTCGGCCGGCACCTAGGGAAACCTACCAAACCTGTGCATTTTTTAAAACTGCAGACCTAGGGCAATTCAAGATGGGGTGACTTGTGGGGCTCTGACCAGGTTCTGATACCCAGAATCATTTGCAAACCTCAAAATTTGGCTAAAAAAACAAATTTTCCTGACATGTCGGTGACATAAAGTTCTGGAATCTGAGAGAAGCCACAAATTTCCTTCCATCCAGTGTTCGCCCAAGTCTCCCGATAAAAATGACACCTCACTTGTGTGGGTAGGCCTAGCGGCCGCAACAGGAAACGCACCAAAACACAAAGTGGGCACATCCCATTTTTTGACAGAACACAGAGCTGTTTTTTGCTAAGTGCCAACCTGTAGATTTTGGCCTCTAGCTCAGCCGGCACCTAGGGAAACCTACCAAACCTGTGCATTTTTTAAAACTAGAGACATATGGGAATCCAAGATGGGGTGACTTGTGGGGCTCTGACCAGGTTCTGTTACCCAGAATCCTTTGCAAACCTCAAAGTTTGGCTAAAAAAACAAATTTTCCTCACATTTCGGTGACAGAAAGTTCTGGAATCTGAGAGGAGCCACAAATTTCCTCCCACCAAGCGTTCCCTCAAGTCTCCCGATAAAAATGTTACCTCACTTGTGTGGGTAGTCCTAGCGACCGCGACAGGAAATGTCCCAAAACACAAAGTGGGCACATCCCATTTTTTGACAGAAAACAGCGCTGTTTTTTGCTAAGTGCCTACCTGTAGATTTTGGCCTCTAGCCCAGCCGGAAACTAGGGAAACCTACCAAACCTGTGCATTTGTGAAAACTAGAGACCTAGGGGAATCCAAGATGGGGTGACTTGTGGGGCTTTGACCAGATTCTGTTACCCAGAATCCTTTGCAAACCTCAAAATTTGGCTAAAAAAACATATTTTCCTCACATTTCGGTGACAGAAAGTTCTGGAATCTGAGAGCAGCCACAAATTTCCTTCCACCCAGCGTTCCCCTAATTCTCCCGATAAAAATGGTACCTCACTTGTGTGGGTAGGCCTAGCGCCCGCGACAGGATATGCCCCAAAACACAACGTAGACACATCACAGAAAACAGAGCTGTTTTTTGCAAAGTGCCTACCTGTAGATTTTGGCCTCTAGCTCAGCCGGCACCTAGGGAAACCTACCAAACCTGTGCATTTTTGAAAACTAGAGACCTAGGGGAATCCAAGATGGGGTGACTTGTGGGGCTCTGACCAGGTTCTGTTACCCAGAATCCTTTGCAAACCTCATAATTTGGCAAAAAAATAATAATTTTCCTCACATTTCGGTGACAGAAAGTTCTGGAATCTGAGAGGAGCCACAAATTTCCTTGCACCCAGCGTTCCCCCAAGTCCCCCGATAAAAATGATACCTCACTTGTGTGGGTAGGCCTAGCGGCCGCGACAGCATATGTCCCAAAACACAAAGTGGGCACATCACAGAAAACATAGCTGTTTTTTGCAAAGTGCCTACCTGCAGATTTTGGCCTCTAGCTCAGCCGGCACCTAGGGAAACCTACCAAACCTGTGAATTTTTGAAAACTAGAGACCTATGGGAATCCAAGATGGGGTGACTTGTGGGGCTCTGACCAGGTTCTGTTACCCAGAATCCTTTGCAAACCTCAAAATTTGGCTAAAAAAACTTATTTTCGTCACCTTTAGGTGACAGAAAGTTCTGGAATCTGAAAGGAGCCACAAATTTCCTTCCACCAAGCGTTCCCCCAATTCTCCAGATAAAAATGTTACCTCACTTGTGTGGGTAGTCCTAGCGCCCTCAACAGAAAATGTCCCAAAATACAAAGTGGGCACATCCCATTTTTTGACAGAAAACAGAGCTGTTTTTTGCAAAGTGCTTACCTGTAGATTTTGGCCTCTAGCTCGGCCGGCACCTAGGGAAACCTACCAAACCTGTGCATTTTTTAAAACTGCAGACCTAGGGCAATTCAAGATGGGGTGACTTGTGGGGCTCTGACCAGGTTCTGATACCCAGAATCATTTGCAAACCTCAAAATTTGGCTAAAAAAACACATTTTCCTGACATGTCGGTGACATAAAGTTCTGGAATCTGAGAGAAGCCACAAATTTCCTTCCATCCAGTGTTCGCCCAAGTCTCCCGATAAAAATGACACCTCACTTGTGTGGGTAGGGCTAGCGGCCGCAACAGGAAACGCACCAAAACACAAAGTGGGCACATCCCATTTTTTGACAGAACACAGAGCTGTTTTTTGCTAAGTGCCTACCTGTAGATTTTGGCCTCTAGCTCAGCCGGCACCTAGGGAAACCTACCAAACCTGTGCATTTTTTAAAACTAGAGACATATGGGAATCCAAGATGGGGTGACTTGTGGGGCTCTGACCAGGTTCTGTTACCCAGAATCCTTTGCAAACCTCAAAATTTGGCTAAAAAAACTTATTTTCGTCACCTTTAGGTGACAGAAAGTTCTGGAATCTGAAAGGAGCCACAAATTTCCTTCCACCAAGCGTTCCCCCAATTCTCCAGATAAAAATGTTACCTCACTTGTGTGGGTAGTCCTAGCGCCCTCAACAGAAAATGTCCCAAAATACAAAGTGGGCACATCCCATTTTTTGACAGAAAACAGAGCTGTTTTTTGCAAAGTGCTTACCTGTAGATTTTGGCCTCTAGCTCGGCCGGCACCTAGGGAAACCTACCAAACCTGTGCATTTTTTAAAACTGCAGACCTAGGGCAATTCAAGATGGGGTGACTTGTGGGGCTCTGACCAGGTTCTGATACCCAGAATCATTTGCAAACCTCAAAATTTGGCTAAAAAAACACATTTTCCTGACATGTCGGTGACATAAAGTTCTGGAATCTGAGAGAAGCCACAAATTTCCTTCCATCCAGTGTTCGCCCAAGTCTCCCGATAAAAATGACACCTCACTTGTGTGGGTAGGGCTAGCGGCCGCAACAGGAAACGCACCAAAACACAAAGTGGGCACATCCCATTTTTTGACAGAACACAGAGCTGTTTTTTGCTAAGTGCCTACCTGTAGATTTTGGCCTCTAGCTCAGCCGGCACCTAGGGAAACCTACCAAACCTGTGCATTTTTTAAAACTAGAGACATATGGGAATCCAAGATGGGGTGACTTGTGGGGCTCTGACCAGGTTCTGTTACCCAGAATCCTTTGCAAACCTCAAAGTTTGGCTAAAAAAACAAATTTTCCTCACATTTCGGTGACAGAAAGTTCTGGAATCTGAGAGGAGCCACAAATTTCCTTCCACCAAGCGTTCCCTCAAGTCTCCCGATAAAAATGTTACCTCACTTGTGTGGGTAGTCCTAGCGACCGCGACAGGAAATGTCCCAAAACACAAAGTGGGCACATCCCATTTTTTGACAGAAAACAGCGCTGTTTTTTGCTAAGTGCCTACCTGTAGATTTTGGCCTCTAGCCCAGCCGGAAACTAGGGAAACCTACCAAACCTGTGCATTTGTGAAAACTAGAGACCTAGGGGAATCCAAGATGGGGTGACTTGTGGGGCTTTGACCAGATTCTGTTACCCAGAATCCTTTGCAAACCTCAAAATTTGGCTAAAAAAACATATTTTCCTCACATTTCGGTGACAGAAAGTTCTGGAATCTGAGAGCAGCCACAAATTTCCTTCCACCCAGCGTTCCCCTAATTCTCCCGATAAAAATGGTGCCTCACTTGTGTGGGTAGGCCTAGCGCCCGCGACAGGATATGCCCCAAAACACAACGTAGACACATCACAGAAAACAGAGCTGTTTTTTGCAAAGTGCCTACCTGTAGATTTTGGCCTCTAGCTCAGCCGGCACCTAGGGAAACCTACCAAACCTGTGCATTTTTGAAAACTAGAGACCTAGGGGAATCCAAGATGGGGTCACTTGTGGGGCTCTGACCAGGTTCTGTTACCCAGAATCCTTTGCAAACCTCATAATTTGGCAAAAAAATAATAATTTTCCTCACATTTCGGTGACAGAAAGTTCTGGAATCTGAGAGGAGCCACAAATTTCCTTGCACCCAGGGTTCCCCCAAGTCCCCCGATAAAAATGATACCTCACTTGTGTGGGTAGGCCTAGCGGCCGCGACAGCATATGTCCCAAAACACAAAGTGGGCACATCACAGAAAACATAGCTGTTTTTTGCAAAGTGCCTACCTGCAGATTTTGGCCTCTAGCTCAGCCGGCACCTAGGGAAACCTACCAAACCTGTGAATTTTTGAAAACTAGAGACCTATGGGAATCCAAGATGGGGTGACTTGTGGGGCTCTGACCAGGTTCTGTTACCCAGAATCCTTTGCAAACCTCAAAATTTGGCTAAAAAAACTTCTTTTCGTCACATTTAGGTGACAGAAAGTTCTGGAATCTGAAAGGAGCCACAAATTTCCTTCCACCAAGCGTTCCCCCAATTCTCCCGATAAAAATGTTACCTCACTTGTGTGGGTAGTCCTAGCGCCCTCAACAGGAAATGTCCCAAAACACAAAGTGGGCACATCCCATTTTTTGACAGAAAACAGAGCTGTTTTTTGCAAAGTGCTTACCTGTAGATTTTGGCCTCTAGCTCGGCCGGCACCTAGGGAAACCTACCAAACCTGTGCATTTTTTAAAACTGCAGACCTAGGGCAATTCAAGATGGGGTGACTTGTGGGGCTCTGACCAGGTTCTGATACCCAGAATCATTTGCAAACCTCAAAATGTGGCTAAAAAAACACATTTTCCTGACATGTCGGTGACATAAAGTTCTGGAATCTGAGAGAAGCCACAAATTTCCTTCCATCCAGTGTTCGCCCAAGTCTCCCGATAAAAATGACACCTCACTTGTGTGGGTAGGGCTAGCGGCCGCAACAGGAAACGCACCAAAACACAAAGTGGGCACATCCCATTTTTTGACAGAACACAGAGCTGTTTTTTGCTAAGTGCCTACCTGTAGATTTTGGCCTCTAGCTCAGCCGGCACCTAGGGAAACCTACCAAACCTGTGCATTTTTTAAAACTAGAGACATATGGGAATCCAAGATGGGGTGACTTGTGGGGCTCTGACCAGGTTCTGTTACCCAGAATCCTTTGCAAACCTCAAAATTTGGCTAAAAAAACTTATTTTCGTCACCTTTAGGTGACAGAAAGTTCTGGAATCTGAAAGGAGCCACAAATTTCCTTCCACCAAGCGTTCCCCCAATTCTCCAGATAAAAATGTTACCTCACTTGTGTGGGTAGTCCTAGCGCCCTCAACAGAAAATGTCCCAAAATACAAAGTGGGCACATCCCATTTTTTGACAGAAAACAGAGCTGTTTTTTGCAAAGTGCTTACCTGTAGATTTTGGCCTCTAGCTCGGCCGGCACCTAGGGAAACCTACCAAACCTGTGCATTTTTTAAAACTGCAGACCTAGGGCAATTCAAGATGGGGTGACTTGTGGGGCTCTGACCAGGTTCTGATACCCAGAATCATTTGCAAACCTCAAAATTTGGCTAAAAAAACACATTTTCCTGACATGTCGGTGACATAAAGTTCTGGAATCTGAGAGAAGCCACAAATTTCCTTCCATCCAGTGTTCGCCCAAGTCTCCCGATAAAAATGACACCTCACTTGTGTGGGTAGGGCTAGCGGCCGCAACAGGAAACGCACCAAAACACAAAGTGGGCACATCCCATTTTTTGACAGAACACAGAGCTGTTTTTTGCTAAGTGCCTACCTGTAGATTTTGGCCTCTAGCTCAGCCGGCACCTAGGGAAACCTACCAAACCTGTGCATTTTTTAAAACTAGAGACATATGGGAATCCAAGATGGGGTGACTTGTGGGGCTCTGACCAGGTTCTGTTACCCAGAATCCTTTGCAAACCTCAAAGTTTGGCTAAAAAAACAAATTTTCCTCACATTTCGGTGACAGAAAGTTCTGGAATCTGAGAGGAGCCACAAATTTCCTTCCACCAAGCGTTCCCTCAAGTCTCCCGATAAAAATGTTACCTCACTTGTGTGGGTAGTCCTAGCGACCGCGACAGGAAATGTCCCAAAACACAAAGTGGGCACATCCCATTTTTTGACAGAAAACAGCGCTGTTTTTTGCTAAGTGCCTACCTGTAGATTTTGGCCTCTAGCCCAGCCGGAAACTAGGGAAACCTACCAAACCTGTGCATTTGTGAAAACTAGAGACCTAGGGGAATCCAAGATGGGGTGACTTGTGGGGCTTTGACCAGATTCTGTTACCCAGAATCCTTTGCAAACCTCAAAATTTGGCTAAAAAAACATATTTTCCTCACATTTCGGTGACAGAAAGTTCTGGAATCTGAGAGCAGCCACAAATTTCCTTCCACCCAGCGTTCCCCTAATTCTCCCGATAAAAATGGTGCCTCACTTGTGTGGGTAGGCCTAGCGCCCGCGACAGGATATGCCCCAAAACACAACGTAGACACATCACAGAAAACAGAGCTGTTTTTTGCAAAGTGCCTACCTGTAGATTTTGGCCT
This sequence comes from Pleurodeles waltl, assembly GCF_031143425.1. Classification (NCBI taxonomy): domain Eukaryota; kingdom Metazoa; phylum Chordata; class Amphibia; order Caudata; family Salamandridae; genus Pleurodeles; species Pleurodeles waltl. The sequence continues at coordinate 167,377,271 of NC_090439.1, read as the reverse complement.
CTAGCTCAGCCGGCACCTAGGGAAACCTACCAAACCTGTGCATTTTTGAAAACTAGAGACCTAGGGGAATCCAAGATGGGGTCACTTGTGGGGCTCTGACCAGGTTCTGTTACCCAGAATCCTTTGCAAACCTCATAATTTGGCAAAAAAATAATAATTTTCCTCACATTTCGGTGACAGAAAGTTCTGGAATCTGAGAGGAGCCACAAATTTCCTTGCACCCAGGGTTCCCCCAAGTCCCCCGATAAAAATGATACCTCACTTGTGTGGGTAGGCCTAGCGGCCGCGACAGCATATGTCCCAAAACACAAAGTGGGCACATCACAGAAAACATAGCTGTTTTTTGCAAAGTGCCTACCTGCAGATTTTGGCCTCTAGCTCAGCCGGCACCTAGGGAAACCTACCAAACCTGTGAATTTTTGAAAACTAGAGACCTATGGGAATCCAAGATGGGGTGACTTGTGGGGCTCTGACCAGGTTCTGTTACCCAGAATCCTTTGCAAACCTCAAAATTTGGCTAAAAAAACTTCTTTTCGTCACATTTAGGTGACAGAAAGTTCTGGAATCTGAAAGGAGCCACAAATTTCCTTCCACCAAGCGTTCCCCCAATTCTCCCGATAAAAATGTTACCTCACTTGTGTGGGTAGTCCTAGCGCCCTCAACAGGAAATGTCCCAAAACACAAAGTGGGCACATCCCATTTTTTGACAGAAAACAGAGCTGTTTTTTGCAAAGTGCTTACCTGTAGATTTTGGCCTCTAGCTCGGCCGGCACCTAGGGAAACCTACCAAACCTGTGCATTTTTTAAAACTGCAGACCTAGGGCAATTCAAGATGGGGTGACTTGTGGGGCTCTGACCAGGTTCTGATACCCAGAATCATTTGCAAACCTCAAAATTTGGCTAAAAAAACACATTTTCCTGACATGTCGGTGACATAAAGTTCTGGAATCTGAGAGAAGCCACAAATTTCCTTCCATCCAGTGTTCGCCCAAGTCTCCCGATAAAAATGACACCTCACTTGTGTGGGTAGGCCTAGCGGCCGCAACAGGAAACACCCCAAAACACAAAGTGGGCACATCCCATTTTTTGACAGAACACAGAGCTGTTTTTTGCTAAGTGCCTACCTGTAGATTTTGGCCTCTAGCTCAGCCGGCACCTAGGGAAACCTACCAAACCTGTGCATTTTTTAAAACTAGAGACATATGGGAATCCAAGATGGGGTGACTTGTGGGGCTCTGACCAGGTTCTGTTACCCAGAATCCTTTGCAAACCTCAAAGTTTGGCTAAAAAAGCAAATTTTCCTCACATTTCTGTGACAGAAAGTTCTGGAATCTGAGAGGAGCCACAAATTTCCTTCCACCAAGCGTTCCCTCAAGTCTCCCGATAAAAATGTTACCTCACTTGTGTGGGTAGTCCTAGCGACCGCGACAGGAAATGTCCCAAAACACAAAGTGGGCACATCCCATTTTTTGACAGAAAACAGAGCTGTTTTTTGCTAAGTGCCTACCTGTAGATTTTGGCCTCTAGCCCAGCCGGAAACTAGGGAAACCTACCAAACCTGTGCATTTGTGAAAACTAGAGACCTAGGGGAATCCAAGATGGGGTGACTTGTGGGGCTTTGACCAGATTCTGTTACCCAGAATCCTTTGCAAACCTCAAAATTTGGCTAAAAAAACATATTTTCCTCACATTTCGGTGACAGAAAGTTCTGGAATCTGAGAGCAGCCACAAATTTCCTTCCACCCAGCGTTCCCCTAATTCTCCCGATAAAAATGGTACCTCACTTGTGTGGGTAGGCCTAGCGCCCGCGACAGGATATGCCCCAAAACACAACGTAGACACATCACAGAAAACAGAGCTGTTTTTTGCAAAGTGCCTACCTGTAGATTTTGGCCTCTAGCTCAGCCGGCACCTAGGGAAACCTACCAAACCTGTGCATTTTTGAAAACTAGAGACCTAGGGGAATCCAAGATGGGGTGACTTGTGGGGCTCTGACCAGGTTCTGTTACCCAGAATCCTTTGCAAACCTCATAATTTGGCAAAAAAATAATAATTTTCCTCACATTTCGGTGACAGAAAGTTCTGGAATCTGAGAGGAGCCACAAATTTCCTTGCACCCAGCGTTCCCCCAAGTCCCCCGATAAAAATGATACCTCACTTGTGTGGGTAGGCCTAGCGGCCGCGACAGCATATATCCCAAAACACAAAGTGGGCACATCACAGAAAACATAGCTGTTTTTTGCAAAGTGCCTACCTGCAGATTTTGGCCTCTAGCTCAGCCGGCACCTAGGGAAACCCACCAAACCTGTGAATTTTTGAAAACTAGAGACCTATGGGAATCCAAGATGGGGTGACTTGTGGGGCTCTGACCAGGTTCTGTTACCCAGAATCCTTTGCAAACCTCAAAATTTGGCTAAAAAAACTTCTTTTCGTCACATTTAGGTGACAGAAAGTTCTGGAATCTGAAAGGAGCCACAAATTTCCTTCCACCAAGCGTTCCCCCAAGTCTCCCGATAAAAATGTTACCTCACTTGTGTGGGTAGTCCTAGCGCCCTCAACAGGAAATGTCCCAAAACACAAAGTGGGCACATCCCATTTTTTGACAGAAAACAGAGCTGTTTTTTGCAAAGTGCTTACCTGTAGATTTTGGCCTCTAGCTCGGCCGGCACCTAGGGAAACCTACCAAACCTGTGCATTTTTTAAAACTGCAGACCTAGGGCAATTCAAGATGGGGTGACTTGTGGGGCTCTGACCAGGTTCTGATACCCAGAATCATTTGCAAACCTCAAAATTTGGCTAAAAAAACAAATTTTCCTGACATGTCGGTGACATAAAGTTCTGGAATCTGAGAGAAGCCACAAATTTCCTTCCATCCAGTGTTCGCCCAAGTCTCCCGATAAAAATGACACCTCACTTGTGTGGGTAGGCCTAGCGGCCGCAACAGGAGACGCCCCAAAACACAAAGTGGGCACATCCCATTTTTTGACAGAACACAGAGCTGTTTTTTGCTAAGTGCCTACCTGTAGATTTTGGCCTCTAGCTCAGCCGGCACCTAGGGAAACCTACCAAACCTGTGCATTTTTTAAAACTAGAGACCTAGGGGAATCCAAGATGGGGTGACTTGTGGGGCTCTGACCAGGTTCTGTTACCCAGAATCCTTTGCAAACCTCAAAATTTGGCTAAAAAAACATATTTTCCTCACATTTCGGTGACAGAAAGTTCTGAAATCTGAGAGGAGCCAAAAATTTCCTTCCACCCAGCATTTCCCCAAGTCTCCCGATAAAAATGGTACCTCACTTGTGTGGGTAGGCCTAGCGCCCGCGACAGGATATGCCCCAAAACACAACGTGGACACTTCACAGAAAACAGAGCTGTTTTTTGCAAAGTGCCTGCCTGTAGATTTTGGCCTCTAGCTTAGCCTGCACCTAGAGAAACTTACCAAACCTGTGCATTTTTGAAAACTAGAGACCTAGGGGAATACAAGATGGGGTGACTTGTGGGGCTCTGACCAGGTTCTGTTACCCAGAATCCTTTGCGAACCTCAAAATTTGGCTAAAAAAACTCATTTTCCTCACATTTCGGTGACAGAAAGTTCTGGAATCTGAGAGGAGCCACAAATTTCCTTCCACCCAGCGTTCCCCCAAGTCTCCCTATAAAAATGATACCTCACTTGTGTGGGTAGGCCTAGCGGCCGCGACAGGAGACACCCTAAAACACAACGTGGACACATCCCATTTTTTTAAAGAAAACAGAGCTGTTTTTTGCAATTGCCTACCTGTAGATTTTGGCCTCTAGCTCGGCCGGCACCTAGGGAAACCTACCAAACCTGTGAATTTTTGAAAACTAGAGAACTAGGGGAATTCAAGATGGGGTGACTTGTGGGGCTCTGCCCAGGTTCTGTTACCCAGAATCCTTTGCAAACCTCAAAATTTGGCTAAAAAAAACAAATTTTCCTGACATTTCGGTGACAGAAAGTTCTGGAATCTGAGAGGAGCCACAAATTTCCTTCCACCCAGCGTTCCCCCAAGTCTCCCGATAAAAATGATACCTCACTTGTGTGGGTAGGCCTAGCGGCCGCGACAAGAGACGACCCAAAACACAAAGTGGGCACATCACAGAAAACATAGCTGTTTTTTGCAAAGTGCCTACCTGTAGATTTTGGCCTCTAGCTCAGCCGGCACCTAGGGAAACCTACCAAACCTGTGAATTTTTGAAAACTAGAGACCTAGGGGAATCCAAGATGGGGTGACTTGTGGGGCTTTAACCAGGTTCTGTTACCCAGAATCCTTTGCGAACCTCAAAATTTGGCTAAAAAAACTCATTTTCCTCACATTTCGGTGACAGAAAGTTCTGGAATCTGAGAGGAGCCACAAATTTCCTTCCACCAAGCGTTCCCCCAAGTCTCCCGATAAAAATGTTACCTCACTTGTGTGGGTAGGCCTAGCGCCCGCGACAGGATATGTCCCAAAACACAACGTGGACACATCACAGAAAACAGAGCTGTTTTTTGCAAAGTGCCTACCTGTAGATTTTGGCCTCTAGCTCACCCGCCACCTAGGGACACCTACCAAACCTGTGCATTCTTAAAAACTAGAGACCTAGGGGAATCCAAGATGGGGTGACTTGTGGGGCTCTGACCAGGTTCTGTTACCCAGAATCCTTTGCAAACCTCATAATTTGGCTAAAAAAACATATTTTCCTCACATTTCGGTGACAGAAAGTTCTGGAATCTGAGAGGAGCCACAAATTTCCTTCCACTCAGTGTTCCCCCAAGTCTCCCGATAAAAATGGTAACTCACTTGTGTGGGTAGGCATAGCGCCTGCAACAGGAAATGGCCCAAAACACAACGTGGACACATCAAATTTTTTCATAGAAAACAGTGCCTACCTGTGAATTTTGGCCTCTAGCTCGGCCGGCACCTTTGGAAACCTAGCAAACCAGCACATTTTTGAAAACTAGAAACCCAAGGGAATCCAATATGGGGTGAATTGTGGGGCTCTGACCAGGTTCTGTTACCCAGAATCCTTTGCAAACCTCAAAATTTGGCTAAAAAAAACACGTTTTCCTCATATTTCGGCGAGAGAAAGTTCTGCAATCCGAGAGGAGCCACACATTTCCTTCCACCTAGCGTTCCCCCAAGTCTCCCGATAAAAATGATACCTCACTTGTGTGGGTAGGCCTAGCGCCCAAAACACAACGTGGACACATCACATTTTTTCATAGAAAACAGTGCCTACCTGTGGATTTTGGCCTGTAGCTCAGCCGGCCCCGGTGGGGGCAGAAATGGCCTAAAATAAATTTGGGGGGGTTGGGGGGGTCGGGGTGGAAGGGGAAGGGCTTCGCCTTCCATCCCTGACTTGGGGGGTGGGGGGCACCCCACAGAGGGAGCGCTAGCGCTCCCTCTGGGCTCTGTGACCAGGACGTAATGGTTACGTCCTGGGCACAGCATTACTGTGCCTCAGGACGTAACCATTACGTCCTGGGCACAGAACAGGTTAACACAGGTCCATGGAGATGCAAATCGCCCTGTAGCTATTTTTCGGCTACCTTGGACCCTGTTGCAGCAGCCTTACCAGATTGTTTGCGTGCAGTAGCAGCAGTTGGTCAGAGCCTTACACAGTGTAAAGGCATAGTCATGGGATATCCCCTAACAGTAATGGTTCCACATTCAGTTGAAATTCTGTTGACTCAAACTAAAACTCAACACATGACAAATGCTCGTCTCACTAAATATGAGACGATCATACTGGGGTGACCGAATGTCACTCTCAAGCGTTGTAATATATTGAACTCGGCAACTTTACTTCCTATTGAAAAGACTGAGATCAAAAATGAGGAAGAATTTGAACATGATTGTCTGGAGGTAACCGAACTGTGTACCAAACCTCGTCCAGATATTCAGGATACCCAATTGAAAGAAAATGACTGCATTATGTTTGTCGATGGGTCCTGTCTAAGGGATTCTGCTGGAACACTGAGAGCTGGCTATGCAGTATGTACCATTGCTGGTATTGTTGAAGCCTCCTGGCTCGAAAGAGTGTTTTCCGCACAAGTGGCAGAATTAATTGCCCTTACTAAGGCATGCCACGCAGCTGTGAACTTGAAAGTCACTATCTATACTGACAGCAGATACGGATTCGGAATTGTACATGATTTTGGCCAACTTTGGTCACAGAGAGGTTTTATGACCTCATCTGGTTCTCCTGTGAAAAATGGAGAGCAAATAAAGGATTTGTTACATGCAATTCAGTTACCTCTTGAAATTGCCGTGGTGAAATGCAGTGCTCATATTAGATCACAAGACTTTGGGGGTCATTCTGACCTCAGCGGTAAAAGGCGCTTACCGCCGGTCAGAAGACCGCCATAACACCGCCGCGGTCGCGGTAAACCGCCACGGTCATTCTGACCCGCAACTGGCAAACTGCCAAAAACCCGACAACAACAAAAGTCCGCCACACCAACGGCCAGCGAAAAACTGGCGATGACCAAACCTCCACCGTCACGCCAACAGAAATACGCCCATGCCATTCCGACCCACAAATCCCCGCAGCGGTCTTTCAATCGCGGTATTCCATTGGTGGTACACACCGCCACGCTCAAAATACACACACCTTTACAAAACACAGCCACATTGGACAATTCAAAATACACGCACCTGATACACATACACACACCACTCCCACACACCCATTACAATATAAAACACGCACCCACATCACCCACAAACCCTTATGACCACAATTGCGACTGAAGGCCAGAGAGAGACAGCACAGAATAGAGTACACCATCACACAGAGGCAAATCCCAACATCACCCACACAATATCCACGCACAAAACACCACACACCACCACACTCACCACACTCTACAACACATACACCACCCCACACCTCATCCACACCACCCCATGGCACCCCAAAGACACCCCAGGTTTTCTGACGCAGAACTCAGGGTCATGGTGGAGGAAATAGTTCGGGTAGAGCCCCAGCTCTTCGGGACACAGGTGCAGCACACCACCATTGCCAGGAAGATGGAGCTATGGCAAAGAATAGTGGACAGGGTCAACACTGTGGGACAGCATCCACGAAATCGGGATGATATCAGGAAGCGGTGGAACGACCTACGGGGGAAGGTGCGTTCCATGGTATCAAGGCACAACATTGCGGTGCAGAAGACTGGCGGCGGACCCCCACCTACTCCCCCAGAATTTACAGCATGGGAGGAGCAAGTCTTGCACATCCTGCATCCTGATGGCCTCGCAGGAGTAGCTGGAGGAATGGACTCTGGTAAGTCAAATCTTCACTACTTCATTCCCCCCACCCCACCTGCATGCCAAATCATACCCCCACCCTCACCCCCACCCCCATCACACCAACTCCTTGCAAATGGCTCACCATCACAACCCACCCATCCCAACACCTAGCCCTGCATGCGTCCACAAAGCATGGACACCCATCACCAAAGCATGCCCACTGCACATACCCATCTCCCCCACAAGCCACTGTCACAACAGACCCCACAAGGGAATGCCAGCACTGGGGTACACGGCCACCCACCCATTGCACACTATGGCACACACAGAAGCAATAACCATACTCTTATACCCCTGCAGGATCCGAACGCCACCACACCGCCCAGGAGGGTCCAGAAATGTCCATCCCACCCCCAGAAGAGGCCCCCAGTGATGACAGTAGCTCTGTCTCCCTGGACCCAGATGACCAGCCTGGCCCATCGGGGACCTCGGGACAGTCGGTTCCCCTCACACAGCCACAGGCCACAGCAGACCTACCCCCCTCTGGGAACACCAGCACAGCTCCCACCCAGCGGGCCCATGCCTCTGTCTCCAGGACACGTCAATCAGCGGTGTGTCCACCAATACAGGGCACCCAGGTTGACCCACCACCCCAACAACAGCAGGGACCTGGGGGCAGTGGTAGTGGGCACACGGTCCAGGGGACAGAGGCCCAGGGAAACAGGGGAACTGGGAGGGCTGCTGTGCGACTGGGGGGGACAGGCCAAGGGAACCCACTCTCCACGAGGCCCTCTCCTCCTTCATGGGAGCATACCACCACTCCCAGGAGACGATGGCTACGGTACTGGCCAGGTTCCAGGAGATCCAGGTACTGCAGGAGGAACAGTACATGGGGTAGAACGCCGAACCATTAGTTCCGCAATGGGGACCATCGTCGTCGCTCTTAACCAGATTGTCACCACATTGCGGGACCATCTGGCACCACAAAGGGCCCCTGTCATTAGCATGGGCCAAGAACAGGCTACCACCTCCGCCGACGCTAGTGGACAGGAGGCCCCCACACAACAACAGGCCACCAGAACCCCACCTCCTGCAGAAGAAGAACCACCCCGCAAGCGGGGCCTGAGATCTCGGAAGAAGACAGAGTAGGATGGCAAGACCCCCGCCAGCAAAGGATACCCCCTGATGTCATCCCACTGTCCCACATTGTCACCCTGTCCAACCTTAAACTGCCCCTGCTCCATCCTTCCACAGGCATATGGACAATGCACCTGTGAGACTGAAAATCTGGACTCTGCCATGGACATTACTCCACCATCACCCATCACCGAATTTCAAGCATGTCCCTAAATTTAGCACTTAAATAAAATCACTTATTGCACTAAAATTATCTGGAGTCTGCTTGTATTTTGAACAAATGTATTAGACATAACGGTGCCAAAATGTTCAGTTACATTGTGATGACAACATACCACTGTCACACAGCTGTAGTCCATGGGCAAACAAAGCAGAGGTCACGCAGTGGGGCCCACATCTCTGAAAACGGAAGGGAAAGTCACAACTCAGTTAACATAAACTGGGGGGAAACTCAGACAGTAGAGAGTCAGGAGACTGTAAGTACATGTAAAATGGCGGTTTGGATTTGTACCTGTGTGTTATTGAAAATACTGTTGTATCACTGTGTCCCTGTTGTCTGTGTCGTCCCCGTCGTCTTCCTCCTCTTCACTCTCCACAGGCTCCACAGCTGCCACAACACCACCCTCTGGACCATCCTCCTGCAGGAAAGGCACCTGGCGTTGCAAAGCCAGGTTGTGAAGCGTACAGCAGGCCACGATGATCTGGCACACCTTCTTCGGTGACTACATTAGGGATCCACCTGTCATATGCATGCACCTAAACCTGGCCTTCAGGAGGCCGAAGGTCCGCTCGATCACCCTCCTAGTCCGCCCATGGGCCTCATTGTACCGTTCCTCTGCCCTGGTCCGGGGATTCCTCACTGGGGTCAGTAGCCACGACAGGTTGGGGTAACCAGAGTCACCAATTAGCCACACACGGTGTCTCTGTAGCTGTTCCATCACATAAGGGATGCTGCTATTTCGCATGATGTACGCGTCATGCACTGACCCAGGGAACTTGGCATTTACATGGGAGATGTACTGGTCAGCCAAACAGACCACCTGGACATTCATGGAATGATAACTTTTTCTGTTCCTGTACACCTGTTCACTTTCACTGGGGGGAACCAAAGCCACATGGGTCCCATCAATGGCACCAATGATGTTGGGAATATGTCCAAGGGCATAGAAATCACCCTTCACTGTAGCCAAATCGCCCCCCTCAGGGAAAACAATGTAGCTCTGCATGTATTTCATCAGGGCAGACAACACTCTGGACAAAACCTTAGAAAACATAGGCTGAGACATCCCTGATGAAATGGCCACTGTTGTTTGGAATGATCCACTTGCCAAAAAATGGAGTACTGACAGAACCTGCACCAGAGGGGGAATCCCTGTGGGTTGGCGAATGGGTGACATCCGGTCTGGCTCCAGCTGGGCACACAGTTCCTGTATAGTGGCTCGGTCAAGTCTGTATGTCAGTATGACATGTCTTTCTTCCATTGTCGACAGGTCCACCAGCGGTCTGTACACTGGAACATTCCTCCATCTCCTCGCAAGTCCCAGCGGACGGTGCCTAGGAAGGACGACATGGAGCACAGAGTCAAGCAAACCACAGGTACGTTTCCACAGCTTGCACAGTACACGATTCGCTGTGCATTGAAAGGCTTGTATGAGTGGCAATGCAAGGCCTAGGCCTGTGTGACGCAGTAGAAATTAAGCCATGTGGGCACTTGAAATGGCGGCTGCCTGACCTGTGAAGTGTGACAATGGGATGTGAGGTCAATGCGCTGGCGTGGCACACCGTGGCGGTAGGCGGTCAAAGACCGCGGTGCAAAGCCGCATTGGTTAACATAGAACCCTATGGGTTTCAGGAGCCAATGACGAAGTGCGCCGGCGGTCGCGGTACGCACCGCCGCGGGCGTGACCGCCATTTTCTATCAACTTAATCACTCGAGACCTGATCATCCACAGGAGAGGACCTATACTGCAAGTGCTGCTGTGACCTCGGTCTGGAAGAGACAATGGCTGCTGCGACTGGGGAAAGGGCTCCTGCCTTCACTTCTGAAGAATTGGAGAAACTCGTGGATGGGGTCCTCCCCCAGTATGCGCTACTCTACAGTCCTCCAGACCAACAGGTTAGTACACTGGGACCATGCTTTGTGGGCAATGCCTGGGTTGAGTGGGGTGAATGAACGATGGTGCAGAGGGGAGCGTATGGGGCATGCATCAAACGACAGATGAGAGCATGTGCCACATGGCAAGGGTGGGGATGGGGGGACGCTCACATCGAGCATGCAGAAAATGATGATATTTTATTTTCTCTCCCTGTACGTGTCACGTAGGTCAGCGCCCATCAGAAAGTCGACATTTGGCGTGCCATCGCCAAGGACATCCGGACCCTGGGGGTCCACAACAGATGGGGCACCCACTGCCGCAAGAGGTGGGAGGACATCCGCCGCGGGAGCAGAAAGACCGCGGAGGCTCTGCTGGGGATGGCCTCCCAACGTAGGAGGGGTGCCACTCGTCAATTGACCCCCCTGATGTCTCGGATCCTGGCGGTGGCCTACCCAGATTTGGATGGGCGCGCGAGGACATCACAGCAGACACAAGGGGGTGAGTACAAGCACATTCTGCTATCTTAGCGCGCAGTGGAGGTGTCTGGGTGGTGGAGGAGGGATGTGGGTATCCCTAGGCCAGGACGATTTCTGTAGGCTAGTCCCCTCCATAAGGCATGGCCCTGTGCCCCCGCCCTCCACCTCTGTAGGGTGCCAAGTACAGCTATCCATGGCCTTGTGTCACCTATGTGTGCAGATGTCGTCTATTGGCTTGTAGGCCAAGTCTCACTGATTGAGTAGAGTACCCCAAGTGCGCGGCGTAGTGCAGGGGGCTTCTGTGTCTGTCCTCTCCGCCAACTGTGTTGCCAATGCATGCACTCAACATGTCTTTATTTCTCCCCCCCCCTTTTTATGTCTGCTCTTCCTGTTCATGTGTGCATTAGCATCATCTAGCGGAGGTGAAGTGGCATTGGAGCACGAGGGAGCTGCATCTCACATGGCCCCGGAGGGCCATGCAACGGACTCTGATTTCACCAGTGAGACGGAGGGCGAGAGGGGCTCCACAACGGGGACACGTGGAGACATCAGCGACACCGACACGTCCTCGGAATGGAGCTCCCTTGTGGTGGCGGCAACATCCGTGCCCACCGCAACAACAGGTACAGCCGCCACCCAGCGCACCAGCTCCGCCCTCCAAGCAGCCCCTCAGCGTTCGCCCCGTGCCCGCTCGCACACCAAGGCGGGCATCTCCTTCGCCTCAGGCACCTCAGGCCCTGCCCCAGTTACCCCTGCTGCCCTCAGTGAGGAGGTCATTGACCTCCTCCGGAAGCTCATTGTTGGGCAGTCTACCCTTTTGAATGCCATCCAGGGGGTGGAAAGGGAGGTGCATCGGAGCAATGCATACCTGGAGGGCATTCATTCGGGTCAGGCTGCCCATCAGCGATCGTTCAACGCTCTGGCCTCAGCACTGACGGCAGCCATTGTCCCTGTCTCCTGCCTCCCTCCTCCAACTCCCTCCACCCAGTCCCACTCCCCTGTTCCTCTGCCTATCCCAGACACACCTACAGACCAGCCTGCACACACCTCAACACCCAAGGTCAGCTCATCCAAACATAAGCACCACACATCCCACAAGCATTCATACAAGCAACATCCACATGCAGACATGCCAACAGCCACTGCCTCCTCTGTGTCCCCCTCCTCCTCGTCTCCCTCCTCCCTACCTGTGACGTCTCCACTCACACTTGCATGCACCACTTCATCAGCCACTACGTCCATCCCCAGCACACCCACCAGAACACTCCGCACACGTGCAGTCACCAACCCCACTGCCATTTACATGTCCCCTGTGTCCTCTCCCAGTGTGTCTGTCACCCCCTCTTCCAAACCACACAAACGCAGACAGCCACCCACCCAACAGCCATCCACCTCACGACAGCCTCCGTCACAAGCACCTGCACCCAAAGACAGCACACTTGACTCTCCTACAACCACATCCTCTTCCTCCACTCCCATACCCACTGCACCTACCCTTCCATTGCTCCTAAAAAGTTTTTCCTCTACAAAATTAACCTCTTTCCATCACCTGACCCACCCCCTCCATCTCGTAAAAGTCCAATCAGCACCTCAGCCACCACAACCCCTGGGAAAAAATCCAAAAAAGGCAAGGGCCGGCGGGAGAGGACAGAGACGGCAGCCTCCACAGGCACCACCCTGGCACCGTCAGGAAGTGGGGTGCCACCTGGCCCATCTCCAAAGCGAGGCAAGGGCCACAGAGGATCAGGCAAGGATGGCAAGGGCAGCACGGCTGACAAGTCCGGCAGCAGGCAAGCTGCACAGGAGGGCCCCACCAGCCCCATTCCGGGGGTGAAGGAGTACACCCACGGGCACGGGACACCAGCACAGGAGGGCCCCGGAAGCGAGAATTCGGATGGCGAGTGAACACCATATATTGGCCGGATCTGGTGCCCTGGAGACACATGTGAAGAACCGCTGAACAGGGCCCTTCAAGACAGGCACCACTGAACAGGGCACCGCCGCCTCAAGAACCGCTGAACAGGGCCCTTCAAGACAAGCACCGCTGAACAGGGCCCTTCAAGACAAGCACCGCTGAACAGGGGCCCTTCAAGACAAGCACCGCTGAACAGGGCACCGCCGTCTCAAGAACCGCTGAACAGGGCCCTTCAAGGCAAGCACCGCTGAACAGGGCACCGCCGTCTCAAGAACCGCTGAACAGGGCCCTTCAAGACAAGCACCGCTGAACAGGGCACCGCTGTCTCAAGAACCGCTGAACAGGGCCCTTCAAGACAAGCACCGCTGAACAGGGCCCTTCAAGACAAGCACCGCTGAACAGGGCACCGCCGTCTCAAGAACCGCTGAACAGGGCCCTTCAAGACAAGCACCGCTGAACAGGGCACCGCCGTCTCAAGAACCGCTGAACAGGGCCCTTCAAGACAGGCACCGCTGAACAGGGCACCGCCGTCTCAAGAACCGCTGAACAGGGCCCTTCAAGACAAGCACCGCTGAACAGGGCACCGCCGTCTCAAGAACCGCTGAACAGGGCCCTTCAAGACAGGCACCGCTGAACAGGGCACCGCCGTCTCAAGAACCGCTGAACAGGGCCCTTCAAGACAAGCACCGCTGAACAGGGCCCTTCAAGACAAGCACCGCTGAACAGGGAACCGCCGTCTCAAGAACCGCTGAACAGGGCCCTTCAAGACAAGCACCGCTGAACAGGGCCCTTCAAGACAAGCACCGCTCCGCTGGGCACCGCCGTCTCTGCACCGCTCCGCTGGGCCCTTCCTCTCAAGCACCGCTCCGCTGGGCCCCTCAACTCAAGCACCGCTCCGCTGGGCCCTTCAACTCAAGCCCTGCTCCGCTGGGCCCTTCGACTCAAGCACCGCTCCGCTGGGCCCTTCAACTCAAGCACCGCTCCGCTGGGCACCACCGTCTCTGCACCGCTCCGCTGGGCCCTTCAACTCAAGCACAGCTCAGCTGGGCACCGCCGTCTCTGCACCGCTCCGCTGGGCCCTTCAACTCAAGCACCGCTCCGCTGGGCACCGCCGTCTCTGTACCGCTCCTCTGGGCCCTTCCTCTCAAGCACCGCTCCGCTGGGCCCTTCAACTCAAGCACCGCTCCGCTGGGCCCTTCAACTCAAGCACCGCTCCGCTGGGCCCTTCGACTCAAGCACCGCTCCGCTGGGCCCTTCAACTCACGCACCGCTCCGCTGGGCACCGCCATCTCTGCACCGCTCCGCTGGGCCCTTCAACTCAAGCACTGCTCCGCTGGGCACCGCCGTCTCTGCACCGCTCCGCTGGGCCCTTCAACTCAAGCACCGCTGACACATTGGCAGAAGTGGCAGGCCCGGATCAGTGTCGGACAGGGCTGCACGATACACTCTGGGCACCAAGACTCCTCCAGTACCGCTGGAGTCTGTCATCCACTTGAGAGACTGTGGCTTTGCACTCCCCAGGATGGCACAGTGGGCAAGCCACCCACTGTAGGGACTTGTGAGACTGTTGCTTTGCACTCCCCAGGATGGCACAGTGGGCAAGCCACCCACTGTAGAGACTTGTGAGACTGTGGCTTTGCACTCCCCAGGATGGCACAGTGGGCAAGCCACCCACTGTAGGGACTTGTGAGACTGTTGCTTTGCACTCCCCAGGATGGCACAGTGGGCAAGCCACCCACTGTAGGGACTTGTGAGACTGTGGCTTTGCACTCCCCACCCAGGATGGCACAGTGGGCAAGCCATCCACTGTAGGGACTTGTGAGACTGTGGCTTTGCACGCCCCAGGATTGAACAGTGGCCATGGAGGCCCCTCGTGGATCTGGCGTCGTGGACTCATGTGGCTGAGGTGCCCCCCCTTCCCTTCCCCCTGAGGTGCCTGTAGTTTTCCTATCTGATGCCCCTGCAGTGTTCTCTCCAATGGATTCGGGTCTCATGTGTGGGCTTTGCCCATGTGTTGAGGACCATTGGCCCACGTACAATGACAGAAAGCCAGTTTTGACGGGACAATTTACATATGTGTATATAGTTATGGGATGTTCGACTTACTTATTTACTTAGCCTTACAATATATTTGAATTCCAATAACATATTATTTTGTCTTTGCATTCTTCCGGGGGGTTTGGGGGGTGTCACTCTGAGTTGTTGCTCTGCATTGGTGTGTAGGTAGTTGGGGGGGGGTCGCGTATGTGTGTGCCCGTATTCTTTTCTCCTCCCCCCTCCCCTGTGTCGTAGGTGCAGTACTCACCGTTGTCTTCTGTGCCGGCGTTCTTGCTCCTGGTAGAGGAGCAGGTAGACAATTGCTGGTAGGATGTGTAGTTCTGGTTCCATGCTGTCCAGATTCCTCGTGGAGTGTGTAGGGTGAGCGTTTTCCCGTTCGTAGTCTGTTTCCGCCGTGTTTTTATCGGCGGGGCTCCAGCACCGGAAAAGGTGGCGGATTGGTGAGTTGTGATAGGGTGGGCGGTACATTGTCTGCCGCCTGTCTGTTGGCGGTGACCGCCGCGCTGTTTGTTTGTCCCGCCGTGGCGGTCGGAGTGTTAAAGTGGCGGTCTGTGTTGGCGGTTCCCGCCAGGGTCAGAATTCCATTTTTTTGGCCGCCTGCCTGTTTGCGGGTTGGCCGCCGCTTTAACACCGGCCGCCAGGGTTGGAATGACCCCCTTTGTGTCCATGGGAAACGGCTATGCAGATCAAGTCGCAAGGTTTTGTGCATTGAACTGTATATCATTCAAGGAACAATGGGAATTATTACCACAAACTGAAAATGACACATGTTTGAACCTTTCATTGCGGGTAGTGGACACATTAGATGAGTTAAAAACATTAAAGAGCCGTGCAAGCAAAGAAGAGAAACGCTCTTGGCAAAGAATGCAATGTACACAGAGCTGATGATTTGTGGGTCTCAGAGGAAGGGAAACTAGTCTTGCCAAACAGTCTTCTATCTCAGTTTGCCAGATTATATCATGGACAGGCTCACCTTGGAAGGGATGCCATGATCAGGTCATTCAAAATTGATTGGTTTAACCCAAAATTCAGACATGCTGCAGAAATTACCTGGCACAGGTGCATCATCTGTCAACAGATGAATGCCAGGAAAGGAACCGTGGTAACTTTGAGCCACATTGGGAGAGCTGGGGGTCCATTCAACAAGATGCAAATGGACTTCATTGAAATGCCTGTTTGTGGAGGATTGAAGTACGTGTTGGTGATTGTGTGTGTTTTCAGTCACTGGATTGAGGCATATCCCACACGTAGAAATGACAGTCTTACAGTTGCAAAATTACTACTTAGGGAACTAATACCAAGGTTTGGGTTTCCGGTCTCTATAGAGTCAGATAGGGGTAGACACTTCGACAATGAGGTGATTAAACTCCTGTGTGCCGCACGTAACATCAAACGAAAGCTGCATTGTAGCTACCGCCCGAAGCATCAGGACTAGTAAAACAAATGAACGGTACTTTGAAATCGAGAATGGCAAAAATGTGCGCAGCCACTAACATGAACTGGCCGGAAGCGCTGTGTGATCTCTGGAGGCGGGGCAGGAGCCCTTTAAAACTCGTTCGCGCTCCCGCCGTCGCGGGAAGCGCTGTGTGATCTCTGGAGGCGGGGCAGGAGCCCTTCAAACTCGTTCGCGCTCCCGCCGTCGCGGGAAGCGCTGTGTGATCTCTGGAGGCGGGGCAGGAGCCCTTTAAAACTCGTTCGCGCTCCCGCCGTCGCGGGAAGCGCTGTGTGATCTCTGGAGGCGGGGCAGGAGCCCTTTAAAACTCGTTCGCGCTCCCGCCGTCGCGGGAAGCGCTGTGTGATCTCTGGAGGCGGGGCAGGAGCCCTTTAAAACTCGTTCGCGCTCCCGCCGTCGCGGGAAGCGCTGTGTGATCTCTGGAGGCGGGGCAGGAGCCCTTTAAAACTCGTTCGCGCTCCCGCCGTCGCGGGAAGCGCTGTGTGATCTCTGGAGGCGGGGCAGGAGCCCTTTGAAACTCGTTCGCGCTCCCGCCGTCGCGGGAAGCGCTGTGTGATCTCTGGAGGCGGGGCAGGAGCCCTTTAAAACTCGTTCGCGCTCCCGCCGTCGCGGGAAGCGCTGTGTGATCTCTGGAGGCGGGGCAGGAGCCCTTTAAAACTCGTTCGCGCTCCCGCCGTCGCGGGAAGCGCTGTGTGATCTCTAGAGGCGGGGCAGGAGCCCTTTAAAACTCGTTCGCGCTCCCGTCCTGCGCCCGTCCAGCGGCTGACAGAGGCTGGGCTGGGCCACCCCCCTAACATCTATCTCCCAAGAAGGCCATATTGTACTCAGTCCCTTTTGCTAGTTCCTACTCTGTCTCCCCAGTCAGCTGCTCCATTTAATCTGACACCTTATCATTTAACCCTGCACCTACACTAACACCAGATGGGCAAAAGGAAAGCAATAGAGGCAGGGGCCGGGGCAGTACTAAAAGCCAAGCGAAAAAGACATAAGCATGCTGCTAGCAATTGCGTTATGGATAGAATCGACTCTCTCCTGGGCGAATGCAACGGAATACTAACTAGCCCCCAGGGAAACATTTCTATTGCAACTGGGGAGGGGCCCACTTCAACTAGCAGGAAGGAAGGTTCCATGAAAATCGCTGAGATTTTCATGAAACGTGGGCAACAAGTTACTGACACTACAGGGGCGGGTGAAAGTAGGAACGTTATCACCCATGCGGCCCCCTCCCTAGCAGAAGACCTACCACTTGCCATCAACGATTCCATCCAGCTCAGTAACCGCTTCAATCCCCTAACCAACCTCCCTGAATCACGCGACGACATCAACCCAGACACCCTGGCAGATGGGCCAGCAGCAACCAACACGCACTCTCCTCATGTAACCCCACAGCATATCGAATACATACAAGCTCTAAGGAAGGAAGTCACAGAACTCAAGCATATGGTTAACTCATTACTTGCAATAGTAAAACAGCTAACCCACGCAAATAACACGACCACCAGTAACCTTGCCCAAAATCCAATCCTATCAGGCATCACAACAAACTCGCCCAACTCCTCTGCTTCTAGCCACGCTGGCCCTCACCCTACCAAAGAAAAGACCATGAACTCCCACCAGTCTCCCCTCTTCTACAATTTAGGCATAGGAAATTCACTAGACATCTATCATAATACCCTCAAACCCATGAGCAACACCGCCTCAAAATACTCTACGCAACTTGCCACTGACCAGTCCCATTTAGGTAATATAGTTCTAATGGTTAACGTTCCCAAGTTAACCACATTGGCGCGCAAGGAAGGGGTAGACTCTATCAAAAACAAGGCAATCCACTGGATTCGCCATGTTAGAGGCTGCCGATCCATAATACGTGAGGACCTAATTACCGTAGTACGACGGCCAGACCCGGGAACTCACTTTGATATCCTAAAACTGACACTCAAGAACAGGACCATGGCGAACAATCTGGTGGCCCTAGACGCAAGAACAAGCCCACCTGCACACTCACGCATCCAGTTTAAACAGCCCAGGTCACCCACGCTCCACGAGGAACGCCCGAGTTACCACCCGGCAGAAAACCTATCCCCTCTTGGTAAACATGATTGACTCACAGCCCCACCTAAAATCTATGCAGGCAAACCTTGCAACCTTCCAACATCCATCACCCCCAGATCCTCCTTTTACCCCACCACTGTCTGTCCATGTATTCACCCCCCTACCCATGATACCGCGACCATTTCCGGCTCACCGAGCAATCATGACAACGATGCTCCACCCATCTTGCAGGCACATTGCCCACCAAACCTAGAGCTGCTGTCTAGGCCCGCAAGCATCTCCTTGATCAGGACCAGGCCTGTTCCAACAGAGGAACATCACCAACCACCACAAACCCCACGGGCAAACATTGGCATCAACCCATCCCTGCTCCCCCAGCCACATCTGCCAAACCAACCCCTGACAGCCAACCTCAAAAACCCCGGGCATTTAGGTAGGACAACTCAGTCACAATCTGGGGTATGACTTGTCTCATGGAACGTGGCAGGTCTGAAATCTATTCTTCCCCTTCCATCTTTCTCCTCATTTATTGACGAACATGACATATGTCTCCTACAGGAAACATGGTCACTCGACCCACTCTTCCGAACAGGCTACTCAAATTTCCACATCCCCGCTGTGGCCAGCACGAGAGGCAGGCCCTCAGGGGGTCTGACCATCTGGATCAAAACATCACTTAGCTGCCATATATCACAGCTACCTACCGCCTCTCCCGACCTGTTAGGCCTTCGTCTATCCTTTGGGCCTGACTCTGTGGTGAACATCTTTAATATCTACGCTCGAGGGGTCAGGGGGGGTCAAGTCTCCAAAACCCTCTGCGCCCTCGTAGCCCTCTTACAAAATTATCCCCGCCATCATAAAACCATTGTGGCTGGGGACTTCAACGTCACATTCGAACCCCTTGCCTGGGACGATCTCAGGTCCACCCGCGAGGAAGATCAAGTCTGGTCTATCCCCGCCCTGTCCATTGCACCCATCAAAAGGTGGACGTCGGTTGCGATTCAGGTAAAATCATTGACCATGGAGTTTGGACTCAGGGCGCTAAATGGCAGAACTAATTCAGACACCAACGGTAGTCACACATACAACAAAACGAACCACACCAGCAGAATCGATTATTGCCTATTCGATATAAGATTATGGCCTCTAGTCATCGATATGACAATCATCGAAAGGACCGAAAGTGATCACAACCCTCTTTCTGTCCACACATTAGCCCTAGGTAACCTCCCAGCCACGTCTAACCCCGCAGCAGTAGCACCCGAGGGTATTAACCTGGCCAACAACAAAAGACACCTAAAATGGGTCAATATTGTGGCCCGGCCCGCACTCATCAATGCTGCCAACAACACCCTAAAATCCACACTAAGGGACCTAGAGGCAGGTTCTGCAACACCCCACCAGGAAATTAGCTCAATCCACACCTCCTGCTTTAGGGATATCGCAACCCACTTCTCAGCACCCCCAGCCCACGACGACAAACGACCCAAAGCCAGGCACCGCTGGTTCAACAAAACGTGCCGGTCCCTAAACAAGCGCCTAGTTCAAGCCATTAAATCCAAGGACCCCATCGCCATCCGCGTAGCTAGGAAGTCCTATAAATCTGCAATATGCATAGCCAAGCGTGATCAAGATAGCAAATGGTGGACATCACTCAGCGACGCTGTGCGCGAGAGAAATTATAGTCTGTTCTGGTCCCTGGCAGCGCGAGGCCCAGAAACCAGTGGTTTGGACATCACAACCAATATTGCCCCAAGAGACTGGATAGCCCACTTTAGTAGTCTGTACTCCCCTGATCATGATAGCCCCACCTCTGTTTGTACGGGCCCCCTCCTATTTCACTCGTTAGCACCAACCACTGCAGCACCCCTGTTGTTCTCCCAAAGTGATATAACTTACTCTCTAAGCACTCTAAAACGCGGCAGGGCCCCTGGTTCAGACTGCGTCCCAGCAGACCTATTCTCAACAGACCTAGCATCCTGGTCAAGATATCTCACCATTCTAGCTAACGCAATAGCATCTGGGGCGCCAATTCCCGACTCTTGGAAAGCGGCCATTGTTATTCCAATCTTTAAAAAGGGCGACAGATCTCTTCCCTGTAACTATAGACCCATTAGTCTAATTGACTGTGTCCAAAAAGTCTTCTGCCACTGCCTCCTAGGGAAGATAGAAGAATGGATAACTGACCACGATATCCTTAGCCCCCTCCAAGCCGGTTTCCGAAAGAAGATTTCCACCACTGATCAAGCCCTCAGATTCCTATTATTATATTGGAAAACAGTGTTCATCGGTAAAGGCAGCCTTTATGTAGCTTTCGTGGATCTCAAATCTGCTTTTGACCTAGTACCTCGCAACAAACTGTGGGTCACCCTCTCTCGGATGGGAATCCCGGAACACATCCTTGCCATTTTGATACGACTCCACGAGGACAACTACGCACAAGTCAGGTGGGGCAACAAGGGCCAACTTACCGATAGAATCCACGTCTCTAGGGGTGTGCGGCAAGGTTGCGTACTTGCCCCGACCCTCTTTTCCCTGTACATCAACGAAATTGTCCCCTCCCTCCTCAGACTGCAGGCTGACGCACCTTCACTTGGCACACAAAAAATCCCAGTCTTACTCTTTGCCGATGACACTCTCTTGATATCTAAGACCCCTAGTGGTCTAAGGAAACTCCTTGCGTGCTTCGAGCATTTCTGTTCATCCCAGGGACTCGAAATCAACGCAACGAAAACCAAACTAATGACCCTTAATCCCCACAGATCTTTCAAAGGGAAATTTACTCTAGAGGGCTCCTCACTCGAGAAGGTGGGCATTTTCAGCTACCTGGGCATAACACTCACTGACAACATGTCCTGGAAGCCACACATAGGAAAACAAGCCCTTAAATTAAGACAAACAACTGGGGCTCTACTAAAAAACTTCCACCTCTCACACACAAAACCAATTCGCCCAGCATTACAATTATACGAAGCCCAGGCAGTTTCCTCAGCGCTCTACGGGGCTGAACTTTGGGGTTATACCAAAACCCAAGACCTAACCACCGCTGAAAACAACTTCTTAAGAAACCTTGTGTCCCTTCCGCTAAGCACCCCACTGTTCCCTCTTTTCAAGGACCTCGGCATCAAACGCATTGGTCACAAAGCCCGCCTGCGACCTCTGCTGTACTGGCGGCGTCTCTGGACCACTCCGGAACTTGCCATCTTCTCCGAAGCTCTACAGGTCATCCTAAAAGCCGACCACCTGCACAGAATCCCCTGGCTACGATCCATCAAGGATTTACTCCACTCTATCGGGCTCGATGATCTCTGGAACTCACCAGCCACGTCAGTCTTTCCCTCGAAAAGCGAACTAAAGAAACTTTACTGGCAAAGGGCCAACAACGAAGACACTCGGGCTGCACTCCACACTACATTATCTTGTGACTTTGCCAACCTAAAAGAGTCATGCAAGTACGAAACTTTTTGGGACCTAATCACGGCCCCAAGGGAAAGGAAACTGTACTTCCAGCTCCGCATTGGAACACTCCCATTAAGACTTTTCACCAGCAGCTGGTCACACAACGAATCCACCGCATGCCCTGCTTGCAAAGCCCCCGTGGAGAATCTCCCTCACCTCCTTTTTGCATGCCCCGCGAATACTGCCCCCCGTAGGAAATGGCTGGCCCCGGCATGCAGACTACTGGGAGCACGCTGCTCTGCGCTAGCTCTGCGAATCCTTAGATCAGACACCAGACCAACGCTAGTGATCGCTATCGCCAAATTCCTCGGAGCTAGTTGGCTTATGAGAGGGAAAACTCTCCTGGACAAAGACTCCAAATAAGACTGTCACAACATCCTGCAGAGTGCATTTCACTTCATTTCATTTTTTTTAATTTCATTCCATTTTATTCTATCTCATTTTTATTCCATTTTAATTTTTATTTATATTTCATTCCCTTTTATCACCATATTTACCTGCAATTTTATTTTATCATGTGCATTTATTTGTATTTATTACTGCTCGCGCTTTTTTGGCTCTTGTAGCCGCAATAAAGCTTCTTTGAATTGAATTGAACTGGCCGGATGCCTTGCCTCTAGTCCTGATGTCAATGAGAAACACCCCAGACAAGAAAACAGGACTGTCCCCCCATGAAATCCTCATGGGTAGAGCTATGAGATTGCCAGCAGTACCTGCAAATGCGCTAGTGAATATTACAGATGATATGGTTTTGGATTACTGCAAAGGTTTGGCTGATGTGATTCGCTCTTTCTCTCACCAGGTGGAAGCTAACACATTGCCATCGATTGGCGATCCAGGCCACTCTCTACAAGCTGGTGACTGGGTGGTTGTCAAGAAGTACGTAAGAAAATCGTGTCTAGAACCACGTTGGAAAGGGCCATATCAAGTAATCTTGATAACTACTACTGCTGTAAAGTGTGCCGGAGTTCCAAACTGGATTCATGCCAGTCACACGAAAAGGGTAACGTGTCCAGCTGAAGAGGAACTCAAAGTTTCCGGTACAACAGCTTCAGGAAGAGAAGTCTCAGGACCAGAAAGCGGTCAAGAAGGAACTGAGACTATCAGAGAGCCCACTGAAAACAGCCTTGTCCCTCAAGCAGTCAACGAGTTCGAGAGAGGTGACTGCGCGCCTATCTCAGTAGAGGCGGCAGGAGAACTAAATCAAGGAGAAGTTCTCCCAGAAGTAGACAAATACGCGTTAGAACTCGAACCCGGCACAGACCCAGAAGAAGAAGAAGAAGGAGAAATTGTAGAGAGAAATCAGAGCGTACCAGAGTCTCACGAGCCAACTGCAGGTCCATCAAGTGAAAATGCCATATCACAAGAGGAGGGTGCTGTCCAGCGTCCTGAAAAAGTACATCAAGAGAAGACGCATAAAGGTGATAACTGGCCAAATAGATGACTCCTCAAGATAAGAGACATATCGAAAGACACAATAATAGAAGAGAATGATACATCTCAAGTGGAAGATCTAAGCGAAGCAGAACAACAGGGTGAACGAAGGCTGAAAAGAAAAAGAGTCGCAAACAAAAGATATACAGGTTCTGAATGGGCGTATGCTACGACATCTGAATGGCAACAAGAATTCTTAGCATTCTGTTTTGATCGAGAAGTACCAGGCCAATACTACGGTACCTGAACGAAGCTGAGGAAAGCTTGGATAAAATTTGAGAAATTTGAAAACTGAAAAAGAGACTTTATAAACTACCGAAAGTGACACAAGAACCGAATTTGACTTTAAGACCTGATTACGACAAGCTGCTAACCTGATTTGACAAAAGAGGTCCTGGATTGAGTGAAGACGCTGTAAATACATGCAGAAAGCAAGAGAATATTCTAAATCATCTTCAAGTTGATTGTCGATCTACTATCTGATTCTATACAAATATGGCTTACAATAGAAGTAGTAGCAAGGGAGGTAAAGTGTGTGGTTGGTTAGGACTTATAATAGGTGTTGTGTGTACAGTGATAATTGTGGGAGTGATTGTAGGAATGCCATGGATAGAGAAATAAACTATTAATGCTACTTCAAAACCTGAAACTACCACACTAACACCGTGGGAAAGATTTGAGCAGGACGCAAGACACATGCATGAGGGAACTAATGCAAAAGGGGAACTTTCTACTAGTGTCTTCTATCGCTTACTAAATGAGTATGTAGAAACCATGGATGTGATAGATTGTTATGTATGCACTAAGATTCCTTCATCTGTGCAGGAAGGAGTTACGTACCATAGCCTCCCTCTTACTTATGGAATTAGTTGCAGCTTGATACTAACAAGGTTCTATAATCAAGAGCATGTGCAATACCTTTATTCAAACTTGGATGTTGTGTTTTCTTTTGTGCCTGTGATTGAATTTTTAAACAAGTTAGCTAAGGAGCATGATATAAAAATAATTAGGGGATTCTTTGAGCCAACGCTTACATTCGGGACTGCTTATGCATATCGCAATAATTTGACTTGCTTGTTATCACCTGTTGAGAAAAGCTTTTTAGATCACACTGATGAGAGACGCAAAGCATTGAAAGAAAGATCAGAACACACATATGCAAATGATTACGCTTACACTGCAATCAAGATACAAGGCAAATTAGCTATAGATGCATTACATGTAGTTAGGCTTTGTATATATAGGCCAAAATCTGAACAGGACAATTTGTTTGTGGGAACGAGTGAGTGCAGGCATGTGTTTTTGTTTCAGAATAAATGGACCTTTATGCTGAATGGACAGGATCCAGCGATCCCTGGGATTTATTACATTTGTGGGCTTAATGCTTATTACCGTCTCCCTAAGGGATGGTATGGGACATGTTATTTGGGAATAGTATTCCCAAAGATTTACCAGATTGATGACTTAAAACAGATACCTAAGACGTCTGAATTACAACATCCTAGACAAAAACGAGAATCAGTGGCGGCTGTCATTGGTGATATATTTGGAGCTATAATCCCTTCAGTAGGGGTTATCTTGAATTCTATGAAGATTCAAAAGTTGTCTACTACAGTGGATAACATGTTGACAAATTTTACAGGGGCTATACTCCTGATGGATACTGAACTTGCTGCAGAAAGAGCTATGACTCTTCAAAATCGGCTTGCTTTAGACATTCTTTTAGCTAAGAGTGGAGGGGTCTGCAAGATGCTCAACGAGCTTCATTGTTGCTCATTCATTCCGGATAACAGTAAAAAGATTAGAAGTATGCTTACTAACCTTACTAGAGACAGTACAGATTTGAAGGATTTGAAAGAACTTGAAGTTTGGGAGAAATTTGGAAAGGGAATTGCCAGAGTAGGGAATTGGTTTACCAGCATTTGGAATGAGGTACTTGCAAAAATATTAATGGGTCTGTTAATTATTTTTGTCTGTCTATTAGGATTATGGGGGTCTTGCAAAATTAATGACAAAATAAAGAAAAATTGGACTAAAAGAACCAGGAGAAATTAAGAAAATGAGAGAGAGAAAATGTTCAATTAAATCTGGGAAAGTTCACATAAAGGGCAAGATGTTGAAATGTGTATTATGCGCAAGGTGAAAAATTAAAAGTGAAAGGACAAAGGGAAAGGTTTGTGGGATGACGAGCGTCATCAGAGGAGGGACTGAGAGAGCATAGTTTAAATATTACATATACTAGACGTGAAATGCTTATATTAATGATCAATAATGCTGCATAGAAAATGACAATAATTAGAATAATGCTTAAATATGCACTATAACGCGTGGTTACAATTATATACGTGAAGCTAACAATGATAAATAAAACTGTTCATGCTATGGTTTATATTAACATTTATATTAATGCATTGTATAGAAAATCTCCTAGGCCTTAAGTTAGCGTAAGTTGAAGATTTAGCTGTGTAGCTCTCATATTAAAAGCATATTTTCTGTATTTTAGTGTGCTGACTCGTAAAGGGCCATGACCCTGCATTTGTTCTTTTCCTTCTTTTTATGTATCCAATTCCATCCTGTTTCCATCCGCATGCTAGCTGCCTTAGTATAAATTTTATACAGATTTGAAACAAAAGTATATGAAAGAATGTACAAGGACAATTGACCGTGGACAAGTGAACTCATGACCCAAGGAACGTGCCAAGATGGTGATGAAAACCCCCCGGATGTGCCACCTACGAAGACGTCAATTATGAAGACCAATCAAAGTGTTATAAATTATCGTGGGGTGACAATTTGGATTACCTAATGTATAATTTGATAGGTTAAAAATAGTGGGGTATAGTGAATATCCAATAGAATTGTGGGGGAAGGTATTACGAAAAAGGGATAAAAACTCATGTCACAAAGGAACGAGAGAACTGGGTAGGGAATGCTATTGATTTCATCCAGAAACTCTGTCAATCTGTTTGGTGACTTGAGACTTAATAACCCATCCTCACCCATAGACTGCCCTTTTCACTTCTTCTCCTTAAGGGGAAGTGTCCCCTGCCCTTAGTCGAAGCTAGACTGAAGGCGATCTGACTGATGTCCTGAAGACGAAGACTGATCCTGTGTGATGTCCTATTCCTGGAGGATAATTATGACAATGCGAACTGTAATTTTTCTGTTTGCTTTTCCTTTCTAGGTACCAACTGCTGTATTTTGAATAGAGACCATAGTTAGATGTTTTCCAAATTTGTGTTCTAAAATGTTTTGCATGAAGCCCAAACATGCTGATGCTAATTAGGGGATAGGTTAGGAGTTTATTCTAACTGACGCATTAGGCTAATGACTGACGTTACACTATGCTGAACCAAGACTTAGGTGATATTCTTCTATTCTGACCTATGTTCACGCTGTGCCATATACTTATGTTTGTGATTCTTGCATTGATGAAATCTTATCATAGTTGCCATATTTTGACTATACTATTATGCTTCATGGTTTTGAGATTGACTCTGCTGCTCGTAGATTGTAATCAATAGGGAATAAAATTCATAAAACTCTATCAAAGGGTGTGGTTATTCATGACTGAAAGGTCATGGTTGCGTCGACAGTTTGATCAATGTCTTTATCCAAAGTAAAGTGTATTGTGGTGATAAATGTTGGTGACATCATTGATATATTGCTTGACATATTGATCAGTTATCTCGTCCTACGGTGTCTCACCACTGGGTCAAAAGATTCATTGGCCTAAAAACGAGTTCTAATGTGTATATAATTGACATAGAAGGACGTGTTATCAAGAGAACAACATGTATTCTGCATCCTGAAGTTTGAGTTTTTTCTATTACAACTTTCATTACAGTCTCAAAAGCGATGTTGGCTAAGAAGCCAGAAGTGGCAAAAGGTGTCAAACATGTAATGAACCCATGCAGTAGCTATGTTTACAAGTCTACAACGTGGTCTAGTCTAATTCAAGAAACTGTTTCACATGCAAAACTAAAACCAAATTCTGTTGGTATTGTTTTTGTGAGTTCACCCTTTTCTTGTCATCATACATTAAAACAATTATTGACAGTGCCGCAAAAGGTTCAAGACTGGCGGTTGTGGCAAGAGATGAAGACCATGATTCAATCACACAAAAGAATAAAAACAGCCCAGTTATCAACGTTGAAAGCTTCCCTTCTTCATAGAACAGATGTCAAAAGCAAAAACATCGGAAAAAAGAGGGAGGAAAAAAATAGAAAAGAAAAATTGTAGACAGGAGAACACAGAGGGAATCAAGATAAATGCGGAAATGTTGAAGGGCTAAGAAGACAGAAAGTAAGGTTAAAGAGTGCGGTCGAGGAGATGGGCATAAAGGTGAAAAATGAAGGAAAGGGGAGCGTATGCGGGGAGGTGGAGAAATGAAAGGACTCAGAGGAAAAAGGCTGGGTTAGCAACTTTTTATTTACCACATATTTCACCACTAATTAACCCACACTACTAACCAAGCGATGGTCTGCAGAACGTTAACATCAACAAATGTGGGCCCTTTGTTTGGGGTCACCGGGCTAATGTTTGGGCCCATCAAACCCTACTCTTTTCTTCAGGTAACAGGTATCCACTGCAGGGGTTAACACCTATGATCTCGTTTGTAGCGCACACAGCAAACCAGTTATCTATGTGACAGTCTGAGCCCTGCTGAAGCAACATCTTCCTCAAAAGGATCCTGAGATGCCCTAAAGAGACCTGAGGATACTCTGTTAATGCTAATATAGGAGGCACAGCCATGCCAGCAGCTCTATGAGTGCACTAGTGCAGCTCCTGTCCAGAATTGGCAGAGACCAGTTCCACCCCACAAGAGAGTTGCATTTTAGGATGTTTATTATATGGATTGAGGGGATTAGATAGAGGTGTTCCAAGCAGGCCCACCAGGAACAAAGAATTTGCACTCCACAAGTACATGATTCTTAATGGTGCTGCACTGGAGAAAGAAGGATGCCTTGCCATTTACCGTATGCCTCTTCTTCTCATTTTCTTCTTTTTGTCCCTCTGCTGTCCTGTGTCATTGACATGGCCACTTTAGACGTTGATTCAATTATTGTCCTTAGTGTCATCTCACAAGCAGCCCATTTGTTTAAGTAGCCATATCAATTGTTGAAGACACAGCCTCACTCGATTTTTCTCGATATAGGTCAATACCTATATGTAGCTTCACAATGGTAACCCTAAATATGGCCATGTAAGGTGTCTAAGATCATGGAAGGTTCCCCCCATTCTAAATCTGTTATTGGGGAGCCAATTCCATGCATCCTGGGGGCTCCACCATGGACCCCCAGAGCTGCCAAACCAGCTCTCTGAGGCTTGCAATGCAGCTACAGCTACTGCCACCTCACTGACAGGGTTCTGCCCTCCTGGGGTCTGAGCAGCTCAGTCCCAGGAAGGCAGAACAAAGCATTTCCTTTGGGAGCAGGGTGTTACACCCTCTCCCTTTGGAAATAGGTGTTACAGGCTGGGGGGGGTAGGTTCCCCCAGCCTCTGGAAATGCTTAAGGGCACATATGGTGCCCTCCTTGCTTAAGTCAGTCTACACAAGTTCAGGGATCCTTTGTCCCTGCTCTGGCATGAAACTGGACAAAGGAAAGAGGAGTGACGACTCCCCTGTCTATCACTACCCTAGGGGTGGTGCCCAGAGCTCCTCCAGTGTGTCCCAGACTTCAGTCATCTTGCTTTGCAAGGTGTGGGGACACACTGGAGGCCTCTGAGTGACCAGTGCCAGCAGGTGACGTCAGAGACCCCTCCTGATAGGTTCATACCTGATAAGATAGCCAATCCCCCTCTCAGGGCTATTTAGGGTCTCTCCTGCGGGTTTTCTTCAAATTCTACTTGCAAGTTTCCAGCAGGAATCCTCTGCAACTACTACTTCATCCTCTGACCTCGGATCAACCGAAGACTGCTCCAGGAACCATTGTAACAGCAACAAAGGGTCCAGAAGGGCTACTTTTCCTCTGCAACTTCAGCTCCGGCCAGCAACTGCAACAGTTTCCATGGTGTGCATGCTCTGTGGACTCCCTGTCTTCACCCTGCACCAGAAGGACCGAAGAAATCTCCAGTGGAGTGAAGGAGTCACTCTCCTGCTGAAGCAGGCACCTTCTAAGTCAACGACCGGTTCTCTTGGACTCCTCTTCTGGTAACGAGCATGCTCCTTGGAACACAGAGGGTGGACTCCATTGACACAGACTGTCCTGAGGTCCTGTTGTCCCAATATGGAGGAGGTAAGATTTTGCCTTTCCCGAGAACGACAGTACCCCTGTGCACCAAGTCTTCTTCACCTCTTGTGGCCTCTGTGCACTATTTGCAAAATTCCTTTGTGCACAGCCTGGCCCAGGTCCCCATCACTCTATCCTGCAATGCTCAATTTGCTGAGTTGCTCTCCGGCTGCGTGGGACCTTCCTTTGTAGTGCTGCATCAACTGCCTTTTGCACCTCCTTTGTCCCTGTGTCCTGGGACTGCCATGGGCGCTATCTGGTGCTCTGAGGGCTCTCTGAAGTGCTGAGAGCCCCCTCTTCCTCCTCATACGGAGTCTAGGCCCCCAGGTCCCTCCTGGGTCCAGATAGCACCTACTTGATGTAAAATGCGACTTTGCCAGAACCAAGGCTTTTTGGGGGAATCCAGTGCCAAAACACGCCTGCATCTAACTCCTCTTCATGGGAAATCCAGTGCATCATGCAGGAACCCACTGACATCTTCCTAGGGTGCATTTCTGCAGTCTTCGTCCAACCAGGGACTCTTCTTTTGCACCCCTTCTAGGTTGGCAGGGGCTCCTGTCCTTCCTGTAACTTCTTTTGACTTCTGAACTTGGTCTCCTTCCTTTGCAGGTCTTCATGTCCAGGAATCCACCATTTGGTGTTTGCAGTCTTGCTTGGTTCTAGTAATAACTCTAATCACAACTTGTAGTGTGTCCTAAGGAAACTTGCAGTGCTTTACCCCTGCTTTTCTGGGCTCTGGGGTGGGGTAATTTACTTACCTTTACTGTATTCTTACTCTCCCAGTGATTCTGTACACACTACACTTGTCTAGGGGGGAATTCGTGATTCGCATTCCACTTTCTCAGTATATGGTTTGTGTTGCCCCTAGACCTATTTTCTCCTATTGCATTCTATAGGATTTCCTACTGTTTGCATTGTTCTATGACTATTTACTTGTCTAAGTTTGGCTTCTAGTGTATATATTATGTATAATACTTACCTCCAGAAGGAGTATGGCCTCTAAAATATTTTTGGCCTTGTGTCACCCAAATAAACTACCTTTATTTTTGGTAACACTGTGTATTGTCTTTACTTGTGCATAAGTACTGTGTAACTATAAGTGGTATTGCAGGAGCTTTGCTCGTCTCCTAGTTCAGCCTAAACTGCTCTGCTATAGATACCTCTATCAGCCTAATCTTCTAGAACACTACTACATTTCACTAGTAAGGGATAACTGGACCTGGTGTAAGGTGTAAGTACTCAAGGTACCCACTACAAACCAGGCCATCCTACAGTCTTCATGAAATGTTGTCCATGAAAGCTTGAATTAAAGAGAACTAAGCTCTGTATGGCACACATGCTCTTCTAAATACTATGGGCCTATTTCTCTGGGTTATATTATGGTATTCCACCATCATCAATCAATGTATTCTATTCATGTTTATAGATTTGATGAACATTGTTATCAAAAATATAAAATCTAATGTAGACTCTAACCGTCGGCATCGTAGCACTAAAGTTAACCAGCAGTAACAACCCTTTCAGCGATCTACAAAAGCTATAAAGATTTGAGTCCACACAAATACATGATGGAAGGTTGCTCAATGCCTTAGCAGTAAGGACTGAGAAATACCGGCCACAGATCTGCATCCTAAAAAACGTAGGAATACTTACCAAATAAGCACAACTAGAAGGAAGAATTCTTGAAGGAAATTAGTGAGAGAAAAGATGACATAAAGTTATCGGGCAGTGAGCCACGCATAGCTTTATGCCAAAAGAATCGGGCCTTAGAAAGGCAATGTTTATTTACCTAGAACCAGCTGGGGGAGGAGGTGATGAGAAATCCTGGAATGTTTATGGAGTCTTTGATCAAGTCTTGCCGCCACATTCTGGACCAGTTGTAGCCTGTCTAATAGATAGGAAGACAGGCAAACTGTGAGAAAACAGGGCTGATTGCAGAGGCCCCCTAACATTTTGTCTCCATTTTTCACTTTTTGCTGGTGTTTTCTTGACTCTGATGGTGGCCTGGGATCAGCTAACCAGTCCCAGGGTCTGTGCTCTGTGTAAAATCATTATGCAAATTAGGCTAATTATAATTGTCTAAGTCAACCTACCTATAAATCCCTAGTAAATGGTAGGGCATGTAGGTGTATGCACCCCAGCATGGGTGGTGCACCCCTAAATGCACGGCTGAGGTGCCCAATGTCATTTTAAAGGCAGGCCTGCTTTGCTGGCTGCTTTTATTAAAGTTACATGCAAATTCGACTTTGGAATTTATAATACTTCCAAAGTCTTAACCTACCTTATTTTTACATATACGTCACCTCTATGGTGTGCCCTATGTGCTCCTGGGGCTGGGTGCCATGTAACCATAGGCAGGGACCTTATAAAATAGTTTTATAAGGCCTGATGAGGTAAAACAGACAAATTCATTTTTTTTCCCTCATTGTAGTGAATAGACTCCATAGGCTGGAATGGGGAGACTTTATTTTAATTTATAAAGTCCCCTTAAGTGTCAGATACCTTAAGTTTAGTATCAAATTAATTGTTATAATAAATCCCACAACTTACAGTTGTTGGATTTAATATAACTTTTGCAGGTAAAGAGTTTTAATCTCTACCTAAAATGTTGCCAACTTCAGCCCTGTAGTGCTCTGCTCTGATTGGCCAGTCTCTGGCAGCCTGGCTAGGCTGCCTTGATGAGGTGCGACATAGACTGGGCTCAGCACAATGGAATGGGCCTGGGGAAGTAGTACTTTCGTCAGCAGATGAAAAAGCAGGAAGGGGGAGGGCTGCCAAACTGGTCTTCAAAGGAAGGGAAGGACATTTGGTGTAACCCAGTACCTCCCTCACATCCTGCAAACCCAGACAATTAGGTGCCCCCCTGATTAAATTAGGAGAGGGCAGGAAAAGGGTGTGTTTAAGATTTTAGCCATACCAGTGGGTGGGTTCAACCAGATTTAACCTCCAACAATCACTTTCAGCCATGATGGATTTTTGTTTTTGATTAATGTTGCTCCCTGGGATTGATTTTTGCCACACTTTCCAGGAAGTGGGCATCTCAGGGGGAAGGACCCTGCACCTGATTGGAGAACCAGGAGCACCTTGTTTTCCCCCAGGAGCAAGGATAAAACTGGCAGACCTGCACCCACACCTCAGATCCCTACCAGGAAGAACTACAGGAGAAGAAGGACTGCCCTGCTGGACCCCTGACCTGCACCTGGACACTGCACTCTGGAGGACTGCACCAGCTGCACAATTGGGCTTCACCACAAGAAGGACTTTGGCTTTCTTCAACTGGTTCAAGGAAGGACTCCCTTTTTGCTACAGGTGAAAAATTGCTAACCAGAAACCCCTGCACCAGCTCCTGAAGAAACTGACCAGCTGACCACTGTCCAGTGGCCGTTTAGGAGTTTGCCCAGGAGCATTCTGGGAGTTTTAGTCCACACCCTCAAGGAGTGTCTGAGAGCTTCTAGAACCTTGTGTGAGCTGTGGACACCAAAAGAAATTTAAAAGAACATCTGGAAGAAGATCCAGAAGTTTGGAGAACTTTTGGAAAAAAGCTCCATAAAGGGACTGACCCGCCACGGCAACTCTAGCCAGCTTGCCTCAACCGCAACCCGGCCTGACTTGCAAGTTCGTCCAGGTGAAGAAAATCTAAAAAAAAGTGACAAAGTCTGAACGTAGCAAGTTGACCAAGAACTCCCAGGCAACGTATCCAAAGAGTGCTCCAGGGCCGTTGGATTAAGATTCAGGCTTGCCCCAGTCAGAAGATTTTCAGCTCGAAAAAACGACTAAGTCTGAAGGTAAAAATCTCCACCAAGGCTCCCGCGATGCGTATCTGAGGAAGAGTTCCAGGAGGTCGGATTGGACTGGGAACTTGGTCCAGCTGAAGAAGATCTCCAGAAAAACGACTAAGTCCTAAGGTAAACTTTTGACCGAGGCCTCCCGCAAGCTGTAGCTGAGCAGGGCTCCATTGTGGTCAGCCTCAAACTTTGACGTTGCCCCGGTCGAGATGCAACCAGATGACCAGGTTGACGCTATTCATTTCTAAGCGCTAAAAAGCATTACTTCTTAAAAAATCCATATCTCCTGTTCTCTTTATCTGATTTTATTAATTTTGATGTCATTTGTAAGTTAAAATATTTCCTTTTTTTTAATTGTTTTGCGCTTTTAAACTGTTTCCTGTGTTTTATTTAATTACTGTTTTGGGATATATGAATGCTTTACGCTTTGTCTCCTAAGTTAAGCCTTGTCGCTCGTAGCCAAGCTACCAAGGGTTGAGCTTGGTTTAATTTATTGAGACCTAACGGGACCTAAGTGGAGGTTAATGGCCTATTGCTAAGTGTAGCTTCTTACCTGCCCTTAGCAATTACCCATTTTCCATTGGCATGCAGTGGTGGGATCCAGTACTTGTGTTTAGAGTCACTCTACAGTTTTAAGTGAAATAAGTTAAAAATCCTTTAACTTGACCCAGAGCAAAAGTATTTTAAATTTTTCAAATTTGGACTCATTATTTAATTACTTCATTTTTGATTTTTCCAAAATGTTCTGCTCAATTGGTGCCAATGCTTTTTTTAAATGACACAAAACTTAAGGGAGAACATGTAGCTTGATCTGGTTAGCCCACCCACACTTACTGCAGCTGAGCTTAGGGTGTTGTGTAGAAAGAGGGGATTACCTACTTCTAACAACCTTAGGAAGGCTGAGATTGTGAAGTTTCTTGATGCCTGAGTAGCGAAGAAAGAGACAGAGGAAGCTTCAGAGGTAGGAAGGGAGAGGGAAGATGTCCTCTCTGACCTCCAGGAGGAGGATGATTGTCTCACTGTAATTTCAGCAGCTAGAGCCCCACATTCAGAGCTAGTGGGATTGGAAGGTCTGTGGCATCAGACCAGGGGGAAGCAGAACTGGACCTCAGGGAAAGGGAACTTGATGCCCAGGTAGCCCTCATAGCTTTGGTGGCAGAGAAGTTGGCCCTAGAGAAGGAGAAGTGGGCACGAATTGAACAGAGAGATGGTGGCAACAACAGAGAAGTTGTGGTGTCCATGGGTGGAGGGTTTTGTCCCAGACTACCCAAAAGGGTGGTTCCTGCTTATGCGGAGGGGTGTGACATAGACAAGTGGCTGGGGGCCTTTGAGAGGGCCCTCCAGATGAGAAGGGTTAAGCCTCAATACTGGGGTTTACTTCTATGGGAGTTGGTCCCCAACTCAGGGAGGGATAGCCTTCTAACCTTAAGTTGGGAGGAAACAGATTTGTACCCTAGTATGATGAGATGCTTAACCAAGAAGTTTGACCTGACCCCAGAGCAGTATAGGATGAAGTTCAGGGACAACCAAAAGGTCACTACCCTGTCTTGGGTTGATTTTGTAGACACCTCACTTAAGGCACTGGAGGGCTGGATATATTGTAACAAAGTAACTACTTATGAGGGGTTATACGATTTGATCATGAGAGAGCACATCTTGACCAATTGTATCTAAGAGAGGTTATGCCAGCATCTAGTGGACTCTAAGCTGACCAATCCCAGAGAGCTGGGGGAGGCAGCTGATGAGTTGTTGAGAACCAGGGTGGTTGTCAAGTCCTGGGGGGAGACTCCAAGAAGGGGGGGATCAGGTCCCCAAAAGCCTAAGGAGGGAGGTGGTAAGTCCCCCGCAGAGACTCCCTCTGTACCCTACAACCCTAAGAAGGAGGGGAGTAAATCCCACTCCCACTCTGACAAGCAGAGACAGCGAGACCCAGGGTTGAAAACACCCTTGGAAAGTAAGGCTTGCTTTGATTGTCTGCAGAGAGGTCACCTCAGAGGAGATGCAATCTGTCCAAAGAAAGTGGTTAGCACTGGGCTGTCCAGTGCAGCCATGGAGGAGGACTACTCAGATGATGAAGTCCTCATAGCATTTGGCTGGGAGAAAGGACCAGATGGTAAGCTAGTGATCCCTAAGGGGGAAGTAGGCACTTTCACCCCATTCAAGTGAATGGGATTCCTACCACTGGCCTGAGAGACACCTGTGCCAGTCACATCATAGTGAGTGACTGGTTGTTGACCCCAGATATGTATGTCCCAGGGGAGACTAAGAAATTCAGCATAGCCACAGGGGAGGTCACCTCCAAACCTGTAGCTATAGTGCCCCTAGAGAGGGAGGGGATCCTTGACTGGTTTAGGGTGGTAGTCAGTGCTGACCTCCCCATAGATTGTATTCTGGGCAATGACCTCCCAGAGGTGAGTCTGGTCCCAAATGGGGTGGTCACCCAGGGCACTCCCAACCCAAATACATGGGGAGCCAGTCCCTACAGTTAGGAGACAGGGGTCCCCAAGAAAAGGAAAGAAGAAAAGGAAGGGTAGGCCACTCTTAAAGAGAGTTCCAGGGAGACAAAGGTCTTCTGCTCCAGTGGGGGGGAGCCCAGAGTTGGCACTGGTGAGGCCTCACCTGACCCCAAGGAAGTCCTGAATAGTCAGGCCGCTGTCCAGCTGCAGGGTGTTGCCCCAGCACTGACAGAAGGGAGAGTGGAAGGAGGGTGTCGCCACAAGAGGTGGTAGCCCCACAATCTAGACAGCAAGAGGGATGCCAGGACCCCACAGTTGCCCCTAAAGCAGCTCAGCCACCAGTCAGCGGAGCACCTAGGGTGTGGTTCTGGGTGTTGACAGCTGTCAGTAGCCTCTGCTTGTCAGCAGCACTGCACTTGGCCTGAAAGGCAGACCCCAGGGCCAAAAGTAAAGTAGCCCCCCTGACCCTGTTGGTCATAGTGTGGTTGCTCAAGTGTTCAGTGACCTCTTTGGGTAAGCTATATGTTGCCCTAGCAAATTTAGGGATGTGGAGGTTGGCACCTCACTACCCAAGTAGGCAGAAAGAGAGGAGGCAGACACCCTTAGAGGGAAGTTTCAGTTTAAGTTGGGTCCTTTCACTTTGGGGATTGGTTCACTACCCAGAGGGAGTGACCATGACAGGAGGGTGTAAGGCAGAGTAGGCCCTGCAAAAGGGACAGACAGTTTTCTTCACTGTTTTCTTCGCCTGACAAGCCAGGAAGACTCTCCCAGGGTTGGGCTGAGTCTCCTGAGAGTGTGGGTTGCGGGAGGGCTTGTGTGAGAAAACAGGGCTGACTGCAGAGGCCCCCTAACTTTTTGCCCCATTTTTCTCTTTTTGCTGGTGGTTTCCTGACTTTGATGGTGCCCTGGGTACAGCTAACCAGTCCCAGGGCCTGTGCTCTGTGTAAAATCAGTATGCAAATTAGGCTAATTATAATTGCCTAAGTCAACTTACTTATAATTCCCTAGTATATGGTAGGGCATGTAAGTTTAGGGACCCCAGCATGGGTTGTGCACCCATAGATGCATTGCTGAGGTGCCCAGTGTCATGTTAAAGGCAGGCCTGCCCTGCTGGCTGCTTTTAATGTTCCATGCAAACTCGACTTTGGAATTAAAAATACTCCCAAAGTCATAAACTACCTTATTTTTACATATGAGTCACCCCAAAGGGGTGCCCTATGTGCCCCTAGGGCTGGTGCCACGTAACTATAAGCAGGGACCTTAGAAAATAGTTTTATAAGCCCTGGTGAGGTAAAACAGCCAAATTTGTTTTTCTCTCATTGTATTGAATGGCCTTCATAGGCTGGAATGGGGAGACTTTATTTTAATTTACGAAATCCCCTTAAGTGTCAGATACATTAAGTTTGGTATCAAATTAATAGTTATAATAAATCCCACAATTTACAATTGTGGGATTTAATGTAACCTGTGCAGGTAAAGAGTTTTAAACTCTACCTAAAAAGTTGCTAACTTCAGCCCTGTAGTGTTCTGCTCTGATTGGCCAGCCTCTGGCAGTCTGGCAAGGCTGCCTTGTTGAGGTGTGAAGTAGCCTGGGCTCAGCACAATGGAATGTGCCTGGGGGAAGAGTGCTTCCCTCAGCAGATGGAAAAGAAGGAAGGGGAGGACTGCCAAACTGGTCTTCAAAGGCAGGAAAGGACATTTGGAGTAGCCCAGCACCTACCTCACATCCAGAAAACCAGGACAATTAGGTGCCCCCCTGATTAGATTAGGAGAGGGCAGGAGAAGGGTATGTTTAAGAATTTTAGCCTCACCAGTGGGTGGGCTCAGCCAGTTGTAACCTCCAAAAATTACTTTCAACCATGATGGATTTTTGAGAAATGGTGCTCCCTGGGACTGATTTGTGCCACAGTTCCCAGGATGTGGTCATCATAGGGGGAGGATCCTGTACCTGATTGGAGAACCAGGACCCCCCTGTTTCCCCCCATGAGCAGGGATAAAACTGGCAGACCTGCACCCACACCTCAGATCCCTACCAGGAAGAGCTCCAGGAGAAGAAGGACTGGCCTGCTGGACCTCTGACCTGCACCTGGACACTGCACTCTGGAGGACTGCACCAGCTACACTATGGGGGTTCACCACAAGAAGGACTTTGGCTGGCTTCAACTGGTTCAAGGAGGGACTCTCTGTTTGCTACAGGTGAAAAATTGCCATTTTGGAGTTTGCCCCAGGTGCATTCGGGGAGTTGTAGTCTGCATCCTCAAGGAGCATCTCAGAGCTTCTGGAACCTTGGAGTGAACTGTGGACACTAAAAGAACCTTAAAAGAACATCTGGAAGAAGATCCAGAAGTTTGAATAACTTTTGGAAAAAATCTCCCTAAAGGGACTGACCTGCCATGACAACTCTAGCCGGCTTGCCTCAAATGCGACCCAGCCTGACTTGCAGGTTCGTACCGGTGAAGAAAATCTCAAAAAAGTGACTAAGTCAGAACGTAGGAAGTTGACCGGGGCCTCCCAGGCAAATGTATCTGAGGAGGGCTCCAGGGACGTCGGATCAAGATTCAGGTTTGCCCCGATTGGAGGATTTTCAGCTCAAAAAAATGACTACGTCTGAAGGTAAAAATCTCCACGAGGGCTCCTGCGATGCCTATGCGAGGAAGAGTTCCAGGAGGTCAGACTGGACTGGTAACTTGGTCCCGCTGAAGAAAATCTCCAGAAAAACGATGAAGTCCTAAGTCAAACTTTTGACCGAGGCCTCCCTCGAGCTGTAGCTGAGAGCGGGGCTCCATCACGGTTGGCCTCAAACTTTGGCTTTGCCACAGTCGAGGTGCGACCAGATGACCAGATTAGAGCTAGTCATTCCTAACCTCT
Organism: Pleurodeles waltl; assembly: GCF_031143425.1. Taxonomy (NCBI): domain Eukaryota; kingdom Metazoa; phylum Chordata; class Amphibia; order Caudata; family Salamandridae; genus Pleurodeles; species Pleurodeles waltl. The sequence goes on along the minus strand of NC_090439.1, from coordinate 167,338,597 downwards.
AAAAAGCATTAATTCTTTAAAAAATCATATCTCTGTATCCCTTTATTCACTTTTATTTGTTTTGTTTTGTTTTCTTAAGCTAAAAATAGTCCCTATTTTTAACAAATGTTTTTGGATTTCTAAACTGTTTTCTGTGTTTTATGTAGTTACTGTTTTGTGATATTTAAATGCATTACGCTTTGTCTCCTAAATTAAGCCTTGCCGCTCGTTGCCAAGCAACCACAGGTTGAGCTCGGTTTAATTTATTGAGACCTAACTGGACCTAAGTGGAGGCTAGTGGTCTATTACTAAGTGTAGGTACTTACCTGCCCTTACCAATAACCCATTTACCAACACTAATAAATAGAAAGTTGCAATAGTCTAGTCTGCTAGTGATCATGGAATGTACCAAAGCTTTCCTGCCAGAACTAGGTATGACAGGCAACCTTTTTACTCAGTACCTTCTTTGTAGAGAAGCAAGTAGCTGTATGTTTGCTAATATGAGCCTCAAAGGAGAGGCTAGGATCAAACTTCACCCCCTGAATGCGTGCCTTAACAGAGTGGATGGGTGAGATTCCTAAGGACTCAGGCTACCAGTTTGAACTCAAGAATTAAGGATTGCCAAAGACCAAGACCTCCATCTTGTCAGTACTGAATCTTACGTAATTTGACATTCATTCAAAGACTTAAGGCAGCCTTTGAATTGTTCAGTGAGGGATCTTTATCTGCTTTCGAGTCACAATATGGTTTATGTATTGTCTGCATACAAGTAGATTTGGAAGTCAAAGGAGGCAATAAGATCAGGTAGAGAGGCAACATATCTATTGAAAATCATGGGGCTCAATCAAAGGCCCAAGGGACGACACACATTGTAGCTTTAAAAGCAGAATGGTAATGAGCAAGGGATACAGCTTGTCTGTGATCCTTTAAGGACAAAAATCAGCTCAGTCCATTTCCTTGATGGCCGGCTACAACAAGTCTGTCCACATCACAGCATGGGAAGCTGTGCAAAAGCTACCAACAAATCAAGAAGAATAAGGGCAGCTGAGCCTCGGGCATCTAAAGTCATGCAGATATCATTGCTGGCAGCAGTTAGCACAATTGGCGATCTAAAAGAGGAGTAGAAGCCTTATAGATGGGTGTTTAATAGAGATATTTTCTTCAATACATTTTGATGGTTGCATGGTAATGCAGTTCTCAGTAATTTTATCAGTAGCAAAAAGGGGGTAAAAGGGTGGTAGCTGGATAGATTTGTTGCATCTAGATCAATTTGGAGATATAGGCGGTCATTCTGACCGCGGCGGGCGGCGGTCACCGCCCGCCATGCGGTCACCGCCGAATGACCGCCCCGCGGTCGAAAGACCGCGGCGGTCAAAAGACCGCAGCGGTCATTCCAACTTTCCCGCTGGGCCGGCGGGCGACCGCCAAACGGCCACCCGCCGGCCCAGCGGGAAAGCCCCTGCAACGAGGAAGCCGGCTCCGAATGGAGCCGGCGGAGTTGCAGGGGTGCGACGGGTGCAGTGGCACCCGTCACGATTTTCACTGTCTGCTAAGCAGACAGTGAAAATCTTTTTGGGGCCCTGTTATGGGGCCCCACGACACCCGTTCCCGCCATCCTGTTCCTGCCGGTATGAACCGCCAAAAACAGGGTGGCGGGAAGGGGGTCGGAATCCCCATGGCGGCGCTGCAAGCAGCGCCGCCATGGAGGATTCCCTGCACCAGGGGAAAACCGGCGGGAAACCGCCGGTTCCCCTTTTCTGACCGCGGCTTTACCGCCGCGGTCAGAATAGCCCAGGAAGCACCGCCAGCCTGTTGGCGGTGCTTCCGCGGTCCCCGGCCCTGGCGGTCATGGACCGCCAGGGTCGGAATGACCCCCATAGTATTTTTCTTTATTGGTATTTTTTTGCCCAAAAAATATGGTCATAGTACTGTTTAGCCTGAGCATTAAGAATAACCTTTTTACAGCTTTGAAGTTCTAGTGTGTAGTGTATTTTGTGATCAGTGTTAAAAATTCATCCGCCATATCTTTTCATACTTTTGACATTGCTTTTTAGCCATTGTAGGTTCTTCAGAAAACCATGGAGCAGATGGTGTTATTCTGTGGGAAAAATACAATTCCAATGTAGGAGTGGAATCAAGAGCAGAGGTGATCCATTTCTTAAAGTTGTCCATGGAGATGTTGATATCTTCATGAATAGAAGTCTGTGCATCATCTAGTGTAATACTTAATTTAAGAAGAATGAATTTGGTCCAAGGGTGGTTTATTTAAAGACTTAGCAGGAAGGTTGTTATTAGTTCATGTGTAACTACTCTTATTAATGGTCAGTACAAACTAGATCTGCTAAGTGTGAAAGATCATCAAAAGTCTGTCATGTGCAAGTATGGTCAAGTATATGTCCTGATGGGTGGGTGGGCCTTTGAGTCTGCTGGGTGAGATCACAGATTGAGCATACATACAGTAATTCAACTGCTGCTTTATCCTGCTCCACAAGAGCATGCAAATTAAGGTAACCAAGTATAATTAGGTTAATAGTATCAAGATGCCAGTCACTCAATCACCTTTAGTCTGAAAAATCCCCAAAAAGGTAGAACGTGCAATTTCAGATCAGACTACAATCATCTTCTACTTACAAAAACAATTTGCCTGATACTAATAGCTCAGACAAGATATTTAAAATCAAGACACGTCACATGTCAAATCCAGCGATTATCCAAATAAATAAAATGATACTAGCAAATATGAATCATGGCACTAATTCATACCTTTTCCTCACTGCTAATTTTGTGTGAATAAGGTCTAATACTGCAAATCTTATTTCTTGTGTCTAAAGATGTAAATATATCATGTCTTGCTTATAACATCTAATAGTGGATGCTCACAGGATTGGGACTAAAAATTGTTTCTGTAAAGCACTATATAAAGTGCAAAATAATGTGAGATGAATTGTACTTTGCTAAGATGAGTTGTCATAAGCACATTTTCACAGGCTTGCAAACCAGCCTCATGAGTTGCCAGCACCGCCACAGCAACAAGACACTGCCTGCAGTATTATGATACGTAATACAGGGTGACGGAGTCCTGTCGGCGGTGAGGTGCCGTGCTGGCAGTGGAAAATGCCCAGGACCCATCTGCTCCCAGACGACCACCTCACCATGAAAGGTAAGTTGACCCATGAAAGGGTGGGGTAGAGGGTGTTGGGTGCATGTGTGTGGTGTGTGCATGTATGTGTGCCTGAATGGGTGTGTGTGTATGTTTGCATGTGTGCATGGAGGCTGTGTGTGTCTGCATGAATGCAGAGAGGATGGGTGTGTTTTGGGGTGTGAGTGAGTAGGTGTGTGTATTGGGATGCATGCGAGTGAAGGTGCATGTGTGCGAGTGAGTGGAAGTGTTTGTGTGCAAGTGTGCAGATGAGGGGGGTGGGTGCAAGAGTGCTCATGTGGAGAAGGGAGTGTGTGAATGTATGTGTGCATGGACGGGGTGCGGGTGTGCATGAATGCAGAGGGGGTGGGGGTGTGAATGATTGCGGAGGGACGGATGAGTATGTTTGATTGTGAGTGGGGCTTTGTGTATGTCAGTGTGAGAGCGGGTGGGGCTGTTTGTATGGATATGTGCAGTTGGGTGGGGGGTGTTTGCAAGTGTGTGGACAGGTGGAGGTGTGTGAACGGGTGGAGGGGTGCATGGAGGTGTGGAGACATCTGTGCATGTATGTGCTGGCGACAGGAATAGGGATTCCTGTCACCGGGTGCGTGACCGCCAGGGTTTTTGTGGCATGGTGACCACCAGCGCAAGCCTGGCAGTCTGCTGAGTTGTAATCTGGCTGGCAGGCAGGCATCTGCCACCGCCGGCTGCATCAGTGGCTTTAGCCAAACCCTACAACTTGTAATGCGGCGGTCTTCACTGCTTCTAATGAGGCCCAAAGTGTGTAAAGCATTCAAGTATCACAAAACAGTAATAAAATAAAACACCAGAACCAGTTTAAAAATCCAAAACCAATTTATAAAAATGGGAAATATGTTCGTCTTTATTTTGACACCAAAACAATAAAATGGGATAGGAGGAACCGGAGATTTGAATCGTTGAAGAATTAATATTTTTTAGCACTTAGAAACTAAAAGCGCCACTTGGAATATCTGGTTGCACCTCGACCGGGGCAAAGTCAAAGTTTAAGGCTGACTGCGATGGAGCCCTGCTCGGCTACAGTGAGCGGGACACCTCAGTCAAAAGTTTACCTTCGGACTTAGGCCCGCATCACAACCTTGGCGGTCAAAGACCGCCAAGGTTGAAGTGGCAATCGTACCACCAACAGACTGGTGGTACAATTCGCCATATTTTGACCGTGGCGGTAGTGCCGCGGTCACACCGCCAGGGCCGGCGGTTTTCGCCCATGGTTGTCCCGACAGTTAGAATCCGCCAGGGCAGCGCTGCACTGGGAATTATGACTCCCCTTCCTGCCAGCCTGTCCATTGCGGTAGAGACCGCCATGGAAAGGCTGGCGGGAAGGGGAGTCGCAGGGCCCCTGGGGGCCCCTGCAATGCCCGTCGCGATTTTCACTGTCTGCCTGGCAGACAGTGAAGAGCGCGACGAGTGCTGCTGCACCCGCCGAACCGCCACATTGCTGCCGGCTCCATTAGGAGCCGGCTGCAATGTTACTGCCCACATCCCTGCTATGCCGGCGGGTGTAAACTCTGTTTCACCCCGCCGGCCCAGCGGGGATGTCCAAATGCGGCCGGCGGGTTTCTGGCCGCATGGGCAGCCGTCTGGCGGTAAAACCTTGGCGGTGGGACACGTCCAACCACCAAGGTTGTAATGAGGGCCTTAGTCTTTTTCTTGAAGATTTTCTTCAGTGGGACGATGTCACAAATCCGATCTGATCTCCCTGGAACCCTCTTCAGCTGCAGGAGACCTTAGTGAAGAATGCTACGTTCGGACTCAGAAGATCTTTTGGGATGAAAATCTTCATCTGGGCTGAAGGTGAATCTTGAGCTGACCTCCCTGGAGCCCTCCTCGGATACACTGCTTGGGAAGTACCGGGAAGTACCGGTCAACTTTTTACCTTTGGACTTAGTCACTTTTTTGGAGCTTTTTCACTCCGACGTTGGATGACCGTCCACAGCAAGACGTTTTCTAGTTGACATTGTTGGATAACTTTTCCATGTGCCCCCATTGAAATACTGAAAGTCTGGGGCTCTGGAGCTTTTCAGTGGTACAAATTTACAAGTCAGGTCAGGTCAGGTCCCGGTCAGCATAAGCTGGCTTGACTCTCGGCGGCAGGTCGGTCCCTTTATGGAGCTTTTTAACAAAGGTTTACCAATCTCTACTCCAAACATCTGGATCTTCTTCCAGAAGGTCAGTGAAGTTCCTTTAGGAGTCCACAGCTCACTCCAAGATTCCAGAAGCTCTGAATTGCTCCTTGAGGTCTAGGACTCCCCCTCCTAGAAGGCACTTGGCTCAAACTTCAAAAGTACCACTGCACAGTGGTCTGCTGGTCAGTTTCTTCAGGATTTGAAGCAGGGGTCTCTGGTTAGCTAGTTTGATGGCAGTTGATGCCAGGCAAACTCCTTTTAGTATCAAAGCCCAAGGGTGCTGTCCTTCAGAATGCAGTGTCCAGTTGCAGGAGAGGGGTCCAGACGGGCAGTCCTTCTTCTTCTAGTGTTCTTCCTTGTAGGGATCTGAGGTGTGGGTGCAGCTCTGCCATATTTATCCTTGCTCCTGGGGTGAAAAGCAGTCCCAGGCAGGCCACTTCCCCCTTGGATGACCACTTCCTGGGAAGTGTGGCAAAAATCAATCCCAGGGAGCAACATTGTTTAAAAATCCACATGCCTGAAACTGAATTTTGGAGGTAAGGTCTGGCTGAGCCTACCCACTAGTGTTGCTAAAAATCCTAAACACACCCCTCTCCTGCTCTTTTCTAATCTAATCAAGAGGGCACCTAATTGTCTGGGGTTGCAGGAAAGGGTGGAGGTCCTGAGCAGCTCCAAATGTCCTTCCCTCATTTGAAGACCAGTTTGGCTACTCTCCTCCCATCTTGTTTCACTATCTGCTGAGGCAGATCTCCTCCGACAGACACATCCTTTCTGTTCAACCCAGGCCACTTAACACCTCACCAAGGCAGCCTAGCCAGGCTGCCAGAGGCTGGTCAGTCAGAGAAGTGCACTACAAAGCTGAAGTTGGCAACTTTTAGGTAGAGTTATAAAACTCTTTACCTGAACTAGTTATATTATATCCAACAATGGCAAGTTGTGGGATTTATTATAACAATTATTTGGATACCATACTCAAAATATCTGGCTTTTATGGGGACTTTATTAATTAAAATAAAGTCTCCCCATTTTGGCCTTTGGAGGCCATTAACTACAGTGAGGGAAAATACATTTGGCAATTATATCTCACCAGGGCTTATAAAAAAAATGTATAAGATCCCTGCTTATATTTACATAGGACCCAATACACTTAGTGCATACCTTAGGGGTATCGTATATGTAAAAATAAGGTAGTTGAAGACTTTGGATGTACTTTAAATTCCAAAGTAAAATTTGCATATAACTTTAGTTTAAAAGCAGCCAGCAAGGCAGGCCTACCTTTAAAATGACATTGGGCACCTCAGCAGTGCACCCATGGGTGCATTGCCTATGCTGGGGTCCGTAAACCTACATGCCCTACCATATACTAGGGTCTTACAGGCAGGTTGATGCTGCCAATTATAATTAGCCTAATTTGCAAATCCACTTTACGCAGAGCACTGGCCCTGGGACTGGTATGCAGTGCCCAGGGCACAACCAAGAGTCAGTAACCACCAGTATCTGTCCAAAAGGTTTGTGGGTGACCAGGACACTTCAGCACCATGTAGAGCCAGAAAGGACTGAAAACCGTTAATGCACAATAAAAACAGCTAGGGTGTACATCCTCCATTTGGGCCATATCTAATTCTGACTACTTTATCAGTATGTAATGTCTTTAATAGGTTAATGAAGGCCTCTTCCACTCCCATGGTTTATAACATTACCAATAGTTTAGAGCAAGTTCTATAGTCAAAGGTACAAGAGAAGCCCATAAAAAACCATGTGTAGTGAACCTTCCCTTGCCTTGACATACTTTCCTATTATTAAGGAGAGATTAAGGGACTGTTCGATTGTGTCGCTACCCAGCGGAAAGCCATATTGGACCTCTGATAAAACAGAGTTTCTGTTGGTCCAATCCTCGCGTCTTGTAAGAAAAACTTGTCCCAAGATTTTAGAGGTTGATAGAAGGAGGGAGATCAGTTGGTAACAATTAGGATTATTTCTCTTCCCTTTTTAAAAAATGTGGAACATGACTGCTTCCCTCCATGATTCTATTGAGGCACCTTGAATAACTGTACGCAGGCCATTGTTGAGAATTGGAGCCCAATGGGTGATGTCATTCTTAAAGGTATCCACTACCACACCATCAGGGCTTGGAGCTTTCTCTGGAAAAGATATTTAATTTGCACAGACTACTTCATCAATTTCAATAGAACTACTAAAATGAGGCGGTGCTACAGAGTTTACATTTAGGGTTGCACTCTTTTCAGCTAGATTACCATCAGTGCTTCTTGAATTAAAAACCTCAGCAAAATGTGCCAACCATCTTTCAGCTGCAGTGAAACTCTAGGTTTTAGAGGTTGAGTTGTCAGAAAGGTAGGGGTGATTTATAATATCCCAGGATCTCTTTATGTCTCTATTTAAAGACTATGCTTAGAAATCTTCCAATGCTGCCTTTCTATTGTCTTTACGGGCATATGCTTGTCTGACCCTAATGAGGTTGCGCGGAGTCTAAGTGCCTCTAAAAGTTGTCTCTGAGATGCAGAACATGCTGAGTCACAACATTTCTCAATGGTGTATCCTTTTTGCAAGGTTTGCTGGTAGGCATATGCAGAATCTCTCGACTGATCCGTTCATAGCTATCTACAATACGGCTAGGGCTGGCTTTCATGGTCAGACAGTTAATGATGGAGTCAAATTTGTTGAAACAAGATCTTTTAGAAGCTGGGGGCATCAATTTAATCCCACTTGATTCTCACACCCCTGTTTTCATAATAGGTTAACTCTCCCTGCTGCACAAATTCAACATCTGCTTAATGTTAAATCAAGGCTCAAATGTAAAGGATTATGGTCACTGATGCAGGTTCAAGATGCTCCAATGATAGGAGAGGAGTTAAGATTCTTCATAGTGTCAGATGGTTTATAGCAAAGTAGAACATTGAATAATTATAGTTCATAGTGATGGTAACAGAGACAAACTTCAAATCAGAAGGTCGATCAGTTGGAGTTGGATTGTTGAGGTTTGTGATTGACTTCAGTACTGGCACTATGATGGGAGATGCAGTTGATTGACTTAACAGAAAAGCCTGACATCGTGGGTTCAGAGAACCATCTATGATGTGGACAAATACATAAGAGTTGTAATGGGTGAATGTGATGCCCAAAACACTAAGCAGACATTGCAAGATGAACATCTAGTTCTATAGAATGAAATGTGGGGTGTACCAACCATTTCAACATCATCATGTAGAATTCATAAAAGCCATATTGCAATTTTCATATGCAATGGGAATACGTAATTTAATTGTCCTTTGTGATATAACCCTCTGAGAGTCCTGTCCATCCTACATAATATGCAATATATTTAACAAACAAGTCCTCGTAAATACAAAACATTGTTTAAGATAAGAGCTATGTGGTAGGCAATGAATTCCACCTGATCGTATATTTATTTATGAATACCATTGTCCCAGGAAGTAGTGATGCTCCACAAGAATTCAAATGTCACTTTAAATGCCCAAGCATTAAGAAAGGGATAGCATACACATGTAGACTGTACTACCACATGGCTTGGAAATGGATCTGTCATTCTTGCTGTAGTGAGTGGATATGAGTGATCTAGGCAGCCATAGACCTGACTTATGACAAATCTGTATTTCTACTTTGGTACATGTAAAGGAATAGTAAGAAGTAACTAAATGGCTGGCTCACTTCCACTTACAGGGATGCAAAAAGTGCTTCATGTCAAGCTCCGAGGAAAGTTAATTTAGAAGACCATCTGTACAAAATGTTACTGTTTCTACTGAGGGGATAATCTAAGGATGTAATACCACAAAGAAGTAGAATGCAATTAATCCTGTTGAGGCCCCAAGGATGTTGTAGTGAGGTAAGTAAGTTTATTTTTTGGAAGTTTAAGGCATTGGGTGCCGGACAGCATTTACTTTTCAATATAATATGAAGATGTTAAGAGATTGATTGAAGTGGTACTTCCTCGGAGATGAGTACTACTATAATCTATATTCATTTCATTCTGTGCATCTGAGAGTGGTGATAAAGACATTTTACATTGCTTAGCAACTCCTTTAAAACATACCCTCAGCTCTGGTCTTATTTAGATTAATGGCAAGATTGCTGGACAAGCATGTTCCTGTTTTGATATTTAGGTGGTGCAGTGGTATATACCAGGCCGGAAATACTTCACAGAAATCTGTCAAAGAATTCAGGAATCTTGTCATTCAAAAGCTCATACTGTAATTTTGAAGAACAACAAAATATGGATTCTAAGGGAACACCTTATCTTAATTACATAACATTAACAAAGGTGTTACCATGTGAATATGTATAATGTATGTGCACAGGATCAGTTTCTGGTTGCAGAACATGTATGTTGATATGTATCAATTCTATGTAGTTTTATTTGCATGTGCGTTTTTGCAGCACACCTTCACCTATAATATTAACTTTGCTGTAATGAAGGCTGAAGGGTGCAGATATTTAATGTATAGCCTTCCTTTAAAATAATGATTGTTTACTGATATATTTGTATTGTGATATTTGGTCTTCTTGACTTTGTCTGAAATTTTAGGATGGGTAAGATATCAGTCAATGATTCAGCTCCTCATTTAAAACTGATTCTCAAATTATGAACAAAACAGCCTCTAACACATATGCCAGTGTGTTCAATGACAATGTCTAATTACCCCTTAAAGCAACTAGTTGTCATGAGGAGTTTGCTTGCAGCAGGGAGCAATTTTCCTATTTCATGGATCTCATCTTCACATTGGGTAGGGGTGTGATCCATTCACTGACTCTGTTAGGAAGCCCAATCGAAAATCTTTCAAGGCTGAAAGATCACAAACTCAAGTTGGTGCAAACCTTATACAGCTATTTCGAATAAGGACTCTTTCCACAGGGCAATGACTGCATATGTTGAATGTATACTGAAATATGCAGTGATCTGGAGATCACAAGTCTGAACCTCTGAAATGCCAACTCAACCTTCAATCATACCAAGGTCAATACGTTGAGTATCTTTAAATGGGTTAATAAAACACCTGCTATTTATAGTGCTAAAAAGGGCATAACTGGGATATTAAGTGTTATATAAAACAAGTAATGATTTGTAAGTGCACAATCATTCTGATCCTTCTCAACCACAACAGACTGGCCTTGGTCTCTTGAGACACTTCACAGATAACCACCTAGGCACACTACAGGTCAAATAGCACATAGGACAAATAAGTACTTCAAACTGTATTTCCAATGGAATAATAATCTTAAGCCTCATTCAGATCCTCCTTTTCTGTCTATTTACGCTGGAGAACAGAGCCCCAGAGGAAGTTGATCCTGAAATATCTGTAGTGAGGGATCCTATCAAAAAATTAAATCATTTCAAGTTAATTACTAAATAGAATCCCCCTTCCCCTTTTAGGGCCAAAATAAATTGAGTGAAAAAATCTATTGTGTCAATACCCCATCAGTCAAGCAAAAATTGTTTTCTAGTTTAACTAGCTATTCATTTTAAATCAAGAGAAGTAATAGGCGAGGAGGAGCCAAGGAAATTGCTGAAAATGAAACACTTTTCTATAACCTTCAGGCACATCAAGGACCCATTAGTCTGAAACTGGTCTGTACCACTGATAAAGAAAGAAGGTCAGTTTTCCATTGTTAACACTGAGTTTATTAATGAATATTCATGTATTTTGAGTGTTGGATGTGCGCAGAAAATGTATTAACTTAGAGACAAATAAGGCACGCATTTGATGTTGCACCCACGTGAGTGGCCACCAATATTCATTAAGTGTACTTATTAATATGAAATGTTGAGCTTACGTTTTATTCATATTATTATGTCATATATGTCAAATTATGGGTTATGCGTTATGTATTAGCTTTATTAATTGTAGGCCTTAACTTAGCAAGGTCTTGGGCCGAGCTGCAGAGCCTCATGTCAAGCGGCATTTCTTAGGTGACTGATAAAATAGCTGCTTAGAGAATTAAATTGTGATTTTCCACTGTACTCACCCTGTGCTCGTAGTTAAAGTCCGTTCTCATGAGAAACTGCTTGCTAGAAGATGCTGTACTAGCTAGAGAAACAATGTATATCGTAGTGTGTGTAAGACTGACCTTCTCAGGAGAAGACAATGGATGCACTGACTGGAGTATAAGTTGCATCAATATTGATACCTGACAAGCCGAACGATGGGAACAGGAGAAGAGGAGCCAATCATCAACATGTGAACCATGTAATAGTAAAACTTTAGATGTGGGGTTTTATTTGCATTGGACTAAATGTAAACATGCGATTCTCTGACCAATGAGGTTGTGGGAAGGAGTTTTAGGAAATCTAACTTAGCCAGACTGCACAGAAAAGAGAGAGACACTTTGCCATTCTTGTCTTGACCATCCCAAGAAGAGATGTGCTTAACTTTGTTGCTTAAAGAGACTTTGCTTTTCTGAACTGTTGTGCTGGACCCTGATGTATTGCTGACCAAACTGATGTACTGTTGACCAAGACTGTCACAGCTTGCTGAACCATATTGAGGACAGGTATAAGACTGTGTTACTGACTGTTATGTATATTTGCTTTTGTTTCTAGTACCAACTGCTAATTTTGATAGAGCCATAGTTAGATGTGTTTTCAAATTTGTGTTGACTAAATTGTTTTGCATGAAGCCCAAACATGCTATTTGATGATAGTTAGGGTCCTCACTGAAGAAGTTTGCTACATGTAATAACAGTTGATGTATTTTCTTTGCTGAATCTCAATGTATGTTATTTCGTTTGTGCAGCTATTCATATTAATAGTTTGTACTGTAACCTTAGAATGGGTGGTAGCTCAAGCTTTGATTAGATTTGGATTCGTTCGCCTCTTTGGTCAGCCAGCATTGTTCTTGTATGTTTATCATTTGATACCGAGACTAAGTTATGTGACATTAGCATTGTTAATATAGGGAAATAAACATTCTAACTTTTACATAACTGGGTGGTTATTTATAGCTGCATGGTCATGAAATATGGAAATTACTGACTCCTATTGATTATTGATGTTAATTGTTATTAATCAGTATTGGTGTGGGATATATGGTGGGAACTACTCGAAACACAGCCAAAAGGTCAATCGGCCTATATGCATCCACCTTGTAAGATTACTTAATAAGGTCTGATGCGCTAACAGAGATGGTAGCAGAGATTAATGGTTGTTTCCTTAAGAGCCCTTCGTACATGCCCAGTAAAGGATTGTCTCCTTCAGAGCCCATTATAGAGGCCCGGTACCTGGTCTGTCTCCTAAAGAGCTCATCATACAGTCCAGAGATAGGTAGTGGAGTGTCTGGTCCCAGAGAATGGTAAGCAACAAATAACAGATACTCCCAGAGATGGTAGTAGTAGGGCTAATATCCTACAAAGAGTAAATTATTTGCAGATTTGGTGAAATTGGAGAAATTATGGATTTTTCTAGATTTGATGATACAAAGTAGAGAGAAAATGTGCCCCTATGTACCTTAAATGACTTTCCTAGAATCTTGGAGCTTGCCAATGGTTGTTTGAGGATGTTCTCGGCATTCTAGTGACGGTGTGAATGAAGTATGTTTTGCGCTTGCACAGCTTATGCAAATCGCAGGTGAATTGTGATGTCTGTGAGGGTTTAGGGCGCTTGAGAACTCCAAATGAAGTTGTAGAAGGAGTGTGTGTGTGATGCTGCGAAGACAGGCGGCATCCCATTTGCGGTCCGCTGTCAGATTGGTGGTCCGCGTCTCGTACGGCCATTTCTGCCGCAGGCCACTTTTCGGGTCGCACTTGTTTTTTGGGCTGCAGCGCGACCTGAAACTTTCCCTTTGGGCTCTCTTTCACGCTGCACCCACCTTTTATCCCCGTAGTTTTTCCTACCTGTTTTTTACTGTTTTTCTTCTTTTCTTCTATTTTCTCTTTCCCAGGAGTCTGTGTTTCCTTCCCTGCATGCCTTGCTCCCTACTTTTTATACTACAGCTATTTTTCCATTTACTTTAATGTGGCTTTTCCCTTTCCAAGATGGTGTCTTCACTACTTCCTGCATGTCACTTCCTATTTGTCAGTATATAAGCACAGTTGGTCTTCTGTTCCTTGCGTTGCAAACACTTCGTTTCCGGTTGTGCTCCTCGCTCCTGTATCTTGTGATTTTGGACTTCACCTGCTCTTCCCTGTCTCAGTATTTGTTCCAGACCTTTTGTGCCCTACATTTTCTTTTCTTGTTATCTTTTTCAGGAGTTCCTTGATCTGAGGTTTTTTTCCAAGTTTGGATTTTTTTCCTCTGGGACTCCTTCTGGACGTTATGGCCTGCTTGGTGTTCTATTATCAGCTGCACTGTGGCTGCTGGAAAGGGTCGCCCCTACCTTGGTCACTCCAGAACAAGCAAGAAACCTGGTGGTGCCCAGGAACTGGCAGATTACAGTGGTAGGCAGCGTTCAGGTCGTGACAGGGCGTACTCCAAAGTGTGAGAGTAGGGAAGTCATCGAACTTCACATGTGTGGCACTTTGTGCTCAAAAAATGTCCACGTGGGTGTTGGTATACGGAATCTACGTGGTCTAACACTCCAGAGTATATTGAAAAAGTGTATGAGATATATGGTTTTTGTTGTAATTTGTCTGGTTTAATAGGTTGATCAGACGTGGTCGACAAGTCAGAGTGAGAGTCAAAGTGAGCAAAATAATTTTTCTACTGAAATCTGGCGAGTCCTATATACACCAGGACAGGTCCACTGATCAGTTGAGAGTGAAATTTGCGGGTCGAATTTCACTTGCGAATCAGGGAATCCAAGAAAGAAGGAGTAGCTGCTGGAGTGAAAAGCCGTCATTGAAAAAACGTAAAGTTTCCGAAGCGATTGTGTTACCTTACCTGTAGTAAATGGACAAATTGGCTTTGATTTTGTTTAGCGCTCACAATAAATTGCATTCATTTTGTGTAAATTTGAGTTTGGGAGGACAAGCTGCAAGACTTTGCCAGCCGCAGTACTTGTAAGTGTGATGTCATTTGAGCCATTTTGGGATAGGTTGGTTAGTGAGAAGGGTCGTGCATGGATTGGCAACCGTCCATGAAGGACAATTGGTTTAGAAGGTGGGTGAAGAGAATTATGGGATTAAAAGTCGCTTCCTGATTTGATTTAGAAAAACATTTCTCAAAGCTTTAAATAGCGCTTAAAGGGGGAATACATACATTACATCGAGCATAGGGGATATTGCACTGCCAGAAGGTACACCAGCTTACATTGTAATCGAAGAGCAGGGTGTCACATTATGGCCCTCATTACAACCCTGGCGGTTGGTGATATAGCAGCAGTAATACCGCCAACAGGCCCGCAGTAAAAAAAATTGAATCATGACCATGGTGGAAACTGCCAACACAGACAGCCACTTTAACACTCCGACCGCCACAGCGGCAGAAACAAACACCGCGGCGGTAACCGCCTACAGGCAGGCGCAAGACAATGCACTGCCCACACTATTACAAGGCACCAATCCGCCAGATTTTCCGGGGCTGTACCAACGCCATCAAAAGCACGATGGAAACAGTACACAGAAGGGAAACCACTCACCTCTCGACACCCAACGAGGAGCCAGGACCCCATGGAGCCCGAGTTACAGGTCCTGCCCATGTTGGTTTACCTCCTCATCTACAAGGAATGTCAAAAACGACGGCGACGATGACGGTGAGTACTGCACCTAGTACACAGGGGAGGTGGGGAGGAAAAAGAGAGTGACACACACACGCAACACGCAACACCCCCACCCCCCACCCACAACAACATACACACACACACATCTAATAACATCACAGATACACCCGTCACCCCCTGGAAGAACGCAAGGACCAAATGAAATGAGTTTAACAAGTGTAATAATCGAACAATCAGATAGCCCAAGATAACTTTAAATCATCAGTATATACAAATATTTACAGCAAGTCCGTACACTGTCCCATTAAATGTCCGTGGACCAGTGGTCCCAAAAAGCATGGGCGAAGCCCACACATGACACCTGCCTCAAAATGTAAAGAACACTGCAGGGGCATCAGGTAGAAAAAAAACAGGCATCTCAGGGGGAAGGGGATGGGGGGGCACCTCAACCTGATGATGGGACAACGCCACTGCTCCTCGAGGAGGCTCCATGCTCACTGCCTGGCCCTGGGGAGTGCAAAACTACAGTCTCTCAAGTCACTCAAGTTTGTTCACTGCCCGCTGCTCGATCCTGGGGAGTGCAAAGCCACAGTCTCTCAAGTCACTCAAGTGGGTTCACTGTCCACTGCTTGGTCCTGGGGAGTGCAAAGCCACAGTCTCTCAAGTGGGTGGGTTGCCTACTGTTTGGTCCTGGGGAGTGCAAAGCCACAGTCTCTCAAGTGGGTGGGTTGCCCACTGCTCGGTCCTGGGGAGTGCAAAGCCACAGTCTCTCAAGTGGGTGGGTTGCCCACTGCTCGGTCCTGGGGAGTGCAAAGCCACAATCTCTCAAGTGGGTGGGTTGCCCACTTCTTGGTCCTGGGGAGTGCAAAGCCACAGTCTCACAAGTGGATGCTAATCTCCATTGGTTCTGGAGGGGGCTTGGTGCCCAGAGTGCTTCAGCCTGCCAAGGACTGGGGTAGTGGATGCTGTTCTCCACTGGTTCTGGAGGGGGCCTGGTGCTCAGAGTGCTTCATCCTGCCAAGGACTGGGGTAGTGGATGCTTTTCTCCACTGGTTCTGGAGGGGTCCTGGTGCCCAGAGTGCATCATCCTGCCAAGGACTGGGTGAGTGGACGCTGTTCTCCACTGGTTCTGGAGGGGGCTTGGTGCCCAGTGATGCTGCACCAGGGGTGTGGTAGTTCCCATTCCCTCACATGGGTGTCTGAGCCACGAGATTTACTGGTAACAGGTAGCATGATACTCCATGGAGGCAGAGCCACACTCCTCCTTGCGACAACTGAGGCTGCAAACTGCTGGTAGTGCCAGTGCTGGTGGTGGTGCCTCATGTAGTGTGTGCAGGGTCCAGGATGTCTCCTGGAGCCTCGTATGGCTTCCCACTGGGGATGCTGCTGATGTCCGCTGAAGTGGCACTGGCTGGGCATGTCGTGGGGCAGGTGACGGTGGCTGCGGCGGAGATGCTGCCGGTGGTGCAGGTGTCTGCACTTGTGGGGGAGATACCAGGCCGTCTCCTGAAGCCTCGGACAGCTTCCCACTGTGGATGATGCTGATGTCCGCTTTAGTGGCACTGGCTGGGCATGTCACGGGGCAGGTGGCGGTGGCTGCGGCGGTGGCCGGCAGCAGAGATGCTGCTGGTGGTGCAGGTGTCTGCACTTGTGGAGGGAGACACCAGGCCATGTCCTGCAGTCTCTGAAGGCTGTCCACTGGGGATGATGTTGGTGACTGTAGCTGAGGCAGCTGCCATGCAGGTGGCGATGCAGATGGCGGTGCAGATGGCTGTACAGGTGGCGGTCGTTGCGGCGGTGCTCACCGCGGTACAGGTTGCTGGGCTGTCTTGTGAAAAGGGGGACACCAGTCCCTCACCCAGAGGCTCGTGCCCTGAGCTGACTTCCCTTTGCTCTTGTGTCCCTTCCCCACCTTGGAAGTAGCAGCTGGGACCTTGGCACTGTCCTCTTTGGTTCTGGATGAGGCCTTGCTGGGTAGGTGGTGCTTCTTTTCTCTTCTGCATGCTGGCCCCTTCTTTACCTTGGCAGGTGGCAGAATAGGGCGATCCTTGGCTTCACTCGGTGGCACACTGGCAGTCCTGATGGGTGCCCCCTTCGATGTTCCCGGACTTGCAGGGACCACACTGGACGAGGATTTGGTGGCTGAGGTGCTGGTCAAGGATCTAGACAACCTGGCCCTAGGGGACGGACGGGAGGAGGTGTAGGTCAATGGTAGCCAGGAAACGTTTCTTAGACACACTGGGATGGGAAGATGGAGGGGGTTGGAGGGGGTTTGGGAGTGGAGGAAGAGGTAGTGGTTGTAGGGAGTGTATGTCTGCTGAATTTCGGTGAAGGTGCATGGGTTGGAGGCTGTTGTGATGGGGAATGGATGTTGAGTGGGTGTGTGCCGGCGTTTGTGTACTTTGGGAGGAGGGCTTACCGACACACTGGTAGAGGACACAGGGGACGTGTGAATGGTAGTGGGGGTGGTCATTGCACGTGAGCGGTGTGTGGTGATGGGCGTGCTGGTGATGGAGGTAGTGGCTGAGGATGTAGTGCATGCAGATGTGGGTGGAGACAAGACTGGGCGGGAGGTGGAGGGCGCGGATGAGGGGGACACAGTGGAGGCAGTGGATGTTGGTGTGTCTGCATGAGTATGGTGTTTGTGTGAGTGCCTGTGGGATGTGTTGGTCTTATGTTTGCCTGAGCCACTTTTGTGTGTTGATGTGTATGCATGCTGGTCTGATGGTGTGCTTGGGCTAGGCCGAGGTACAGGGGATTGGGTGGGGGTAGTGGAGGCTGGAGGGGGAAGGCTGCCATCAGTGCAGAGGCCAGAGCCTGAAATGCTCTCTGTTGAGCCACCACGCCAGAATGAATGCCCTCCAGGTATGCATTTGTTTTGCTGCAAATGCCTCTCAACACCCTGGATGGCATTCAAAATGGTTGACTGCCCAACAGTGAGGGGTTTCAGGAGGTCAATAGCCTCCTCACTGACGGCAGCAGGGCTGACTGGGGCAGAGCCTGAGGTGCCTGGGCAAAGGAGATGCCCACCCTCCTGGGTGAGCGGGCACGGGAAACACGCTGAGGGGCTGCTGGGAGGGCAGTGCTGGTAGGGGGGGGTGGCGGCTGTACCTGTTATTGCGGTGGGCACAGAGGTGCCCGCCACTGCAAGGGAGCTCCCATCAGAGGAGGAGTCGCTGTCGCTGGTGTCCCCTCCTGTCCCCATTGAGAGCTCACCTCGCCCTCAGTCCCACTGGTGCCTTCAGACTCCATACATTCACCCTCCTGGGCCATGTGGGTTGCAGCTCCCTCCTGCTCTGGTGCCACTGCTCCTCTGCTAGATGATGCTAATGCACACAAGGACAGGGTGACAAAACAAAAAGGTGGGGGGAAGACAGAGGAGACACATGGTCAATGCCAGCAATACCACTACAGTTGGCGGACACAACACACAGGGAGCAGCCCTATGCACTAGCCCATGCACTAACAGTTCTTAGGAAAATCACCTGCCCATGGGGGACTATGCCTAACCCCATTTGCTGCACACCTGGTACCCACAGGAGGCTGACTAGTTGTAGATGGCCACTACCATTATTGGGGTTGGAGAGCCACAGAGCCTGCCTAACAAGGAACCTACCCTACCAAGTTTGCCCTGGCCTAGGGGAACCCACAGCCTACATCCCCCACCCAGTCACCTCGTAAAGCACTCAGAGTCAGCTGAATGAGACTGTGCTCACCCTCTTGTGGCTGCTGTGATGCCCTCAAGCGCCCATCCAACTCCGGATATGCCACCGCCAGGATCCAGAATATCGGGGGTGTCCTGGTGCGACGGGCACCCCTTCCACGTTGGGAGGCCATCCCTAGCTGGGCCTCCGCCATCTTCTTTCTCCAGCAGCGCAGGTCCTCCCATTTCTTGCGGCAGTTGGTGCTCCGTCTATGATAGACCCCCAGGGTCCGCACTTCCTTGGTGATGGCACGCCAAATACCCATCTTCTGGTGGGCGCTGACCTAGAGGAAAGGTAAAGTAAGAATCGAACTTACTCCCCCGTCCGGTTCTTCATACTCATTGGCCACCAGTTCCCACCCATGCCCTGAAACACATACACTGACCATCCTCACATGCAGGCCTCAGCCCCCCCAACAACATGTATCTTCCATCCAGACCACTCCATACATTCATGTCCCATGCATCATGCTCACAGTTTACTCACCTGTTTGTCCGGAGGACCGTAGAGTAGCATGTACTGGGGGGGGGCCCATTGACGAGTCTCTCCAACTCCTCCGAAGTGAAGGCAGGGGCCCTTTCCCCAGGCACTCAAGCCATTGTCACTTCCAGACTAAGGTCACAGCAGCACTTGCAGTGTAGGTCCTCTCCTGTTGAAGGTCAGGTATCATGTGAGTGAACAGCTAGAAAATGGCAGTCACGTCCGCGGCGGTGCGTACCGTCACCACCGGTGTACATCGCCATTGGCTTCTGGAACCCATAGGGCCCAATGATAACCAATGCTGAATTACGCGGCGGTCTTTGACTGCCTACCGCGGCGCTGCACAACGCCAGCACAGTTACCTCTTTTCCCTTGTCCCTCCTTACAGGTCAGGCACCTGTCATTTCAGGGGGGCACATCGCAGGGCACCTAACTGTGTCACAGCACATTTGGGCAGGAATACGGACAGACAGCGCCACATTAGTGCAAAACACCCTTGTGCAGCCTATGTGGTACATGATCCTCTGCTCACCATTCTCCTACATAGGGCACATCCGCTGGGGCAGATGATGAGATGGTATCATCCTCCGGTGTACAGACCCCTGGTGGACCTGTCGACAATTGAAGACAGACACATCATTATCACCTACAGACTTGATCGTGCCACAATCTAAGAACTGTGTGCCCAATTGGAGCCAGACCTGATGTCAGCCATCCGCTCTAGTGCAGTTCCTGTCAGTGCTCCATTTCCTGGCCAGTGGTTCCTTTCAAACAACAGTGGCCATGGCATCCGGGATGTCACAGCCAATGTTCTCTAATGTGTTGTCCAGAGTGTTAGCTGCCCTGCTGAAACACATGCGCAGCTACATCGTTTTCCCCCAGGTGGAGGATTTGCCCACAGTGAAAGCTGACTTCTATGCCCTGGGACATATCCCTAACATCATTGGTGCCATTGATGGTACACATGTGGCATTTGTTCCCCCCCCAGGAATGAACAGGTGTACAGAAATCGTAAAAGCTACCATTCAATGAATGTGCATATGGTGTGTTTGGAAGACCAGTACATCTCTCATGTGAATGCCAAGTATCCTGGCTCTGTGCATGATGCTTACATTTTGAGGAATAGCAGCATCCCTTCTTTGATGGGGCAATTCCAGAGGCACTGTGTGTGGCTAATTGGTGAGCCCAAGGTCCACACACAGTATGAATAGGTGTCTGGGTATGGGATAGTCCCTAAGGGTTGGTGTATGTCTAACAGATATCCCTCGACATTTGCAGGTGACTCTGGCTAACCCAACCTGTCATGGCTATTGACCCCAGTGAGGAATGCCAGGACAAGGGCAGAGGAACGCTACAATGAGGCACATGGGCGAACTAGGAGGATTACAGAGCAGACTTTCGGCCTCCTGAAGGCGGGATTCCTGTTCCTCCATCTAACAGGTGTCTCCCTATACTACTCACCAAAGAAGGTGTGCCAGATCATCGTGGCATGCTGTATGTTGCACAACCTGGCTTTGTGATGCTAGGTGCCTTTTCTGCAGGAGGATGGGCCTGATGTTGGTCTTGTGGCAGGTGTGGAGCCTGTGGACAGTGAGGAAAAGGAGGCAGAAGAAGAAGATATTGACAACAGAAACAACATCATCATGCAGTACTTGCAGTGACACCCAGGTAAGAGACTGGCACTGCTCATCTCATATCAGACTACTGTAGGACATTGTATAAGTCTGCCTTATTACCTCTGTGCATGGACCCTGACAGTTCACTTTGGCTTTCCTTTTCACAGATCTGGGTGCCACATTCTGCCTTCTGCTATGTTCACTGCTGCCCAACAACTGTCATACTTTGGTATGTGCAAATGAACATTTACTATGATATTTGTCAAAGAGGTTGTAATAACACATTTGTGAAAGTACAGACTGACTCCAGATTGTTTTGTGATTCAAGGGTGTTTATTTAAGTTCTAATAAGTGGAGGGGGATGTGCAATGGGCTGGGTTGATGGGGGAGGAATATCCATAGTAGAGTCCTTTCTCATTGGATCACAGGTGCATTATCCAATGAGGCATAGGAAGTGGAGCAATGGCAGTTCAAGGTGGTCAGGGTGACATAGTGGGACAGAAGGGTGACAATCAGGAGAGTCTTATTTCCTAGCGGGGGTCTTGGCAATGTTCTCTGTCTTGTGCCTGGATCGCAGGGATCGTTTGCGGGGTGGTTCTCCTTCTGCAGCGGGTGGGGTGCTGGTGGCCTGTTGGTCCTGTGGCAGGACCTCCTGTCCACTAGTGCCGGCGGACGTGGAGAGCTGTTCATCGTTCGGGCTGGTGTCAGTGGCCTGGTGGTATGCCACTGTATCCCTCGTGGTGTTGGCCATGTCTGCCAGCACCCCTGCAATAGTGACCAGGGTGGTGTTAATGGACTTCAAGTCCTTCCTGATCCCCAGGTACTGTTCCTCCTGCAGCCGATGTGTCTCCTGAAACTTTGGCCAGTACCCTGCCCATGGTCTCTGGGGGATGGTGGTAGGCTCCGATGATGTTGGAGAGCGCCTCGTGGAGAGTGAGTTCCCAGGGCCTGTCCTCCCCTGTCACACAACAGTCCTCCCAGCTTCCCTGTTGTCCTGTGCCTCTGTCCCCTGAACCGTGTGCCCACTGCCACTGACCCCAGGTCCCTGATCGTCCTGGGTTAGTGGGTTTGCTGGGGTCCCTGTAGTGGTGGACACACTGCTGATTGACGTGTCCTGGGGACAGTGGCATGGGCCCGCTGGGTGGGTGCTGAGGTGGTGTTTCCTGATGGTGGAGGTTCAGTGGTGGTTTGGGACTGTGGCAGGGGAACTGACTGTCCAGAGGTCCCTGATGGGCCAGGCTGGTCATCTTGATCCAGGTGTGAAGAGCTGCTGTCGTCACTGTGGGTCTCTTCTGTGGGGGGACTGGATATGGCTGGCACCTCCTGTCCTGTGACGCTGGGTAGGGGTCCTGTTGGAGTGTAAATGCATATTTATTGTATCTGTGTGTGCTATCTTGTGCAATGGGTGAGTTTCCCTCTACTCCTGTGCTTGCATTATCGCCTTGGCCCTTGTGTGAGTGGTGATTGTGTGCCCTGGCTGAGTCTCTCTACTGGACATGCGTTGGTGAAGGGTGTCTATGCAGGTCTATGATGTGTGTCCATGCATTGTTGTCACATGCAGGGCTTGGTATTGGGATGTGTGGGTTGTGATAGTGGATCTGTGAGGTGTTGGGGTGATGAGTGTGAGGGTAGGGGTTTGTGATGGCATGCAGGTAGGGTGGGGGGATATAATAGTAAAGAGTTGACTTACCAGAGTCCAGTCCTCCTGCTACTTCTGTGAGGCCCTCAGGAATGTATGATCGGCAAGACTTGCTCCTCCCATGTTGTTAGTTGTGGGGAAGGAGTTGAGGGTCCACCGCAGTCCTCTGTACGGCTACCTGGTGTCTGGATACCACGGAACGTACCTTCCTCCGTAGGTCGTTCCACCTCTTTCTGATGTCATCCCGTGTTCTTGGATGCTGTCCCACTCCATTGACCCTGTCAACAATTCTCCGCCATAGCTCCATCTTCCTAACAATGGACGTCTGCTGCACCTGTGATCCGAATAGCTGTGGCTCTACCCAAATGATTTCCTCCACCATGACCCTGAGCTCCTCCTCAGAAAACCTGGGGTGTCTTTGAGGTGCCATGATGTGGTGTGGGTGATGTGTGAGGTGATGGTTGATGTGATGTGTGGTGTGATGTGTTGAGGTGTGTTCTTTGATGTCCATGGTTGGGGTATGAGTGATGGTGTTGTGTGCCTCTGGATGCTGGTCGTAGCTTTTCTGTCTCTCTGCTTCTTCCAGAAATGCTGTTGTGAGGAGTTGTGGGTAATGTGGGTGTGTGTTTTATAGTGGTGTGAGTGTGTGGGTGTGGTGTGTGTATGTGAATCAGGTGTGTGTATTTTGAATTATACAATGTGGTTGTGTTTTGTAAGTGTCTGTGTATTTTGAGTGCGGCGGTGTGTACCGCCAATGGATTACCGCAGTTCAATGACCGCCCCGTTGATTCGTGGGTCGTGATAGTGTGGGCATATTCCTGTTGGCGTAACGGTGTGGGTTTTGCTATCGCCAGTTTATCACTGACCTTTGGTATGGCGGACTTGTATGGGTGTCTGTATTGTGGAGGATTTCTAAATGTAGGTCATAATACCTGTAGCGGATTTCCGCCACGGTAAGTTGGCGGCCGTCAGCACGGCGGTCAGCTGCCTTTACCGCCAGGGTTGTAATGAGCGCCTATGTCTTTTGTTGAAAGAATGGTGCAAAGTGACAAAGAAGAATTGGAACTTAGCGTTTCCTGCCCATGGAACCTTTATTTTGAGGAGTTTGGAGAATTTGAGTAGGGTGCTGTATGATCTGAAACCCCCTCCAAGACCAGCACAGTTTGAGGCATTAGCGATCTGGGAATTAGTAGCCAGACAACAACAGCAACAGAAATTTGAGAGGAGGATGAAAAAGGCAGAAAAGACACTAGCGGAGGATTGATGGGACAGTGATCAGAAATTGTGGAGAGCTGAGACTTTACAATGGATTAAACTGTTTCTAGGGATTACAGAAGACAGTGAGAGAGAAGGAAGGAATGCTACCAGAAAGACAAATATAAGCTGTTCTGAAAGTAGGGAGCGGAGATCAAAGGAGCCCAGAGGATCCCTCACAATTGAGGAAGAGTCAGACGATGATGAGTTTATTTTGCAGTTATTGAGAAACCGTCCCCCACTAATATGCAGCACAAGAGAGTAGTCCGAGCACTAGTGTAAATCCTTCAGCACAAACACAGGTTAACGTAACAATGAGACCAGTGCGGATTAATCCTAGCATGACACAGAGCCGAATGCAGAGCAGTCTTAATGCACCTATTGCTCCGGTAGCATAAAATCAGGTGCCAAAGTCGAGTGTCCCGAGAATTTACCCTGATGTACCCATAGTGGAAACTGTCACAAACCTAACAGTACCAACAGGTCAGGTTTTCACAAGAATGATGTTGGTTCAGACAGAGTCAACTCCACTTTTTCTGCCTCAAGTGTAGTCACAAGCAGTGCCGAAGTACACTCTGATAACAGGGACCCAGACAGAGGCATCTGTATTGATGAGTCAAAATATGAGAACCATGCACCCACAGAACTTGAGTATCAGACTCAGCTCAGATGCTGTATCTGTACCTGTTACAATTGGTCCAGTTGTACCATTGTTCGCACAAGAAAAAAACAATGCAGATAGACAGTGAATCCCAAGTCAGACCTCAATGAGGGGAGGATTCAATGAGAATATCTGGGTAGTCTCTCCTATGGAACAGGCCTTTGATGGATTGAGATAATTGCTAGACCTTAGTCCATTCGAAGTTCCTCCTGTTACTGTCATAGGGTCAAATGTTAGGCACAGTCTGAAATTACTGACCCCACAGTCCCTGAATACAGTGGTGCAACAAGTGCCACATGCCCAGGCCAACAATATTTTGCCGCAAGGTTTGTCTGCCCAGCAATTGACTGAATGGCTAGACAAGCTGAATACCCCACAGAGTGCTCCTAAGGGAGAGGAGTACTTGAACTATACGAGACTAGGAATGGAAGCTGGTGAGCTCATTGAAGGAACTATGGGTGTGAATAGACTAGAGTCCTACAGAGAAGCAGAGTTGAGATATCTGTGCCCGAAAGTTATGTGGGAAGTGAGCAACGTGCATCAACGGTTAGCAAACCTGGCAGAGAAGTACAGCATTGAAATAGAGAAGACAAAGCGTTTGAAAAGGAGTTACAGGTTAGATTTTGACACAAAAGACTTCAAACCCATGACAGCTGCATGAATGAAGGCACACCTTAGAGAGTTACTGAAAAGTGTTCAGACATGGGGAGCCTTAGACAACTGCGAAGGCAGATGGGCAAATAGAAGAGCTAAAAGTAAAAGGGATTATGTGGTCCTGACTACAAATGTGCAGCAGGACAAGATCCAGTAAAAATATTACCAATGAGAGGGATTCCAGGAGGGAATTTTGTTCATGTCCTTGGAGCAAAAGTGACTTTCTGCCCTTTACAAATGACTATCCCAGGTTGAGAGCGAAGCCGTTAGAATGGTACAAGCAGACAGACAGGTTTGTGAAACTTGGGAAGTGCCTGTGGAAAAACTTGAACACACTATTAGATAACAGTTCCAGCTGATATGTGAATGGAGTGTAAGAGGAGTATAGATTGGCTAACAAAAGAACCAGAGAGAGATCCGAATACAGGTGCTCCATCTCTTGAAGTAATCAAATATTACAACAAAGTGATTACATTTTGAAGACAAGAATTATGCCCCAAAACATTGACTGGCAGAGAATAGACAGAACAGCTCAGGAAGCAAAGGAGTCGGTACATGTGTATTATGAAAGATTGTTGCAGGTGTTTAAGAATTACAGTGGTACAGAGATAACTGAACTGAAAGAGATGATTTATTTAGTGTTCAGATTTGTGGAAGGATTGAGACCTGAAATTATCCAGATGATTAAGAGTCATTTGATCTGGAAGCACCCGAAACCGATTGATGAGGTGTTGCAGTATGCAAAGTACTGTAGTCACAAGATTGAATTGATGCAGAGAAAGTTGAAGGAAAAGGCAATGGTGATGCAGATTGAAGCGCACAAACAGAGATGCAGGGACATTTTCCACAGCAACAGCAGCAGCAGGGAAATGTGGTATTTCAAAATCATATGAGTGGTAGAGGTTGTGGAGGAATTGGTAATGGAAATCGTAGTCCTGTTCTGAGTACTGTGGTGGTTCAGAATGATGTGCAGGGAATGAAGAGAGTGTTGACTTGTCACGCTTGTGGAGTGGTCGGACATTGGAAGCGGGAGTGTCCGTTGATGGTGCATGAAGTTGTGTTTCACAAACAAATGAAATCAATTTGTTCCAAAACATGCGAGAACAGAGCATGAGAGGTCATAATCAGAATTTCCAAAATAATGTGAATCAAATGCAGAATTTTCAACCCATGCAGCAGTTGCAAATGCCACGTGTTCATTTGACACAGTTGCAGTCAATGCAACAACAGGTTCAAATGGTACCTAGACAGCAAATTCAAAAACCTCAAGCCCCAGTGGAACAGCAGCAGGTTATGGTTCCTCAACAGGTCACAGGTCAGAAGTTTAATCAAAGTAATAACACAGTTCACCAATTCACAGCGAGAATGAAACAAACAATGATTGATTGGATGAGCGAGATTTCGGATGCAGAGTAATGTGTGCTTGCAGCTTCTTTAGAAGTAGATCAGTAAAGCCCATATGTAAAGGGAAAGGTAATGGGGCACAAAGTTTCATTCAAGGTTGACACATGAGCTACACGATCTACAGTGAGAAATGCAGTAGTTCTGAACTTGCCCCTTTCAGGAAAAACTGTTCAGATTGTAGGAGTAGCGAATCAGTATTTGACCAATCCAATTACAGAACCAGTCCAGGTTAAAATTGGCAACTATATGATTGCACAAATTCATAGACTGTGATTCAACTCCGGTATCTCTACTGGGAACAGACTTGCTATGTAAAACCAGGTGCTCGATTACTTGTTCAAATGATGGACTCAAAATACAGATGAATAATGATGATGAGGACAACCCAGCTCCAGGGACAGAGGGGGTCATTTTGAACATGGCGGTAAACACCGTCGGCCGCCAAGGCGACAGTGAACAGAAGAGGGCTATTGGCGGTGAACATAAACCCGCCATATAAAGATGCCAAAAATAGAATCCGCCAATATTTTTGCTGCCAACAGCCACTGCCAGGGCCTTGTCGCCAGAAAGGCTGCCCATCCAACCTCTCCACCGTCAAGCACACAAATCCTCCTCCCTCCAAATGATGCACAAATCACCACAGCGGTTAGTGGATGTCGACCGACCATTGGCGGTACAGACTGCCACGGCCAGCAATGGGACCCAACCGCAAGAAATGCACAAATTGGCAAGTTTGAAACCCACACACCTGACACACATCCACAACACTATAAAACACGCACAGACACACCCCACAATCCCTTGCATTGCCAATAGGATAAGCCAGACTGACAACACAACACGCAGACACTGAATGCAACATCACACAACTCACACACCCAACCACACAACAGCACCCTCACCAATATCCACACAACACACCACCCACAACACACACCATGGCAACCCCTAAGCAACCACGCTTCACAGAAAGGGAGCTAAGAACAATGGTGGATGAGATACTCAAGGTCGAGCCAAAAACCTTCTGGGCACAGGTCTAGCACACACCTATCGCAAGGAAGATGGAGTTATGACAGACTATAGTGAACAAGGTCAACGCAGTGGGAAACCATCCACGCACAAGGGACAACATCAGCAAGAGATGGAACAACCGGCAAGGGAAGGTGAGGTCCATGGCATCCAGGCACCACATTGCAGTCCAGAAGACTGGGGGAGGACCCCCACCTTACAGCCCCCGAATACACCGACTGGGATGAAAAGGTACTGGCCATCCTGTACCCTGAGGTCCTCACTGGACTCACTGGAGGAATGGACTCAGGTAAGTCATCTACAATTACCCCATATCCACCACACCTGTAATGCATGCACCACCTCACCCCTCCAACTACCAGCAGGATCACACCCCACCCTGGCCTCAATCACCACATCCAGGAACCTCGCATGCCCAAAAACCCACCAACAGGCCCACATCCCCCCCCTGTGCTCAGCCACCCACCTCTGCAAGGTATCACAATAGCACTACAGCACCCACAATGCACCACCACATCCCATGCAAAATGCAAAGGCAACCCCACAAAAGGTCCCCGCATGGCCCAACAGGGGAAAAAACAGCACAAAACAGGGTAGAGCTGTGCATCCTCATCCAAATTAGTAAATGTAACATACATGTCCATTCCCCCCCCACAGGCACCACCACCCATGCCACCCTGATGAAAAGGCCAAGGAGTGCCAGTGCCCCACATGGAGACAGAGGCACCACTCAGGACACTGGAAAGGGAACTGTGGACACTGAGGAATACCCTGGCCCGTCACACAGTCCTGGACTGTCACCCTCCAGCAGCCCCACCCAGGACATCACTGACACCCCTACCTGCCAGCCACCAACATCTGTACATGCCAAACGACCCCACACCAGTGAGTCCAGGCCACAGACTGGTGGAACACAAGTACAGAGGCCAGAGTCTCCACCTACCAACAGACAGGATGACGATGGCCCCAGTACAAGTGGTACCACCACACCTGTGCAGGGGACACAGGCACATGGGGCCAGGCCCAGTGGGAGGGTATCAGTGGCCCAGGGGGGAGGCCAGAGGATGGATGCTGCAGCCCAGGAGGTGATCTCTGAGGTCCTGGGAGCATACCATCATACCCAAGACAACTCAATGCCACCATGGCCACTATTGCAGGGGTGCTGCAGCACCACCCCCCAACCCAGCCTGAGACTCCCACAATCCAGGAATCCCCTACCACTGACCACGACACAGACCAGCCATCAACCTCAGCAGCAGCAACTGGACTGGTGTCACTGTCTAAGGACACACAAGAGACCAGAATCCCTACCCGTGCAGCCCCGCACCAGACACTCAAACGGTCCCTCAGACCCAGATGTGGTACAGGAACACCTGCCAAGACCAAGGCACCCTCGAAGAAGTGACTTTACCATGAACTGTCTTCCAAGTGTGCCACTGCGCTACCATCCTCACCGGCCAATAGCAACACAACAACTTGCAAGGTACAAATGGACCTATACCCACTGCCACCAATCTCTGAGACCATGTACCCAGTATGGACATCCACCATCAGCCCACTCCCTATCACTGTAATGCACACCAATGCATTCATGACAACAAATAAAATGCATGTACACCAATTCCTAAGTCCCCTGTCATTATGTTGAATCAACTGTAAGTGTGAATGCATTTGCCAGTTATATTAAATTATCAGACCTTTATTGCAGGAATGGCACCCCACGTACAACATTGTGTGGAGTAAACAGAAATGTACACCATGTTGGTTATCATGGCACCTGGCACTTTAAATTCATGTAACAGTGTCAATGACTACATACCCCACATTTCATAGTGAATAAGTCAGACTGACATTATGCAGTGCTGCCAACATCATCAGTGAACAGTACCTCATAGTCACTGGAAGTATAGTTGGATCAGTTGGTTCCTGGAGTGAACATCTTCCCCTTCTTCTTCATCACCATCACCTCTCAGAGGAAGCAGGTCTGGATATACAGCGCCCTTCTCCTCCAGTAGGGGGATACATTTCCTTACAGCCACATTGTGCAGCATGCAGCAGGCCACCACTATTTTACACACCTTCTCAGGTACATAGCACAGGGATCCCCCAGAGAGATGAAGGCAACGGAATCTAGCCTTCAGGAGACCTATAGTGCGCTCTATCACCCTCTTAGTACGTTCACGGGCCTCATTGTAATTCCTCTCTGCATCTGTCCTAGGATTCCTCACTGGTGTCAGGAGCCAATGCATGTTGGGGTTGCCAGAATCACCTGCAAAAGTGGGTAGAACAGTGCTGTAACAAACTACCATCACTTGCAGACAGCCTCGCTGTCGTCAGCTATGTACATAAAAAGTGTCAAACACACTCACTTATGAGACCCCTGACCTTTTGGCCGGAGCTCGCGCCCCTGCGCCGACAGCACCACCTTGCTGCGCCGCTTCTCCCCACCCCCGCCTACGCGACCGATTGTGTGTTCGAGGCCCTCCTCCTCATCCCTGGTGTCCAGCGACGCTAGTAAGTGTTTCTACCCTGTGCATTGTGTTTATATTGTGCCTTCCTACTGTTTCTAACCTGATCTCTTTACCTTCTGTCTTCCGCTGTTCTCTGCCTTTCTGTGCATTGTGTATTTGTTATTATGCCTCTCCCTGTGTTTCTGACCAGATCTCTTTATCTTCTGTCTTCTGCTGTTCTCTGTCTTTCTGTGCATTGTGTTTCTGTTATTGTGCCTTCCCAGTGTTTCTGACCAGATCTCTTTACCTTCTGTCTTCCGCTGTTCTCTGCCTTTCTGTGCATTGTGTTTCTGTTATTGTGCCTTCCCAGTGTTTCTGACCAGATCTCTTTACCTTCTGTTTTCCGCTGCTCTCTGCTATTCTGTGCATTGTGTTTCTGTTATTGTGCCTTCCCAGTGTTTCTGACCAGATCTGTTTACCTTCTGTTTTCCGCTGCTCTCTGCTATTCTGTGCATTGTTTGTTTTTTGTAGTTTTTCCTTTTTTCCTTTTGCCTTTTTTCCACTGTTTTTACTGTCTCCGGGCCATCTCAACCCTTGTGCGCTCCCCCGGCTTTGTTTCTTCCCCGCCGCTGTGTCTCTGCGGCCCGCCCCCCTCCCGCCCCAATCGCTCTCTCGTTCCCACCCACCTCCCGCCTCCCGCCTCCCAGCTGCCCCTCCCTCCCACCTCCCCCTCTTAATGGTGGTCACTGCGCGGCCACGCCGCTGGCGCGCCAGAGGCGCACCAGAGGCAAGCCCGTCTGCGCCCGTCCACGCCCGGACCGCACCCAGCGCCAGTCCCCCTGCCCCAACCAGCCAAAATCTCACCAGACTATAATACCACTCCCACTCGCTCCTCTCCCTCAACCCCGGAGCCCGCCCCAACTGCTTTCAAACCACCCCCACACACACAAACAAGGCCCCTTCTCCTGCCGCAGCTGCCTATTCTCCTGCTCCACCCCCCACGCAAGCCACACCAACACCAAACACAACATCCTCCACACAACAACATCCGCACCCACCAACAAGCCCCACAACCTACACAAACCCCACGCCATTGCCACCCCTACCCTCAGCAACATCACAAGCATCCCCGCAAACACTATCGCACATCACAACAACCACACCACCCGCAACCATCTCAGCTGTCTGCTACTTAACACCTGGTCCCTACACAAACATGCCATAGAACTCTGGGACCTCATCACATCACACTCACCCGACATCGTCTTCCTCACAGAAACGTGGACAAACCTCACATCCGAGCCAGACATAGCCATAGCCACCCCGGAGGGCTACAAACTCCAATGCAAAGACTGCCTCAACAAACCAGGAGGCGGCATCGCCATCCTTCACAGAGACACCATCAAGGTCACCACCAACACCCTCGACACCCTCAACAACGCAGAACACATGCACTTCCTCATCCACATCAACAACACCACCACCCTCAGAGGCACACTCATATACAGACCCCCAGGACCACGCCCCCCATTCTGTGACACCATCGCTGACACCATCAGCACGCACGCTCTCACCTCCACAGACTTCATACTCCTCAGCGACATCAACTTCCACCTGGAAAACCCTCACGACCACAACTCCTCCTCCCTCCTGGACAACCTCATCAACCTGGGACCCAAACAACTGGTCAGTGCCCCCACCCACTCGGCCGGACACACACTTGACGCAATTTTTACCTCAAGCCAACACGTTACCTACACCCACACCACCAAACTCCAATGGACGGATCACCATTGCATCCACTTCTCCTACAACAAACCACCCACACACCACCACCAACACACCACCCCCTACCGCATGTATGACAAGATCCCCACTGAGCTCCTGAACTCCCAACTGACACAAACCCCCCCCAACAACACCGACCCCAACACCGCCACACACAACCTCAACAAATGGATCACCACCTGTGCCGACGCTCTCGTGCCCCTCAGAAAAAGCATCACCACCTGCAATATCAAGAACGCCCCATGGTCCACCACTGAACTCCACGAGTCCAAACGCAAATGCCGCAAAGCAGAGAAAACTTGAAGACAAGAACGCTCCACCACAAACTTCTCTGCCCTCAAAACCACCACACGCATCCACCACCAACTCATACGCACCACCAAAAGAGCACACTACAAGGAACGCATTGACAACAACTCCCAAAGCAGCAAAGAACTCTTTACCATCATCAAAGAGCTCTCCAAACCCAAAGCCAGTAACCGAGACCCCACGCACACACAAACCCTCTGCAACTCCCTCTCAAATCACTTCCATCGCAAAATCCTAGACATACACAACAGCTTCACACCACACACCCCCCCACACGTGCCCTCCACCCACCCAACACAAACCCATCACACACACCCCCCAACCTACTCACCACCTGGGCCCCCACCACCAACGAAAAAACTGAAAACACAATAAACTCCATTCACTCTGGCTTCCCCTCCGACCCATGCCCCCACCAAATATACAACAGGGCCAGCCCCGCCATCGCCCCCATACTCCGAGCCATAATCAACAGCTCATTGGAAACCGCCACCTTCCCAGACCTCTGGAAACACGCGGAAGTCACTGCGCTCCTAAAAACTGACCCTGACGACCTCTCCAACTACCGCCCCATCTCCCTCCTCCCATACCCAGCCAAGGTCACGGAAAAAATAGTCAACTCCCCCCTAACCCTCTTCCTCGGGACAAACCACACACTCGACCCCTCCCAATCTGGGTTCTGCAAGAACCACAGCACAGAAACCGCTCTCATCGCATGCACTGACGAAATCGGATCCAGAGTCGACATGGGCGAGACCGTAGCACTCATACTCCTGGACCTCTCCGCAGACTTTGACACTGTCTGCCACCACACACTCTGCACACGTCTTCACGACGCCGGGATCAGACACAAAGCCCTGGAGTGGCTCACCTCCTTCCTTACTGACAGAACTTAAAAAGTCCGTCTCCCACCCTTCCAATCATCCGCCACCAAAATCACCTGCGGAGTCCCACAAGCCTCCTCCCTCAGCCCCACACTCTTTAACATCTACATGAACCCACTAGCCAACATCCTCAAACCCCACGGCATCACCATCTTCTCATACGCTGATGACACACAACTCATATTCTCCCTCACCCGCAACCCCAACACCGCCAAATCCAACCTACACACCGCACTCCTTGACACCGCTGCCTGGATGACAGCCAACCACCTTAAACTCAACTCCAACAAAACAGAAATAATCATCTTTGGCCCACACAAAAACACTTGGGACCCCTCGTGGTGGCCCACCACGCTAGGCCCCGCACCCACCCCCGCAAACCACGCATGCAACCTCGGCATCATCCTGGACTCCTCCCTCTTGATGACCCAACAAATCAACACCCTCCCTCCTCATGTTTCAACACACTCCGCACACTGAAAAGAACATTCAAGTGGATCCCCACAGAGACCAGAAAGACAGTCACCCAAGCACTCATCAGCAGCAGGCTAGACTACGGCAACGCCCTCTACACCGGCACCACACTAAAACACAAGCGCAACCTACAGCGAATCCAGAACTCAGCACCACGACTCATCCTCGACCTCCCCCGACATGAACACATCTCACCACACCTCAAATCCCTCCACTGGCTCCCCATAGACAACAGGATCACCTTTAAGATCCTCATCCACGCACATAAATCGCTCCACAACACCGGCCCAGCCTACCTTAACGAAAGAGTGACCTTCCACACTCCCACACGCCACCTCCGCTCCGCCGACCTCTCTCTCGCCACTGTCCCTCGCATCAAACACACCACCACCGGAGGCAGATCTTTCTCCTACCTAGCCCCCAGGGCCTGGAACTCCCTCCCCACCCACCTACGCAAGACCCAGGACCTCCTACTCTTCAGGAAGAACCTTAAGACCTGGCTTTTCAAAGAGTGATCTCCCCTGCTGAACCGCCCCCCCTCCTTTTGTCGCCCCCAGCACCTTGTGACCCTCACTGGTGAGTAGCGCGCTCTATAAGTCTCGTTGATTGATTGATTGATTGATGAGCAATCATCTGTCCCCTTGTAGTTGTTCCATCATGTGTGGCACACTTCTGTTCATCAGGACAAATGAATCATGGACTGATCTAGGGAACATGGCATTCACATGTGAAATGTACTGGTCTGCAGTACACACCAATTGTATGTTCATTGAGTAGAAGTTCTTCCTGTTTCTGTACACCTGTTCACTTACTCTTGGGGGGATGAGAACTATGTGGGTGCCATCGATGGCACCTATCACATGGGGAATGTTAGCAAAGGCATAAAAGTCTGACTTGATGGCATGGAGTTCAGCCCTTTGGGGAAACTTCACATAAGTCTGCAGGTGTAGTACAAATGCATCCAGGCATTTGGGCAGGATAAGTGTCAACATCAGGACAGTGCGCGCTCTACGGGCGATGTAATGCAAAAAGCCAATCCTTATGTAATGTAATAATTCCTCCATTGTGTGTTGAAGCAGTATGTTAACCTTTTGCATTGCAGAGATTTATCCTGAAACGTCTTTAATACTGTTTGCAATTTATTGCTCAATTTCAAGGCTTTGCTGCAGGATTACAGAGTGTGGTCCCTATTCTGAACCCTTCTAGAATTCCTTCCTGTAGTCTGGCTGGGTGTGGCACGTGAGTGGGGCTTGAGTCTATTTAAGGGACTGGGTCCAGGTCCACGTGCTCACTATTCAGAGGTCCCGGTGCAGAGCAGCAGCATTTTCCTGAGGTCCTGTCGTCGTTATCTTGGTGATCCTTCAGCAGGGCGGTAAGGCGGAAGTCGGGTTAGGCCACCTGACTCCGTTATCAGAGATATTTGAGTTTTTGGGCCTTTTTGGTTGGTCGCGTGTGCGATCGTTATCTTGGCATTTAAAACCTTGATGTTCGAATCGGCAACAGTGTACGCGATTCATTCCTGGCATTTAACTTTTGCAATTCAGGTCAGCAGTGTGCGCAATCATTTTCTGACATTAAAACCTTGATGTTCGAATCGGCAACAGTGTGCGCGATTCATTCCTGGCATGTAACTCTTGCAATTCTGGTCGGCAGTGTGCGCGATCATTTTCTGGCATTAAAACCTTGATGTTTGAATCGGCAACAGTGTGCGCGATTTATTCCTGGCATTTAACTCTTGCATTTCAGGTCAGCAGTGTGCACGATCATTTTCTGGCATTAAAACCTTGATGTTCAAATCGGCAACAGTGTGCGCGATTCATTCCTGGCATTTAACTCTTGCAATTCAGGTCAGCAGTGTGCGCGATTACTTCCTGGCATTAAAAGCCTGATGTTTGAATCGACAACAAAGTGCGCGATTCATTACTGCCATTTAACTTTTGAAGTTCAGGTCGGCAGTGAGCACGATCGTATTTTGGCATTTAAATCTTGATGGGTGAATAGACAACAGTTAGTGCGATTCATTCTTGACCATTAACCTTTGTAGATCAGATCGGCAGAGTGCGTGATCATTTCTAGACATTGAAATCTCGATTTACATTTTTGTATTAAAGTGTATAATATTTTCTAGGCAATTGAATCATGCAATTCAAGACAGAGTGTGACCTTGCAATATCATTCATGAGTCTATCGCAGTTCATTCATGAAAACTAATGTGTTCATTGATTCTTGTCATAATGTAGTTGCTATTCCAAGAACTAACTTGAGACAGTTTGATGTTGAAAGTATAAGGTGTTATTCTAAGAACGCTCATATGAAAGTTTGCATAATCCTTCTTTATTTTCCAGGTACCCAGAGCTAATAAGGTCATGTCATAGAAAAGCTCTTGATCATTCATGTTATCAGTATAAAAATATTAGGAACAAAGTTTATGAAAGTCATAGTGCATAATCTTGCTATTGTGTTCTTAACTCTTGCTCCCACAGGTCCCCTTCCCCGCTGTTCCCAACCTAAAACCTCATCCCCCACTTGGCCATTCTTTAACTCTGTGCTATAATAGCTAATAGAGTTTGGAGCTGCCAGGAGGTGTACATATTGGGAACAGGTGCAAGCCCGAGGATCCTGTCTCCCTGACAGAATAGTGAGCCCACTAATTTTTAATCCTCCTGGTTTGCGCTAGGTTGTCAATATGGCCACATTGGATGAGTTAGTTAAAGTAATGACGCAGCTCCAATTGGATGTAGTAGCATCTAAGGATATAGCACCCAGTCTAGCAAAGAGAGTGAGTCAGTTACAAGACAGAGTAGAAAAGAAGGAGCAAGGTCCTCTGGGTGCAGGTTGGCTTGGTTATCCTTCTCAAGGTTCAGGTGGAAATCCTCCAACTAACATTTCCCTCACAGTTCCATCATCCATCCCTTTGGCTCCTCCAGAAAGGTTTTCAGGCGATCCTCTGAAAGCATAATCCTTTTTGACTCAAGTAGAATTGCATTTCACCTGTCGACCAAACACCTTCCCTGATGCCCAATCCAAGGTGGCCTTCCTGCTATCCTATTTAACTGGAAACGCCTCAACCTGGGCAATCCCTCTTGTGCGCAAAAACAGTCCTCTGCTTTATAATTGGAGAAACTTTGTCCGGGAATTTGAAAGAGTGTTTGATCGAAGAACAGTTACTTTATCCACAGACCGAGAACTGCTAGAATTGCGACAAGGCAATAAAGACCATGGGGGTCATTTTAACCCTTGCGGTACAAGACCGCCAGGGCTAAAATGACGGAAGCACCGCCAACAGGCTGGCGGTGCTTCCTGGGGTATTACAACTGCGGCAGAAGCGCCGCGGTCGCACCGCAGGTGCCGGCGGTTTTCTGCCACAACGGGCCCAGCGGTTGTAATCCGCAAGGGCAGCGCTGCTTGCAGTGCTGCCCAGGGGATTACGAGTCCCCCTCTCACCAGCCTTTTCCTGGTGGTTTGAACTGCAAGGAAAAGGCTGGCGGAAAGGGGAGTCGTGCTGCCCCTGGGGGCCCCTGCACTACCAGGTTTCGCCCGCCAGCCCAGTGGGGATCTCCAAATGGCCGCAGCGGGAGTGCGACCGCATTGGCGGCCGCCCGGCGGTCCGATCTACCCGCCAAGGTCGTAATAAGGGCCCTAGTTTCTTACTTGGCTAGCTTTAATCGGCTGTTACCAGAAACATCCTGGCCTGAAGAAAAACAGGCAGCCCTGTTCTACCAAGGACTGAAAGATGAGCTAAAAGACATTCTTGACCAGATCGATCCTCAGCCCACGGATTGTCAAGATTTGATAAATCTTGTTCTGAGACTAGACCATTGTCTTGTGGAACGACAAGGAGCACGCAAAAAGACTCAGAAACATTCCTGGCATGTTCATGAATGCAGAGAATCACGAGTTCAGAAAGAGGATAATCATGAACCAATGGAAATTGGAACTATTAGACGGCCCTTGACAAAAGAAAAGAAAGATCTACATAGAAAGAACGGACAATGCCTGTACTGTGGTCAAAAAAGACATTTGGTCAAGGAATGTACAAATCGAGCAGGAAAACTAGGACACCCAAGATGTAAAGAAGGGTTGCTCTTGGGTGTAACCATGGCCCCTTCACAGTCAAGACATCTAAAGTTGGACTTAGAAGTGCTAGTGAAAAAGAAGACTTATCTAAAGAAAGCCTTAGTAGACTCCGGGGCTACTGGTAACTTTATCGATGCACAATTGGTTCAAACATGGGGGATCCCATTCAAGAAGAAGAAAACACCAGAAATAACACAAGCCTTAGATGGAAAACTTCTAGCTGGAAAGTCCAGTGACTCTACAGACCCTCCCCTTGTCTGTGATCTGTAAAGTGGGGGAATCAAGATACCAAACACGTTGAAAAACTAATCTTTGATGTCATCCATGCTCCTCAGTATGGCATCATCCTTGGAATGCTGTGGCTAAGTTACCATAACCCTGTAATAGACTGGCAAGAAGAAAATCATGTTTTCTTCACTGATATGTAAAGAAAAATGTCTTCAGACAGCGAGAGTCATAGTTCCTCACAAATCTCACATAGCCACAGCCGCTGAAAAAAATGTAACGCTGCCCTGGCAGTACTCATCATTCTCAGAAGTATTAGACGAAAAAGAAGCAGAAACCTTGCCTCCTCACAGACCATATGACTGTCAAATTGATCTGACTCCTGGTGCTATACTCCCTAGTTGTCGTGTGTACGCCCTGTCAGAACACGAAAATCTACACCTGCAAAAATACTTAGACCAATTTTTAGCTAATGGCTTTATTCGCCCCAACAAAGTCTCCTGCAGCATCTCCTCTTTTTTTTGTCTCCAAGGCTAATGGGGATCTTCGGACCTGTATAGACTACAGAGGTTTGAATAAAATCACAGTAAAAAACAAATACCCATTACCCTTGATTCCTGTCTTGTTGGATCAAGTTAAAAAGGCCAAAATCTACACCTATGAGGTGCTTACCACTTAGTCAGAATGAGAGAAGGCTACGAATGGAAAACTGCCTTTAAAACTCAATATGGTCTAGTTGAATACACAGTCATGCCCTTTGGACTTTATAATGCACCAGCAGCGTTCCAATTCTTTTTTAATTATGTTCTCAGAGAATTTCTAGATATATTTGCAATAGTCTATATCGATGATATACTAATCTATTCTGATAACGAAGTTGAACATGTGCCACATGTCAAAAAGATTCTCACAGCCCTTTGAAAACATCATCTATATTGCAAATTAATCAAATGCGAATTTCATGTTACCACCGTTTAATTTTTAGGGGTCATCCTTACCCCTAAAGGCATGGTCATGGAAGAAAGAAAAGTGCAAGCCGTATTGGATTGGCCGATTTCAAAGACTGTTCGAGATGTTCAATGCTTCCTAGGTTTTGAAAACTTCTATCGCAGGTTCATAGATCATTTCTCACAAACAGTGGCACCAATCACCAAGCTACTCTGAAAGAAAGAACCATTTGTATGGTCTCCAGAAGCTGACAAGGCTTTTTCAACCTTAAAAGAAGCTTTCTCCACTGCCCCAGTCTTGACTCACCCAGATACTGAACGTCCGTTCATAGTGGAAGCAGATGCTTCAGATGTGGCAATTGGTGCAGTGTTATCACAACGCAATAAAGACACTGGTCAGCTTCACCCTGTAGCTTACATGTTTCATAAACTGAATGAGGCTGAACAAAATTATGTCATTGCTGAGAAAGAGCTTCTAGCAATCTGTGATGCCTTCAGAGAATGGAGACACTATTTGCTAGGAGCCAAGTACACTATCACAGTATACACAGATCATCACAATCTCCAGTTCATGAGTTCAGCTAGACTTTTGACTCCTCGACAAGTGCGATGGATGCTGTTTTTTGCTGAGTTTGATTTTGTGGTAACCTTTCGTCCAGGTAAAGACAATCGCAAACCAGATGCCTTATCCAGACAAGATTCTACCATGTTATCCACAATCCAACACCCACAAGCAATCATTGCTCCAGACAAAATCCTTCGTATCATCAAGACAGAAGATTTTTTTGAAGAGATTTGTAATTCCTTCACCATTGAAAAATGGAAGAAATGGGCTCAAACAGGTCCTAAAAGATCAATCAAACAAGGCCTGCCTTTCCATGATGCATACTTATTTGTTCCAACTATCAAGTTGCGCAAACTAGTGTTTCATTGGTTACACGTTATACCTACGGCAGATCATCCAGGTATTCCTAAGACTCTTGAACTAATACAACAATACTTTTGGTGGCCTACTTTGACAAAAGACGTCAAACAAATGGCTGATAACTGCGAAGTTTGTGCTCACATCAAGTCAAGTCATTCAAAACCAAAAAGGCTGTTACAACCTCTCCCAACTCTACTCCGACCTTGGGGACATATATCATTAGACTTTATTACAGGACTGCCAATTGTTCAATCTCACTCAGTAATCCTTGTTGTGATAGATAGTCTCACTGCATACGCACATTTCATTGCTTGCGGGAAATTGCCTACCTCCAGTGAATTGGAAACAATACTTTTAAATCAAGTGGTCCGTTATCACAGATTACCAAAAGTGATTCTCTCCACTCGAGGATCACAATTTGCCTCTAACTTCTGGGAAACGTGGTGCAAAACACTACAAGTTACATCTACACTATCTACCAGTCATCATCCTCAAACGGATGGCCAAACTGAGAGACTCAATCAAACATTCAAACAATACCTGCGTGCTTTCGCTGAGAAAGCACTTCTTTCTTGGAAATCAATGCTTTGGTAAGCTGAATCGGCCTACAATAACTCGTATCATACTTCCACTGGGGCAACACCCTTTTTTGGTCTATTTGGCTATCATCCTGATACTTTGCCAATCACAATTCCACAAGAAAGTTCAATCACACCAACGGTGTCAGAAACAATACGACAACTCCATCAAACCCAGAAACAAATCCAACAACATCTAGATAAAGCAAAACAAACGTATAAAAAACATGACAAAAAACATTGTGAAGGACCACAATATAAGCCAGGAGACAGAGTGTGGCTTTCCACTCGCCATAGTGATTTCAAGAAAAAACACATGTTTAATCCCAAATATATAGGTCCTTACACAGTCCTTCAGCAGATCAATCCAGTAACCTATAAACTGCAGTTACCAAAATCACTACGTATTCATCCAGTGTTTTATACTTCTTTCCTAAAAAGAGCAGTCCAAAAAGCCCGCTCTCAACCAGCTCCAGTTCTAGTACAGGGAGAAATGGAATACGAAGTAAAACAAGTTCTGGATTCAAAATTTAGAGGTCGTAACCTCTGGTATCCAATATCTTGGAAAGGTTACGGTCCAGAGAACAACTCATGGGTCTCTGCATCTGACATTCATACTCCATGACTAGTGCAGCATTTTCTTCACCTAAACCCAGACAAGCCAGGCCCTAGAGCGCATTCGGGAGGGGGGAGTACTGTCAACATCAGGACAGTGCGTGCTCTACGGGCGATGTAATGCAAAAAGCCAAACCTTATGTAACGTAATAATT
Source organism: Pleurodeles waltl (assembly GCF_031143425.1). Lineage (NCBI taxonomy): Eukaryota > Metazoa > Chordata > Amphibia > Caudata > Salamandridae > Pleurodeles > Pleurodeles waltl. The sequence continues at coordinate 167,297,820 of NC_090439.1, read as the reverse complement.
CATGCATTGTGTGTTGATGCAGTATGTTAACCTTTTGCATTGCAGAGATTTATCCTGAAACGTCTTTCATACTGTTTGCAATGTATTGCTCAATTTCAAGGCTTTGCTGCAGGATTACAGGCTGTGGTCCCTATTCTGAACCCTTGTAGAATTCCTTCCTGCAGTCTGGCTGGGTGTGGCACATGGGCAGGGCGTGAGTCTATTTAAGGGACCCAGCCCAGGTCCACATGCTCACTATTCAGAGGTCCCGGTGCAGAGCAGCAGCATTTTCCTGAGCTCCTGCTTCCGAAGGCCTACCTAGGATTTTCCAGACCCTGTCCTCGTTATCTTGGTGATCCTTCAGCAGGGCGGTAAGGCAGAGGTCGGGTTAGGCCCCCAACTCCGTCATCAGAGATATTTGAGATTTGGGCCTTTTGGTTGGTCGCGTGTGCGATCGTTATCTTGGAATTTAAAACCTTGATTTTCGAATAGGCAACAGTGTGCGTGATTCATTCCTGGCATTTAACTCTTGCAATTCAGGTCGGCAGTGTGCGTGATCATTTTCTGGCATTAAAACTTTGATGTTCGAATCGGCAACAGTGTGCGCGATTCATTCCTGGCATTTAACTCTTGCATTTCAGGTCGGCAGTGTGCGCAATCATTTTCTGGCATTAAAACCTTGATGTTCGAATCGGCAACAGTGTGCGCAATTCATTCCTGGCATTTAACTCTTGCAATTCAGATCGGCAGTGTGCACAATCATTTTCTGGCATTAAAACCTTGATGTTCGAATCGCCAACAGTGTGCGCGATTCATTCCTGGCATTTAACTCTTGCATTTCAGGTTGGCAGTGTGCGGGATCATGTTATGGCATTAAAACCTTGATGTTCAAATCGGCAACAGTGTGCACGATTCATTCCTGGCATTTAACTCTTGCAATTCAGGTCAGCAGTGTGCGCAATCATTTTCTGGCATTAAAACTTTGATGTTCGAATCGGCAACAGTGCGCGCGATTCATTCCTGGCATTTAACTTTTGAAGTTCAGGTCGGCAGTGAGTGCCATCATATTTTGGCATTTAAATCTTGATGGCTGAATAGGCAACAGTTAGTGCGATTCATTTTTAACCATTAATCTTTGTAGATCAGATCGTCAGAGTGCACGATCATTTCTAGGCATTGAAATCTTGATGTACATTTTTGTATTAAAGTGTATAATATTTTCTAGGCAATTGAATCATGCAATTCAAGACAGAGTGTGACCTTGCAATATCATTCATGAGTCTATCGTAGTTCATTCATGAAAACTAATGTGTTCATTAATTCTTGTTATAATGTAGTTGCTATTCCAAGAACTAACTTGAGACAGTTTGATGTTCAAAGTATAAGGTGTTATTCTAAGAACTCTCATATGAAAGTTTGCATAATCCTTCTTTATTTTCCAGGTACCCAGAGCTAATAAGGTCATGTTATAGAAAAGCTCTTGATCGTTCATGTTATCAGTATAAAAATATTAGGAACAAAGTTTATGAAAGTCATAGTGCATAATCTTGCTATTGTGTTCTTAACTCTTGCTCCCACAGGTCCCCTTCCCCGCTGTTCCCAACCTAAAACCTCAACCCCCACTTGGCCATTCTTTAACTCTGTGCTATAATAGCTAATAGAGTTTGGAGCTGCCAGGAGGTGTACATATTGGGAACAGGCGCAAGCCCGAGGATCTGGTCTCCCTGACAATAAGGCTAAACATTGGCTGTGAGAACCCTGCACCCATGCCCACTGTCATCTGAAATGAGCCCGTGGCCAGGAAATGGAGTACAGAGAGCACTTGCACTTCAGCGGGGATGGCATGCTGATTCCGATTTGCCTGTCTCAGTACATGATCCAGGAATGCACCAAGCTCATGGATAGTAGCACAAGTGTGTCTGTAGTTGATAATGATGTGACATTCCACCATGGTCTCCAAATCAACAAGAGGTCTGTACACAGATGGGGCCCTCCCTCACCGCATGGATCTGTACATAGGAAGAGTGGAGAACACATGTGAGGGACACACATTCATTTGCACAACCTGTTGTGTATAATACACTGCTGTACAACATGTAGGTTACACACAAGCATTGTAAGATGTACAACTGGAGTGACATGTTTGAACTGATATGTCTGGACTGTTGTGGGCAGAAAATAGTCATTTGGGCATGTGATTGAGGGCTGTGGTCCATAGGGCCAGCATGGGGCCCATGACCAGCAAATATCTGCGTAGCACTTGCAAAATGGCAGCCCACTGCCATCTAGATATGTAGCAGTGGAAGTGACCTCATACTACTAGCGGTTGTTGTTATGGCGTAAGGCGGGGTTCACCGCCGTGCACCGATTCAGTGATCAACATGGTTGTCAATGGGGAATATGGGCCTATCATGATCGCCGCCGGCGGTCACGGTGCACACTCCTATGGAGCGTATGCCATTTCGTCACCGCAGGTTCACTTGACTCCAGGATTCCGTGCCTGAAAGTACTCCACTGAGTGTGCTGCTGTGTCCTGACTCTGTTACTCAAATGGCAAGAGTCACAGGGTAAAGGGCCCCGGTCTTCACCATGGAGGAGCTGGAGACACTGGTGGACGGGGTCCTACTCCTGTATGCCAAGTTATATGGGCGACCAGAGGTGCAGGTGAGTAGGTGGATGGCATGCATGGATGTGTGTGATGGTGGTGGATGCCTGTATGCATGAGTGCACGATTTGTAACTGCACAAGCGTTGAATGTTTGACAATTAGCATGAGTGAGGTGGTGAAATGATGTTGTTAAGTGTGCATCACATAAGGGACGTATAGCCAGAGGTATAAAATGGGCATTGTCTGACCTCTGTGTTACTTTTCTGTGTGCCCCCTACAGGTCAGCACCCATCAGAAGAGGGGACTCTGGCAGGCCATCGCCAGGGAGGTGCGGACCCTGGGGATCTACAACCGGTGGAGCACCCACTGCAGGAAGCGGTGGGAGGACCTGCGGCACTGGGCCAGGAAGACCTGCGAGGCACAGCTAGGGAAGTCCTCCCAAAGAGGAAGGGTTGCCCTTCGGGCCCTGACTCCCCTAATGCACTGCATTCTGGCGGTGGCATATCCAGACTTGGATGGGCACTTGAAGGCTGCACAGCAGACACAAGGAGGTGAGTATCAAGACCATTTTATGCCTCCTTGATGGATGTCTGAGGGTGCTGTAGTATGTATGTTGTCTAGTGGCAGGGACTCTGACTGGTGTCTTACAGCAATATGGCCCCCATGGGCACTGAGATGATTAGGGGCAGGTGTGCAGTTCCTCAGGTCATTCTGTCACGTGGGAGATGGTTGTATGCTGTGGTTGAGGCCATTAGTCAGGGGCATTGGCATGACTATAGCTGTAGGTGCTGCATGTTGGTGTATTAGCTGGGTGGGGGTATGAGTGAACCAAATATGTACATCTATTTAGGTGTTAACATATTTCTCTCCCGTTTTGTCACCCCAATCCTGAACTCTTGTGTTGTCTTTGTATATCAGCATCAACTGCTGAGGGAGCAGTGGCACCGGCGAGTGGGGATGCATCAGCCCACTGTTTCAAGGAGGCAGAGTCGATCGACACCAAGGGGACCATTGGGTTGGAGGGTGAGGAGAGTACTACGGGGGAGGCTACTACCACTGGCGGTAGTGACTCTGATACCTCCTCCGATGGAAGCTCCCTGGTGGTGGCAGACCCTAGTGGGCCCACCCATTATTTGACATCTTCCGCCACCCCATACCATCACTGTCCTCCCAGTTGCTCCCCACCCAGTCGCCCGTTCCCGCTCACCCAGTAGGGTGGGTGTCTCCTATGCCTCAGGCACCTCATCCCCAGCCCCAGTCAGCTCAGCTGCCCTCACTGAGGAGGCTATTGACCTCCTGAGGACCATCTCTGTAGGGCAGACAACCATCGTGAATGCCATCCAGGGGCTAGCATCCCAGATGCAGCAGTTCAATGCATACCTGGAAGGCATTCACGGTGCCATGTCTGGCCTACAGAGATCTTTTCAGGCGCTGGCCTCCTCTTTGACGGCAGCCAGTGTCCCTGGCCTTTCCGTCCCCCCTCCATCACCTTTACCCCTTCCAGCACCCCACTCCCTTCACCCATCCCAAGCACACGTTCAGACAGCCAGGCATACACACACCCAAAACACAACAACCTCCATTTCCCCCAGTGTGTCCACCTCCCCCGACTCCCTGTCTGTCACTTCTACATGCATACTCACAAGCACTGCACCCTCAGTCACTAATGCTGGCCCCATTCTTGCAGTCACCACAACATCAGACATCCAGTCATTCACCCCAGACATGACACTCGCACTCACCACAATGACTTTGAGTGATACTTGCAGCACACTCACCAGACTTTCTGACACCCAGACAACATCCATGTACACTGACAGCCTGTCTTGTCCCACTGTGTCTACCCCCTCCTACCAAGACATTCAATCGTTCCTAGACACCCACCCAACATACATCCACCACATCTCAGCATACTGTACAAGCACCTGCATCCACGTCAAGCACACCTACACCCATTACGAGCACTCCCTCTACCTCCACTCCCACACCTTCCTCCATGTCCACCCCGACTGCACCTAAAAAACTTTTCCTGTCCTGTGTTGACATTTTCGAACTCACTGGCCCACCCCATCTCGTCTCTAAACATGCCCACCTCCTTGCCCTGTCCACTTCTTCCACGTCCAAGCCCGCCCCTGTCCGCTCTTCCCATTCCCGTGGCCCTTCCCCAGTTAGCAAGAACCCACGTGCTGGCCCTGGTCCATCTGCCACCCCCCCGTCCAAGCCCGCTCCCAATTCCAAGGCTAAACCCAAACCACCTCCACCACCCAAACGTAAGCCCAAACCCCCTCTCCAAGTCATAAATCCCCACCCCCGCTACTCCCTGCACCTGCTCCCTGATATGCCTGGATACCCCATTGATGTCCCTTTATGGTGAGTACCATGTGCTCATGTGGGAGTCAAGTTCGGCTCATTTGGACCCATCAGCCTTTTTTTGTTGGACTGGCTAGTGGCCTTATTTGGACATTCCGAGATTACATTTGTAATAAAGTTTGTGTGTCCAGTGTTGGTGTTGGCACACTCTGGATACGTGGTTCATCATTTCATTGTGGGGGGGTGTTGTGTACATGTGTGTACTTTGGGAAGGTTGTCTTGGCCTTGTGTCGGGTAAGTACCTCTTGCTCAGGTGTGTATGGCTTGTGATGTTGTGAAGGGTTGAGGGTGCGTTGCCGGTGGGTGGAGTTGCTGGGTATGTAACTGTACCCTTTCTTCCCTTGTTTAGTAGGTTGCGGTACTTACCTTCTTCCGTCTTCGTTGGCGATCACTGTTTTGGAGGTATATGGCAAGGAGTACGACTGACATGATTTCCAATTCTCTCTCCATGTCTGCTTCGGCATGTTGTGTGTGCCTCCGGTGAGTTGTTCCTTTTATTTGGTTTGTTTCTGCCAGGCTTTGCGGGCCAGTGGTTCCGCCCCGGAACTGACGGCGGTCTTGTGCTTCATTATTTGTTGGGCGGGTGGGGTCTTCCCGTCGGCCTGTGGCCGACCTCTTCCGTCGATGTCGGCACTCCTCTGCTGGCGGTGAGTAGTTTTCAGTCTGCCTGTTTTTCATGTGCTTCATTATTTGGTGGGCCAGACCACCAGCTTTTTGGCTGTAGTTACCGCCACCGCCGGCGGTGCAGTCTTGCCCAACATGTTCATAATGAGGGCCAGACTGTGAGACCATAAATGAGGAGTACCCCCTGATTAATTTATTTCCAGTGTTCACAGTGAAGTAGCTTCCTCCTGATTTACAGGGAACCGTTAAGGAGAGTGTGTGGGATCGGACAGGGAAAGAAATTGGCCTGATAAAGGAAGTTGAACCATTTAAAGTTCCGGTAAAGCCAAACGCAATTTTTCCTCAGATTCCCCAGTATCACATGCCACAGGATATCCTTGTGAAGGTTGCTCAAATTATTGCAGAGTTTGTAAAACAAAGGGTCTTCAAAGAGGTGTTGAGGAGCGCATGTAATTCGCATATAATGGGATTGAAAAAGCCCTGTGGGAAAGTTTGAATTGTCCAGGACCTGAGAAAAATAAATTACATTGTGATCAAATGTTGCCTCGTGGTGCCAAATCCAGCTGTGATTCTGTTTCAGATTCCATGAGATGCTGAATGGTTCACCGTCATAGACTTGTCACAAGCATTCTTTTCTGTGCCTCTTCACAAGGACAGCCAATTTTCTCCTTTGTTTCAAATTTTGGGACCTAGTTTATTTTTGGTGTCGAATTCCTCAAGGGTTTTCGGAGTCACCTTCCATATTCAATCAGATCTTGAAAAATAATTTGGAGTCTTTGGAATTGTCTTTGCAATCGACCTTGGTACAGCACATTGACAAATTGTTGATTGCATCCAAAATAAAGGAAGACTGCAAATATGACAAGATTGCCTTGTTGAACCATTTGGGAAAGAATTATCATAAAGAGTCTCCACTTAAGCTGCAATACTGTCAGAAAGAAGTGAAATACTTGGGTCACCAGATTGAGATAGGAATAAGGAAAATATCTAGATAAAGGGTCACAGCCATATTGCAGATGAGTCCCCCAGCAACAGAGAGAGATGTAAGGATGTTTTTTAGGGATGGTAGGCTATTGTCACCAATAGAGCCACAATTTTTCAGTAATTTCAAAACCATTGCAGAAGCTGACTCACAAAGAAGTCACTGATCCCATAATGTTAGATCTGGCTTGCATGAAAGCGTTTTCCGATTTGAGAGAGAGTCTGTGCAAAGCTCCGGCTTTGGGTATGCCTGACTAAAAAACGTCCTTCACGTTGTTTTGTCATGAGTGTGATGCATGTTCTTTGACTGTCTTGATGCAGGTCCATGGAGGTGTAAACTGCCCAGTAGCATATCTTTCAGCTACTTTGGACCCAGTTGCAGCAGCTTTACCAGGCTGTCTGTGTGCAGTTGCAGCGGTTGGACAGAGCCTTACACAGTGTAAAAGCATAGTGAAGGGACATCCTCTAACAATCATGGTCCCTCACTCAGTTGAAGTTTTACTTACCCAAACCAAAACCCAGTACCTGACAGATGCAAGATTGACTTGCTATGAGACAGGTATTCTAGGGTCACCAAATGTGTCATTGAAAAGATGTACAGTGCTTAACCTGGCATCCTTGCTTCCAAATGAAAATGCTGTAGTTGAAAAGTTGGATGATATTGAGCATGATTGTCTTGAAGTAACTGATCTGTGCACAAAACCGATCCTGATATTAGATACACGAGTACTAAGAGCAGGATATGCTGTGCGCACAATTACTGGTATACTGGAAGCATCCTGGCTTCGAGGAGAATATTGTGCACAAGTAGCAGAACTGGTAGCCCTTACTGTAGCGTGCCATGTTTCTACTCAGCTTAAAGTTACCATCTATACAGATAGCCAGTATGGATTTGGAATATTCCATGACTTGGACAGTTGTGGTCACAGAGAGGTTTAATGACCTGTTCTGGTTCACCGGTGATAAATGCTCAGAGAATTCAAGATTTGTTTCAAGCTATCCAAATTCTGAAAAGATTGCCATGGTGAAATGCAGTGCACATCTGAAATTGCAAGATTTTGTGTCAATGGGAAATGGATATGTGGATCAAGTCGCAAAGTTTTGCGCACTGAACTGTATATCGTTCAAGGATAAGTGGGAATTGTTACCTGAAGAAGATGAAACATGTCCAAGTTATGCATTACAATGGTCAAGCACATGTTGGGAGGGATGACATGAATCGTATATTAAAACAGAAATGGTTCAATCCAACATTTAGACAAGTTGCTGAAGCAGTTTGCCATTGTTGCGTCATTTGTCAGCAAATGAACATGGGAAAAGGGACAGTGATAAATTTGAGTCACATTGGAAGAGCAGGAGGTTCATTCAGCAGAATGAAAATGGATTTTATTGAGATGCATGTATGTGGACGTTTGAGATATGTGTTGGAGATTGTCTGCATCTTTAGTCATTGGATTGAAGCATACCCAACAGGGAAAAATGACATCCTCACAGTAGCAAAACTACTGCTTAGGGAAGTGAAACCACGTTTTGGGTTTCCATTCTCATTAGAATTAGATAGAGGAAGTCACTTCAACAATGAAGTAATTAAATGACTATGTGCAGCCTTGAACATTGAGCAGAAGTTGCATTGTAGTTACCGCCCTGAAGCATCAGGACCAGTGGAACAGATGAATGGTACCTTGAAGTTAAGAATGGCGAAAATGTGTGGGTCCATGAATCTGAAATGGCCTGATGCACTGCCTTTAGTTCTGATGACAATGAGAAACACACCCGACAGGAAGACAGGATTGTCACCGCATGAGATATTCATGGGCAGCGCAATGAGGTTGCCAGCGGTTCCTTCAAATGCTCTTGTGAACATAACAGATGATATGGTGTTGGACTACTGCAAAGGTCTAGCTGATGTGGTTCGTTCTTTCGCTCAGCGGGTGGAAGCCACCGCACTGCAACCATCACAAGATCAAGGACACAACTTGAGGGTTGGTGACTGGGCTGTGGTCCAAAAACATGTGAGGAAGACATGTTTGGAACCTCAGTGGAAAGACCCTTTCCAGTTAGTGCTGATCACTACCACAGCTGTGAAGTGCGCTGGAGTTCCGAACTGGATACACGCCAGCCACACAAGAAAAGTGGCATGTACTTTGGACAATGAACATGAGTTGTTGAGAGTACCATCAATGACAAGACAAGTCTCAGAGCCGGAAGGAGAAGAAAGAGGAACTGAGACCGGATCTGAGCAAGTTGAGAACTGTTCAGTCACTTCTGTGAGAGACGAAGGAGAAGACCTCCAGGAGATTCACAGTGAACCAATATCGATCAAGGCAGCAGGAGAGTCTAGTCAGAAGAAGACGATTTTGAGAAACAAACAGAGCAAACTCCAGTCCTCGAGGGGAAAGGAGTTGAGGCCAATGTGGTGTGACTCCTCCCGAACATGTTGCAGGTCAGTCAAGAGGAAAGTCTGTAGAGCAAGAAGAGGTTTCAAGTTCAACACTGAAAAGAACATTGACCAAGGGTCCACTGAAAGGAGATAAGTGGCTGGAGTCACAAGCAAAGAGAAAGGTAGAAGTTGTTGTTACAACAATTGAGGAAGAAGTAGATATGACTAGAAGGGAAGACTTAAGTGAAGGAGAATTGAATGGAGATCGAAAGTTGAAAAGAAAGAGAATAGCAAGTCGAAGGAACGCAAGTCCTGAATGGGAATATGTGACAACAAGTGAATGGCAAAGAGAATTTTTGTCTTTTTGTTTTAATGGAGACGTTCCAGGTCATTATTTTGGCACTTGAAGGAAATCTCTGACTTGAACTAGTGAGACAAATTGAGAAAAGTGCTAAAAAAAGAGACTTGAAGGTAACCAGAAAAGCCTTTGATAAACTGATTTGACAAAGAAAACCTGATTTGACAAGCTGCTAAACCGATTATTGGCAAACGTACAGATTTTTGAGAAAAAGGACCCTGGAAGTGAGACTGAAAGCTGTAAATAAGTGCTGAAAGAAAAGATTTTTATTTTTATTTTTGCTGCATAATTATATGTTTTTCTCTTCTACTTTCTGATTCTTTACAGATCGTGAATAACATTAGCCAGAAGGGTAGGAAGAACAGGTGCTGTAAATAAATGAGTATGGGTTTGAGACTTGTATTTGTGATATTATGTGTGAGATTGATTGTGGGTCTGACTGTTCTTGACAAGAGTAAAGTCAACCATACTTCAGCTTTTGAGATGACTGCTGCATTAACGGCGATAGAGAAGTTTAAGTTAGATGAGAAGTATCTGCACGTAGACAATGCACAAGGGAAACTTTGTCCTAATGTCTTCTAGTGCTTATTGAGTGAGTATGCTGAGACAATGGGTGTGAGGAATCGTTTTGTGTGTACGCAGATTCCTTCATCAGTCGAAGAAGGAGTTACCTATCATAGTTTGTCTCTTACTTATGGGAAAAGCTCTAGTCTGTTACTAACAAGATTCTATAACCAGGAGTACATCCAGTATTTCTACTCCAACCATGACGTTGTGTTTTCATTTGTCCCCATAATTAGGTATCTGAGTAGAGTAGCTAAGGACAATGACATAGTGTTAGCAAGGGGTTTCTTCAAGCCTACATTAAAATTTTAGGATGGCATATGCGCACAAGAATAATCTGACATGCTTGCATACACTTTTAGAAAATAGCTTATTTGATCAGACAGATGAGAGGAGAAAGGCAATAAAGGAGAAGTTAGAACAGGGTTTAAAGAAAAAGACTTTTAGAAATGATTATGCTTTTAGTGAAATAAAAACACAAAGGAAATTAGCTTTAGATGCGCAACATGTAGGGAAGCTTTGTGTATATAGACCTAGATCTAGTACTGACACTTTGTTTGTGGGAACGAGTGAACGTAGACATGTGTTTTTGTTTCAGAGTAAATGGACATTTATGTTAAATGGACAGGACCCAGCAATTCCTGGTATATATTTTATTTCTGGACCTAATGCTTATTACCATCTTCCAAGAAGATGGTATGGCACATGTTACTTGGGGATAGATTTCCCAAAGATATTCCAACTTGATGACTTGAAAAGATTACCAAAATTAACAGAGTTACATCAAAGTAGAGAAAAGAGGGTCTCCTTCTGGTATAGTAGTGGATGTATTTGGACATATTTGGAGCAATAATTCCTTCAATAGGAGTTGTTCTGAATTCTATAAAGATTCAGAAGTTGTGTACTATTGTGGATAACATGCTGACAAATGTTTCAGGAGCCATGATCCTGATAGATACAGAGTTTGCTGTGGAAGGAGCTATAACTCTTCAGAACCAACTTGCCTTAGACATTCTTCTAGCAAGGGATGGCTGAGTTTTTAAAATGCTTTATTCTAGCCATTGCTGCTCATATATTCCTGACAATAGTAAATAAATTAGAAGCTTACTTACTAATTTGACTAATGAAAGTGCTGATTTGAAAGAGTTGAAAGAACCAGGTGTGTGGGAGAAAGTTGGCAAAGGATTTGCTTCAGTGGGAAATTGGCTCCGCATCATTGGGAAAGGGATAATATTGAAAACAATACAAGGAATATTGAATATTGTGATTTGCATAGTTGTAGCATGGGGAACATGTAAATTGTGTAGGATGATTAAATTAAAGAAATTGAAAAATGACCTGGGGAGGGAAGAAATGAAAAGGGAAAATTTGTTTAGGGAAAATTAAAAAAGGTAACGAATATTCAAGGGGATAGAGATGACAAAATGTTAAGCTGAAGCAAAAGAAAATTTTGTGTGGGAAGATTTACTGTGATGACACATTTATTCATCAGAGGAAGGATTGTTAACGCTGAGTTTATTAATGAATATTCATGTATTCTGAATGTTGGATGTGCGTAGAAAATGTATTAACTTTGAGAAAAATATTGCACGCATTTGATGTTGCGCCCACGTGAGTGGCCGCAATGTGCACGAAGTGTACTTATTAATGGCTTATTAATATGAAATGTTGAGCTCATGTTTTGTTAATGTAGTGATACGTCATATTAAGGGTTATGCATTATGTATTAGCTTTCTTAATCATAGTCCTTAGCGAGGTCTTCGGCCTAGTTGCACGGCATCATGTCAAGCTGGCTTTCTTAGGTGACTGATAAAATGGCTGCTTAGAGAATTAAATTGTGATTTTCCACTGTACTGACCATGTGCTTATATCTGAAGTCCATTCTCATGAGAAACTGCTTGCTAAAAGCTGCTATACTAGCTAGAGAAACAATGTATATAGTAATGTGTGCAAGATTGCCCCTTCCGAAGAGAAGACAATGGATGCACTGACTATGGTATAAGTTGCAACAGTATTGATACCTGACAAGCCGAACGATGGAAACTGGAGAAAAGGAGCCAATCATCGACATGTGAACCATGTAGAAGTAAAACCTTAGATATGGGGTTTTATTTTCATTGGACTAAATGTAAACATGCGATTCTCTGACCAATGAGGAAGTGGGAAGTAGTTTTAGGAAATCTAACTTAGCCAGACTGCACAGAGAGAAGAGAGCCACTTCGCCATTACTTTCTTTACCGTCCCGAGAAGAGACGTGCTTAACTTTATTGCTTAGAGAGACTTTGCTTTTCTGAACTTTGATGCTGAATCCTGATGTACTGCTGACCGCACTGATGTCCAGTCGACGAAGACTGTCACAGCTTGTTGAATCATATTGAGGACAGGTATAAGAGTATGTTACTGATTGTTATGTCTATTTGCTTTTGTTTCTAAGTACCAAAAACTAATTGTGAGCCTGAGTTAGATGTTTTTCCAAATTTGTGTTCACTAAATTGTTTTGCATGAAGCCCAAACATGCTATTCTAATTTGATGATAATTAGGGTCCTCACTGACGATGTTGCTACATGTAATAACAGTTGATGTCTTTTCTTTGATGAATCTAAATGTATGATATTTCGTTTTCTCAGCTATTCGTATTATTAATTTGTACTGTAACCTTAAAATGGGTGGGAGCTCAAGCTTTGATTAGATTGCAATTCTTTCTTCGCTTTGGTCGGCCAGTATTCTTCTTGTATGTTTATCATTTGATATTGAGACTAAGTTACGTGACATTAGCATTGTTAATATAGGGAAATAAACATTTAAACTTTTATGTAACGGTGAGGTTATTCATAGCCGCAAGGTCATGTTGTGTGGAAATTACTGACTCCTATTGATTATTGATGTTTATTGTTATTGAGCTGTATTGGTACGGGATACATGGTGGGAACTACTCGAAAAGCAGTCAAAATGTCCATCGGCCTATATGTGTCGCCCTTGTAAGTTTACTTAATAAAGTCTGACGCGCTAACAGAGATGGTAGCAGAGATTAATGGTTATCTCCCTAAGAGCCCATCATAGATGCCCGGTAAAGGTTGTCTCCTTCAGAGCCCATCATAGATGCCCAATAAAGGTTTGTCTCCTTAAGAACCCATTATAGAGCCCCAGTACATGGTCTGTCTCCAAAAGAGCTCATCTTACAGTCCAGAGATAGGTAGTAGAGTGTCTGGTCCCAGAGACTTGTAAGCAAAAAATAACAGATGATCCTAGAGTTGGTAGTGGAGTAAAGGTTAATATCCTACAAAGAGAAAAATATTCACAGATTTGGTGAAATTGGTGAAATGCTAGATTTGATGATACAAAGTAGAGAGAAAATGTTCCCCTAAGTACCTGAAATGACTTTCCCAGAATCTTGGAGCTTGTCAATGCTTGTTTGAGGATGTTCTCGGCATTCCAGTGACAGTGTGAATGAAGTAGGTTTTGCGCTTGCACAGTTTATGCAAATCGCAGGTGAATTGTGATGTCTGTGAGGGTTTAGGGAGTTTGTGTACTCCAAATAAAGTTGTAGAAGGAGAGTGCATTCTCTAAAGTGTGAGAGTAGGGAAGTCGTCGAACTTCACTTGTGTGTGGTGCTTTGTGCTAAAAAATTGTCTGCGTGGTTGTTGGTATACAGTGCCTGCGCGGTCTAAGACTACGGAGTATATTGAAAAAGTGTATGAGATACATGGTTTTTGTTGTAATTTGTCTGGTTTAATAGGTTGATCGTGCATGGTCGACAAGTCAGGGGTGAGGGTCAAAGTGAGCAAAGGAATTGTTCGACTGAGATCTGGTGAGTCTTATGTGCACCAGGATAGACCCACTGATCAGTTGAGAGTGAAATTCGTGTGTCGAATTTTGCTTGCAAATCAGGGAAACTGAGAAAGAAGGTCTGACATGCTAACACCATTCAGCCTGCTCTGGAGACAAACCTTTAGATGAGTCAGACGTATTACTACTGTGATAGGAATGCCCATGCCCAGTAGTATTACTTCCTCTTCCAGAATTCCTACTTTGGTAGTAAAAGAAAAATAGCTCACCTTAACCACTGAATGATTAGCAACCAACTTCTTTCATCAAATGTTGAGTTAGTTTGAACTTGACTACTTCAGGCCTTCAGGAAAACATTGGATCTGTAAACGTTCCTTTGGTTTGAGGCTTACCATAGGTTGTGAGTGTCTGAACTTAGAGAAGACAAACCATTCCTGACTCCAGTTCCGGGGAACAGGAGAGCCTAAATGGCAACTGTGATGGTCTCTTCTTCTAAATTCAAGATGTGAATCGATAAGCTGAGAATATTCAGACCCTCTGTACCAAGTAAACTCAGTTCTTAGGATTCTTCCTTTTTTGTGAAAGAATACAACATCTAGAGGTTAATCTTGGGGACTTGTTCTTACAGTGGGAAACAATGATTACATGCTTTCAGATAGAAGTTTATACATTTAAACAAGGGCATGTCATTTATACTTTTTATTAAATAAATATGCACCCATTGACACTGAACATTTTCAATATATTGAGATCAATACTTCTCTGAAGCTGAATGTTGCTTTCATAATGTTCAGATTGAAATAAGGGCACTTAACACATTTAAGAATCCACTAGATGGGACCTCACAGGAGTATACTATACATCTAAATCCCATATCTGGTTCTCTGAATCATCCCTACATTGATCATGTCCTGGAGGAAGGTCACTATCTGAAGAAGGATAACTATCAGCCTCTACTGTTAGTAAAGACCCTTCAACATTTGGGAGGCAGAGAAACCAATACATCCTATAATGCCTGAGCCTTGCTGTATTGTGGAAAACAATGACTTTTACTTACAAGTGATATTCTAATGACAACACATCCATCACACTCAAGAGAAAGAGCAGATATGAACAGCCTCTGCTTAATAATATTTCTCTTCTGGATGAGGATGGTCCTGTTACCATAAGTGTAACCTCTACAAGGTCAAGGTCACTCCTGTTGCCATCGTGGTAAACTGGTGATGAAAGAATGCATTTCTGAATCTTAAAACTGCATAATGAGGTGGCAATTGCATTCCCATACTGACCTGTTCTTCCTTTAGCCTGCCACCAGCCTCCTCTGCCCCTTATTTAGATGAATATGAGCAATAATCAGGGGTGTGCATTCATTGTGCACCTGCTGGGATTTACCTCAAGTATGGAACTCAAAGCAAGGCAATGTTCAGAGATCTTTCTCAGTTAAGATAGGGGGCTCTACAAGTTGCTTTCTTCACTTACTTTTAAACACTTGTTTTTGGTGAGTGGTGAGTCTGGCTCTTGTCCGCCCATCTTGTCAACTGGCTACAAGTGTGTGGACAGAAGTTAAGATTCAGAACAGCAGCATCCTGAAATTTTCTAATTTTTACATTCTGTACCTGTGGAGATTCTCTCCTTCAAGTCATGTTTTGTCATTGTGGGTAGTTTTCATTCTTTGAATTTTGTTTGATTTTATTTATAAAGTGATTATACTAGCATGCAGTTCAGAGTGACATTACAAGAACACTTAACAATTTAAATTAATGGAAATGACAAAGTAGCAGAACAAAAACAATCCAGCCATGTTTAGCAGAACTAAAAACTGCCAGGAAGTGACTCAAGAAGAATGTATGATTTCTCTGAAACACAAAGCACATCAACACTTTCGGAGTCATCTGCGTACCTTTGTGTAGGAGCTTTGTTAAAAAAAAAAGGTGTTAGGTTGCTCAAATATATATATACCCCTTTCGTGCATCCATGTAAACTACTCATTCTGTGCTAAATGTGTGCAAATCTTGCATCAATATGTAATGGAGGGATGAATATATAATGAAAATATGGAGATATCTACAGTAATTAAGCAAATGTGTTCAATGTTTTGTTGCATTTCTCAAATTGTCAGACATAAAACACTGAAATGCCAGCAAAGGATATGTTCTATTGAATGCCTGGAGTACCCGGACGCAAGACACCCCTTACCCTGATTGGCACTGGCTGGGAAACTACACTGAATGTGATCCTTGTTAAATTTTAACACTCTTTTTCAAAAACATGCTAATTCCATTCAGTCTCCCGCATGCAGAAACATATTTCTTCCAAGGATTAACCCCCAAAATGTTCTCCTCTAGGTATGCTGAGCAAGGGGATACCCACATATATGTGTCAGGGGTGAAGGCAGCCAAGTTATTCCAGAGGTAACACTTAGCGAGGGGGTAATGCTAGGCTACTCACAGTTTACCTGAGGCCACTAAATAACACAGGACAGGAGGCAGACAAGAACAAGGTATAATCAAAGTAGGGCATTTACTGGCATGTGAACAAGAGGTCTCTTGGTAGTTTAGGAAAAGCCCTTTGGACTGACACCAGCAGATTCCTCTTATCAACAGTTGTACAGCACATTGATATTGGAACATGTTGTATACAGGCTGTTGTGGTCAGTCCAAGGAGGCTGAGGCTGACAACAACACTGAGTCAGGTAAGACCCCCAAATGAGCTGGGCTCAACAACAGAAGTCTTTATCTTATCTGATGGGAATGGAGACAGAATCAAGGTCACACTGTAAACGGATACAGACTGTAACAGAGAATTGACCAAATTTGGAAGGGAACAAAAAACAAAGGTTGAAAGAATAACGAGAATACAAGATAGGCAAGCCAGCAAGGAGAAAGGGAGAACCGCAAGATAAGGAATAATGAACGAGGCTTCAAAAATCAAAGAACACAGGGATCAGGAGCATGCGGCACCCAACAGGCACTGGAACACATAATGCCCTGTTGGTACATGGAATAAGCACAGGAATACAGAACAAGTACTGTCAAGGTCCCAGAGATACTTATGCAGGAGCAAAATGCAATCACTCGCCACCCCTACCTTGTTGCAACAGTGACAAGTGGAACACACAACAAACTGACTCAAGACAAAAGGTAGTTCAGAAGGAGACATCAGGGAGTAAAGTCTGTGAAGAGGCGTGGCTCTGATTAGTGAATGGCCCTCTGTTGTTTAAATGGACCAGGTACTATTATCCTTTAAATAGATGCAAAAGGTTCTCTTACATTAATTGGTGACACAAAATTGTCGACAGCAGAGAACGAACTTTAAACTCACCCAATGTAAAATTGCAGAAGGGGTTTTAGGGAATTCGTTGACTGCAAGTATCAGCCTGAAAAATAATCAAATAACAGTTAAACTCTGAGTTTGACTACAGATACAACAGACAGTGGTATTGAACAGTCTAACACAACATTATGGTGTTCTTGAAGTAGTGTAATATCTTGACCTTTCAAGCTGAATGTGATTCTGATTTATTCGCTATTCACACCCCTAGGTCCAGGGGGTTGGGATTCTCAGAAGTTAAGTATTTTGACTCTTGCATCAGACTGTGGTAAACCTGGAAATTTGTTATCTTACAAAGTCTCTTTCACAGTTTTCTTGTTCTTGCATCAGATGTTATCAAACTGTTTTATTTCCAAGTTTCCTCCACTGGACTAAATTTTCCAAATAGATAATAAACTACTGAAATATTTAAACAACCCATTAGAAAAACACTTT
Organism: Pleurodeles waltl; assembly: GCF_031143425.1. Lineage (NCBI taxonomy): Eukaryota > Metazoa > Chordata > Amphibia > Caudata > Salamandridae > Pleurodeles > Pleurodeles waltl. The sequence continues at coordinate 167,280,405 of NC_090439.1, read as the reverse complement.
CACTCCAGTCTTGTCTGCCCCTTAGACTAAATCAACAGTCTCACAATTTTTTGGGTCCTTTGCCTAAGCATCTTTTTTCTCTGTCAAACTCACTCTTTTTTTGCAAGATCTTTTTACTGAAAACATGGCAGGTGCATGTAATAACCCAAAACTTACATGCCATCAGTAATAGGTCAATTGATAATGGTATTACTATGATTTTGTTTAGCATGCAAACAGCGCTCACCCTCCCCTTCCCCAATTCATTGACATAGATTGACCATATTAACCAGAGTGTAAAGTTGTTGTAGAGTCCAAAGGAAGTGAGGTACAAAGATTCCCTTGCTATTCCATCATCCCCATATTTTCTCCCATTTTCTTGGGCAGCCCCGGCTTCCATAAGTCACCTTCTCTGTCATCATGCACCAGTCCATATCAGCTTTATAGTCTTTCAATTGTTGTGCGTGTAACTCTCCACATTGCCAGGCTATCTTGTGTTGGCTACAGCCAGCGCTAAAGTCATCCAGATCTTGTCCATTCTAACCAGATCCATTTCATCCCATATGTTTAGCAAACACCATTTAGCTGAGGCCCTCATCTCAGCCCCAAGTACCTCACTCATGCAGGCAAACACCAAGTCCCAATATCTCTGCATCACTGGGCATTGCCATATTATTTGCATACATTAACCCTCCTGACCACAATGTCTAAAGCAGCTCACATCGGCTGCCCTGCCCATTTTTACCTTAACTACACATGTTAAAAGGATCTGTGGAGTATTTTCAGTTGTACCAGGTGGACCCCAGATTTTACTGCCACTTTCCGTAGGAAGCCAGTGCTTTGAGCAACTCATCATCATCAATTTCCCTCAAGTCACGCTCCCAGAGCACCCTTAATGTTTGTAAAGTGTTTGGTGAGATATTGATTCATTTTTTTATATGTGAGGGATGTCGTTTTCTGGTGCATATGTTCCTCAAGCAACCTATTTTCTAAGAGTGAGAATTCTGCGCCTGCCACACTTGGAGATAGTGGTTGTATTCAGTGGGTGCTAGACTAGATTCACTTTGCAGCTCAACAAAAGGACGGCCCTGTCCCTGTCACCTAAAATCCCCCACCTCGGAGAGCCCGATAAGGTCCCATTTGACAACTCCAGGTTGGTCCACAAGCACCACAAGTCATGCACTGTCCAAAAGGGGGATGGCTCGAGCTATCTTCCCCTCCTACCCTACAGCATGATGTGACGCATGCCAGAGGCCAGCCGTGATCACAGTTGGGCAGCTAAGGGTGGTGTGCCTAGGGTTAGCATAGTGAGCTCCAAGGTATCCTCCGCCTGCATGCGATGTCTATTCATGCGATAAGCTGGTTCATCCGGAAGAGAGTGAACCCAAGAATTAATGGTCGTGAGTTGCGCTGCCCAGTAATACTTTTCGATATTGGGTAAAGCAATGCCCTAGACATACCATCCCCTAGTCAATTTAACAACTGCTATCCTTGTCGGCCCACCATCCCATAGTAGAGTTCTGAGTTAGGTTTCAATCACCTTGAAATAAGTTGCTGGGACAGGGAAAGGCGTGTTGTGTAGGGCGTAGAGAAAGCGGGGCAGAGCCATCATCTTCAAGAGTATCACCTTATCCAGCAGCGGCAGAGGCCTCTAGTGGTGTACATCTTTTTTCAACCTTGTTAGAAAAGGAATTAAATTACGTGAATAGAATTAGGTAGGACCGGTTGTGACATGGATTCCTAAGTAGCAGAAACTGTCACTGACTATTCAAGCCTCACACCCCGTAGTAGACATGGCACTTTCCTGTGAAGGATGTAGATCGGGGACTTCGTCCAGTTTATGGTATAGCCGGATTATTGTCAAAATTGGGCCAGAAAATGCATAGTTCTATCTAGGGTCAAGATTTGGTCAGCTATATAGAAAGCAGGATGTAATCAGTGTAGAGTGATATTCTGTCCTCCCAAAGTTCCGACCACTGCAGACCACAGACCAGCAGATCCATGCTGATCCAACACAAGAGGAAAAAGTAAGAGGAAAACGGCCACCCTGTCAGGTGCCAACCGGAGGTCAAACACTTGGGATGTCTCATCATTGACCACCACCTGGGCCAGAGGAGAGGTTTAAAGGAGCCATATCCACACCAAGTATTTAGGTACAATGTCAGGACTTCAAACAAGTATGTTCACTCAGCTGTGTCAAAGGCCATACGGTAGTGAAGGGAGAGGACTAAAGCATCCTCCCACATGCATCCAGTCTGGTCCAGTACTCCATGAAACCTTCACTAGTTTAGCGCCGTGTTTCGACCCAGCATAAAGCCAGATTGGTCCAGTGGATTAGCGTAGTAATGACTGAGAAGAGGCCAACACTTTAGCTAAAAAAAATATTTTGCCATTGAGAAGGGAAATGGGTCTATATGAGGCACAGTCATCCGCTGGTTTGCCACCTGTATGTATGATCACTATGGAGGCCAGTCTTTGGTCTTGTGGGATCAATCCTACCCTATGCCTCTCTTCATACATTTGCTTCAAGTTCAGGGTGAGTGTAGTGGCTGTGAATTTGTACAACTCAATGGGGACCCCGTTGGGACCCAACACTTTGCATGACCTCAATACTCCTATCACCCCCACTATGTCCTCCACAGTTATGTCTCTTTCCAGGAGTTTCCTATCTTCAGAAGTGAGAGTCAGGAGTCGGATGTCAGCCAATAATTCTAGGGATTCAGCTGCTGTTGCTGTCATAACTAAGGATTATAGCTGAGTGTAATACTTGGCAAAACCCTCCACTACACCCCTTTTATTGTATACTATTATTCTGTTGTCGGTACGAACACCACTCACCCATCTGTATGCCTTCTTCGTATCAAGTCATCCCAGGAGTTAACCGGCTTTATCACCTACATCATAGATTTGATGCTGCACCACCTTGTGCCTCACCCTGGCCGCATTAGTCACCACATCTCAGTATTCCCATTGTTTGAGAGCCAAAACATGTATAGCGTCAGCCCTGCCACGATCTGTAAGAGTAGTCTCGAGGTCTAGTATCTCTTGCTCCAGTGCCTCAAGTTTCACCCTCTTTTCTTTTTTATGCCCCACCATTAGGGAGAGTCCCTGCCCTCTGATAACTGTTTTGTAGCCTCACTGAGTGTTTGCACTGAGTCTATTGAGAGTTTATTGTACTCAAAATAGTGTTCCATTGCTTCCATTAGTCCCTCCTTAATTTTTGGTATTTTGAGGTGCCAGGGATTTAGTGCTACTGTTCAACCAATTGATAGATCTCTTGTGTCTGGTGGAGCTGGTGGACCAAGGCAAGGACATAATTAATGCAGGAGAGACTGCCATGGGCCCCTGAGTGGAATGTAAAATGGTGTGTGTCTGGTTTAGGGTATGTCGTGCGTCAATAAGGCCCATGGTGACCAGGAAGCATAACTCACATGTCTGGAGGGGATAAAGGTTGATGTCATCCTTGATTGATGTGTTAAAGTCTCCCCCTACTAGTAAGCCCCCGTCTGGAATTGTGAGTAATAGCATGCTTAAGTCAAGAAGTGTAATGTTGTGAAGCCGGGGTAGGACATACATAGAAAGTATGCTTATGATCACTCCTTCACAAGTTCCTGTGAGGGCTGCATAGCATTCACAGTGATAAGATTAAGGCCCTCATTATGAAATTGGCGGTAAGTCCTGCTTACCGCCATGCTGATTGCTGCAAAAATACCGCTGCAGCAGTGGTTTACCGTTACCCATATTATGACCTACACATAGCAATCCGTCACTATACAAGTCCGCCAGCCCAATGGTCAGTGATAAACTGGCGGTATCAAAACCCACACCGTTACGCCAACAGAACTACACCCACAACATTATGACCAACGAATCACCACGGCAGACATTCAATGGTGCTAAACCATTGGCGGTACATACTGCTGCGCTCAAAATACACACACACATACAAAACTGCACCACATTGGATAATTCAAACTACACACACCTGCCACACATACACACACCACAACCACACACCCACACCACTATAAAACACCCACCCACACTACCCACAACCCCTTACAACTCAAAAATATTGCCAACTGAGAGAGATAGACCAACAGCAGCCACAGAACCAGAGCCACAAAACACCATCAGCCATACACCATCCACATACCTTACAGCACACACCACCAACACATCAACCCACACACCCTCACACACACCACACACTACACCCATGGCACTACAAAGACACCCCAGGTTCTCAGACGAGGAGCTAAGGGTCATGGTGGAGGAAATCATCCGGGTAGAGCCACAGCTGTTCGGATCACAGGGGCAGCAGACATCAATTGCCAGGAAGATGGAGCTATGGTGGAGGATCGTGGACAGGGTCAACTCCGTGGGACAGCACCCAAGAACAAGGAATGACATCAGGAAGAGGTGGGACGACCTACGGGGGAAGGTGCGTTCCGTGGTAACAAGACACCAGATAGCAGTACAGAGGACTGGCGGTGGACCCCTGCCTCCTTCCCCACAACTAACAACAAGGGAGGAGCAAGTCTTGGCAATACTGCATCCTGAGGGCCTGGCAGGAGTAGCAGGAGGATTGGACTCTGGTAAGTCAAATCTTTATTACTTTCACTCCCTACCTGCATGCCATCACATAACGCCATCCTCACCCTCATCCTCACTCCCATCACTCCACTACCTCCCACACACCCCACCATCACAACCCACCCCTCCCACAACCAAGCCCTGCATGCAACACCAATGCATGGACACCCATCACAGACCTGCTTGGACACCTATCACCAAACATGCACATTGAGACAATCACCTAGCCCACAAAATCACCACTCATACAAGCCTAAGCTGCCAGGGCAATAACAACCATGGAGGGCAACACACCCATGCACACGATGGCACACACAGAAACAATAACACTGCATTTACATCCCCACAGGTCCCCCACACAGCTTCACCGGCGAGGAGGTGCAGCAACATCCAGTTCCCCCTAGAAGAGGCCCACAGTGATGACAGCAGCTCTGCACGCCTAGATCAGGATGACCAACCTGGCCCATCAGGGACCTTCGGACAGTCGGTTACCCGGGCACACTCACAGACAACCAAGGAGCCTCCCCCATCAGGAAACACCAGCACAGCACCCACCCAGCGGGCCCATACCACTGTCCCCTGGGCACGCCAATCAGCAGTGTTTCGACCACTACAGGGACCCCAGGTCCCCCGCTAACAGAGGACGATCAGGGACATGGGGTTAGTGGCAGTGGGCACACAGTCCAGGGGACAGAGGCACAGGACAACAGGGAAGCTGGGAGGACTGCTGTGTGACAGGGGGAGGCACTCACCAACATCCTGGGAGCATATCACCATTCCCAGGAGATGATGGGTCAGGTACTGACCAAGTTGCAGGAGACCCAGCGGCTGCAGGAGGAATAGTACCTGGGGATCTGGGAGGACCTGAGGGACATCCACACCACCTTGTTCACCATTGCAGGGGTGCTGGCAGACATGGCCAACACCATGAGGGAGGCAGTGACACACCAACCAGCCCCTGACACTAGCCAAACCGATGACCACCCTTCCACCTCCACTGACGCTAGTGGACAGGAGGCCCCGCCACAGAAACAACAGGCCATCAGCACTCCTCCCCCTGCAGAAGGAGAACCACCCCACAAACGGTCCCTGCGATCCAGGCAGAAGCCAGAGAATATTGCCAAGACCTCCGCCAGGAAATAAGACTCTCCTGAATGTCACCCTTGTGTCCCACTCTGTCACCTGTTCACCTTGAACTACCATTGCTCCACTTCCTATGCCCCTTTGGATAATGCACCTGTGATACAAATAGACTGGAACTCTACCCTGGACTCTCCTCCACCACCACCCCAGCCCATTGCAATACCCCCTCCACTTATTAGCACATAAATAAACACCCTTGTAAAAAGTATGGAGTCTGTCAATTGATTGAACTATATATTCGTTTAACAAGCTGTAAACATTGCAATTCAGCTGTACAGTAATGTGTACATAGGTATGACCTGTAGTTGGCTGCAGCCAACACACCAGGAGCCAGAGTGGGGCACAGATATATGAAAATAGACATGCCAAAGGGTACAGTAAGTGGCCATAGTAGTGGGAAAACCAGTCTGCCAGTGAAAATACCCAACACAAAACTGTCAATGGAAGGTGAAGTTACAGTGTCTTACCTGTGTGTCACTGGAAGTACTGTCGTATGATTGATGTTCTGTTATCCTCATCCTCACCCTCATCCTCTGCTTCCTCTTCATCACTATCCAAAGGGTCCACTGCTGCCACACGCCCATCTCCAGCCTCATCCTCCTGCAGAAAAGGCACCTGGTGACGTAAGGCAAGGTTGTTCAACATACAACATGCCAGGATGATTTTGCACACCTTCTTGAGTGAGTAGCACAGGGAACCACCTGTTAGATGGAGGGACCGTAACCTGGCCTTCAGGAGGCTGAATGTCCTCTCTAGAATCCTTTTTGTTCGCCCATGTGCCTCATTGTAACGTTCCTCTGCCCTTGTCCTTGGATTCCTCATTGGGGTCAGTAGCCATGAGAGGTTGGGGTAACCAGAGTCACCTGGAAGTATTGAGGGATACCTGCTAGACATACACTCACCCTTAGGGCCAACCCCATACCCATACACCAACATATACTGGTTGGGAACCATGGGCTTACCTATTAGCCACACCTTATGCCTCTGGAGTTGAGCCATCACATACGGGATGCTGCTATTCCTCAGGATATAGGCATCATGCACAGAGCCAGGATATTTTGCATTCACACGGGAGATGTAATGGTCCGCCAGGCACACTACCTGAACATTCATTGAGTGAAAGTTCTTTCGATTTCTGAACACCTGTCTATTTCTCCGGGGGGGGGGACCTGAGACGCTGGGCATGGAAGACGGCGGAAGCCCAGCTGGGGATGGCCTCCCAATGAGGAAGGGGTGCCCGTCGAAACCTGACCCCCCTGATGTTCCACATACTGGCGATGGCCTATCCGGAGCTGGATGGGCGCTTGAGGCCATCACAGCAGCCACAAGGGGGCGGGTACAGTTTCCCAATCTGCAAATTGCACGTGCTAGTCCCCGGGTGGGGGATGTGGGCCTGTGGGTACCCCTAGGCAAGGCAGGACATTGCATGGTAGGTCCCTTGTTGGGCAGGGTTCTGATGTGAAAGTCCTCCATCCAAGCTAGTAGGCCTCCACTACTGGGCAGGAGTCTGTAGATCTCAGGTATGCTGTAGTTGGCCTTAGGTATGCCTGTCCTAGGGCTGGTGACTAGCATTGTGACTTGTAGTGCATTGCATAGTGTGTAGGCCTGTTCCCTGTGTGAGTGTGCTGTGTACGCCAACGGTGGTGTTGGGGCAGCCAGTGACCAAGTGTATCCTTTGTCTTCCCCCTCTTTCTGTTTTGTCACCCTGTCCTTTGGTGCATTAGCATCATCTGGCGGAGGAGCAGAAGCACCTGTGACAGAGGGAGCTGCATTCCACATGGCCCTGGAGGCAAAGTCCACCGATGCTGAGGGCTCCAGTGGGACAGAGGGCGAGGGGAGCACCACGGCGGAGACAGGAGGGGACAGTTCTGACAGTGATACCTCCTCCGATGGAAGCTCCCTGGTGGTGGCAAACAGCTTTGTGCCCACCCCACCTACAGGTACAGCCGCCACCCCCGTACCCGCATGACCCTCTCAGCAGCCCCTCAGCCAGTTTCCCATGCCCGCTCACCCAGGAGGGTGGGCATCTCCTTCACCCCAGGCACCTCAGGCCCTGCCCCAGTTAGCCCTGCTGCCCTGAGTGAGGAGGCTATTGACCTCCTGCGATTCATCTCTGTTGGGCAGTCAACCATAGTGAATGCCATCCAGGGCCTAGCAGGCCATTTGCAACAAACAAATGCATTCCTGGAGGGCATTCACTCTGGCATGGCGGCCCAACAGAGATCAATCCAGACTCTGGCCTCCTCCCTGATGGCAGCCATTGTCCCTGTCTCTAGCCTCCCCCCTCCAACTTCCTCTACCCAGTCCCATTCCCCCGAACCCCAACCTATCCCAAGCACACATTCAGACCAGCATGCACCAAAGACAACACACAGGAGTGGCTCAGGCAAACACAAGCACCACACATCATCCCACAGGCACTCACACAAACATCATCCAGAATTAGAGAAACCAACATCGACTGCATCCACTGTGTCCCCCTCCTCCTCCTCGTCCACCCTCCCAGTAGCGTCTCCACTCACACCTGCATGCACTACAGCCTCATCCACTGCCTCCATCACCATCACGCCTATCACTACACACCCCTCACTGGCAGTCACCACCCCCACATCCATGCACACATCCTGTGTCCTCTCCCACTGTGTCTGTGCCCCCTCCTCCCAAAGTACACAAACGCAAGCACTCAGACACCCAACACCCATACACCTCACAACAGCATCCAGCCCATGCACCTGCACCCAAACACAGCAGACACCTCCTACAACCACTCCCTCTTCCTCCACACCCAGACCTTCACCCTCTTCCTGCCGCAGTGTCCCTAAGATGCTTTTCCTCCCCACTGTAGTGCATCCTGGCCCTTGCTAATCCTGTGGGTGTGACATCCAGGTGAAAGACTGTGACCTTGCACTCCCCATGTGCTGCATCACGGGGCACAAAGCCCCCTCCAGAACCAGTGGAAGAAGGTATCCACTCACCCCCTCCTTTCCAAGATGAAGCACACTGGGCACAAAGCCCATTGCAGAACCAGTGGAGGAAGGCATCCACTCACCCCCTCCTTGCCAGGATGAAGCACACTGGCCACAAAGCCCCCTCCAGAACCAGTGGAGGAAGGCATCCACTCACCCCCTCCTTGCCAGGATAAAACACACTGGGCGCAAAGCCCCCTCCAGAACCAGTGGAAGAATGCATCCATTCACCCCCTTCTTGCCAGGATGAAGCACCCTTGGCACTATGCGCCCTCCATAACCAGTGGAGAAGCCACCCACTTGAGAGACTGTGGCCTTGCACTCCCCAGGACCAAGCAGTGGGCAGACCACCCACTTGAGAGACTGTGGCTTTGCACTCCCCAGGACATTGCACAGGGCATGTAGCCCTCTCCAGGACCAGTGGTGTTGTTCCATCTTTCGGCTGAGGTGCCCCCTCATTCCCTATCCCCCAATAGTGCCTTTGTATTTTTGACCGGATACCCCTGCAGTGTTCTCTCTGTGTTGTGGCAGGGGTCAAGTGGGAACTTGGCCTAGGTGATGTGGCCCTGTGGCCCAGACGAGCATGGGTAACACCTGCAACTCGGGCTCCATGGCGTTGTGGTTCTTCCTTTAGTCTCCACGGTTGAGTCACTTCCCTTCTGTGTTCTGTTTCAGCTGTGCTTTTGATGTTGTTGGTACCGCCCCGGAAAAGGTGGCGGATAGGCCTATTGTAATAATGTGGGCGGTACATTGTCTTCCACCTGGCTGGTGGCGGTTACCGCTGTGTTGCTTGTTGCTATCGCCGTGGTGGTCGGTGTGTTAAATTGGCTGTCTGTGTGAGCGGTTTCCGCTGTGGTCATGATTCCATTTTTTTACCGCCGGCCTGTTGGTGGTATTACCTCCGCTTTATCACCGACCGCCAGGGTTGTAATGCGGGCCTAAGTGTGTTGGACTAAAAGGGGAAAGGATTTATTCAATAAGATTTCCATTCCCCTAAATGTAGAGGTATAGCCTGCATGGTCAGCCATTTTTTATCCCCATCTATCCAGTGCACAACAGGTGCTACCCAAAAGGTGAGTCTCCTGTGGAAGAACAATGTCAGCGGAGTGTCTCTTTGGCTTTTGTATGACTGTTCCCCATTTAGCTTTCACCCCATCCATTAACATTCCAGGATAATAAACATATATTTGCTCTATCTATTTGCATGGACATAGGCAGGGATCCACTATGAAGGGGTCTAGCGTTGTGTACAATAAAGAGTTCCGGGGGGGGAGGGCAAGCATGCAATCCAGAGGGCTGTGTAGTGCCGTCACCGATATTGTTAGATAACTGACATGTCATAAATGAAACAGTAACAAAAACAAACATTGTCCCACAACTAGCAACTCCCTCCACCCTGCCTCCTTGCATCTCAGACTTTAAACTGCCCACCTCCCCAACTGTGAAGAGTGCCTGACACCCCAAAATAACATGTTAATCTAAAGGTGACAGTAGCAACTGCTGTGTAACCCTCCTCTCGCCCCAAAGCATGATATTCATTACCAAGGTCCTTTGTCCGTTCACAGAGGCTATACGCCCAAGGGCTGCTTGGGCTGGGTGCAAGGCCAAGTAGATCTGAGTTTCAATGAAGATCTCAGTCTAGGCTGAAGATTGTAGTTTGCCAGGTCAATGTTTTTTTCTGTGGTCTTGACCCAATCTGTCTGTGAACCAAGACATAAATCTCAATGCGTGGTTGGGGGCTCCAGGCACTGCGTCGTGTAACCTCTGATCCACTGGTCACTGCTGCAGTTCTAGGGTGCAGTCTCCCTGCCAGTGTCGTTGGGTTCAGTCGCCGGGTTTCACTTCTCCCACCTGCTGCCAACCCTCCAGTCAGTCCCAGGGTGACTCCGGACTGGCAAAGAAGTGAGCTTCCCATAAGCCACCCCTCTCAGTTGTGTTGGATATATCATTAAATATTTAATCTAACAATCTCTGAAAGCCCTTTTGACATCCAGAAATCTGTCTTGCAATCTCTGCACCCTGAGTGTAAAATCAGGGAGTAAGATAATGGTGGCATTTTCGAGTTTAACTGGGGGGGGGGCACTAAGAGTAATTTTCAGAATCACATCTCTGTCCCTGTAGTTGAATATGTGAGCTTTAATTGGGCAAGAAGGTATGCCCGGTGGTTGGAACAATTTCAGGATTGGATTCTCTTCAAAAAGATCAATGGCTGGTCCCTCAGATTTCTTGGGCACTCTTATAATGCGTGCAATATTTCTGCTGGAGCAGCCCTCAAAATCTTCAAGTTTTGCCCCCACTTGCTCTGAGGTAGCTTGTTGTATCTTGAACTGTTTCTTTAAGTCTGTTGCATCGTCTGTGAGGGCAGAAAAATGATTTTTCCGCTTCTTTCACTCAGGCTCCCAAGTTTCAAAAGTCCACCCTTGTCAATGTGACCTCTGACAAGACCCTATCAATCTTAGTTTTAAGGGCCCCCTGGGCGTTTGTATCACTGCCATAATTTCTTTTAGGGTCAAGTTATCGCCCTCCTTTTGGAGTATGGTCTGCCGCGGGCTGTGCACCTCCTGCCTCTGCAGCTCCAGTCGAGACTTTGAGCATTGTGAACTTGTCCAATTTCATTTGATGCCCACCATGTGCAGTCTTCCCGCCCATCATCTTGCAGGGTATTTGTGGTCAGTGACCCCTGTGGATTATGGCAGAATGGCAAGGCTGGAGTAGAGAGAAGGAACCATCAGTGGAGAGAGCACTGCCATGTTGCTCACCACCCACTGCCAGGGAGGGCAAGGAAGAGGGAAGAAGTGAGAGGCCCTCACTGTCCCTGTTGCCTGTTGGTTGTGCACAATGAAGCCCATGATCCTAACAAAGTCTAATAGCAGGGCTCAGTGATAAACAAGGGCAGCAGTGAGTGCCGCAGTTCATTGTACAAGTCACTTACCAAGGTGCCTCTACACCCGGTCACATTCCTTGTACTGTCTTTGTAGCAAAGGTCTGTGCCCCAACGGTTAGTTATCAGGCCATCTGGGGGCAGGCTCTCTAACACCACCCTGGTGCGATTGGGGGTCATGCTGTATGCGGTGAAGGCTCAAAGATGTAAGATGTCTGTTAACACACTTTCAGAAAGGGGGATCCACTCTCCCTGGTCCACCAGAGAATGTCATCCCCCCTCCTAGAGCACCATAAATCTATCACTCACCCACCACGATGTCGTCCACAAGGCCGAAATCCATCAAGCTGCCACTGCTACACCACAGACAACGACTGTGGGGCCCTCTTCAAAGCAGACGGTGAGTGTAGCTGTGGGCTCGCATCTCTTTACTCAGGTGCAAGGAGAGCTGTTGGGGATGCTGGGTTATCAGTGCTCACAGTCACTGTTGGACAGCTTGGCATCCCAGTGCTGAAAACTCCAATGCCATGGCCCAGTGGTTGATTTTCGCGAGCTCTGGTGCGGTCAGTTATGGGCGCCGAGGACTGGATCCTCACAGAGGTCCCCCGCCACCATCCGGGGGTCACGCAGGTATATGGCTGTGCCGAATAGGGCCAAGAGCTACCCTGTTGGTTGTCGCTCTGTCAGTAATGCTGCAACTGAGCTTGTTTCTGTAAATAAAGACCGGGGCTCACAGCCTTCTGGTAGGCCTCAGCCGTCAATTAAATCATTGTGGCAAGACAGATCATCACACATGGTGCCTTGGCTTCCCCACTGCCGGCAGAGTACAACTGTGTTGTTTCCCTAGCCTGGGGTTAGGGAATAGGGCATGTGGCCCGTTGGAGCTTTCTCCAGCTGCGGCCATCATGTGTTGTGGCTAGCGACACCCCCGTCAAACTCACTATTGAACTCCATGTAAAATGAGGCTTACCTCAAAGTCTTTTAGAATAAAATCTTTGACTTTAAATCCAAAGAAATTCAGGCAAAGCATTCCAAAGCAATCTAATGCTGCTGACAGATCCAGAAGCTCAATAATCAGCAGTTGGAGTTGGATGTGGGCTTCGTTGAATAGTCAGAGGCCATGATTGTCTGACTCTGATGGGAAGGTGACTCAGAATACTGACAGCTTAAAGAGGGTCACCAAATTCGATTACTTGGGTGTCAGATAAGCAGATTCAGGCTCTTGGGACCCGCAAATACTGAAAATCATTCACACCAATAGTTACAGAAGGATTGTGACTTAACATCATGGCTAAAAAGCCCAGCACTTTCCAGTTAATCCTGCAACGGACATATAAAAAATACAGGTGAGGGGAGCAGCCTTATATTGGGTCTGAGTTGTGGAGGCAAAGTAATATAAATACACTCAATGCAAAACAAAACAACTTCCTTAGGAACATTACTGGGATGGGGAGAAGCACCCCTTTGTTGACTCTTGGACTCAACCTTGGTATTTGTCCTATACCAGATTTGGCAATTCTAAGAACACTGGATCTGCATATTGGGAACAGAAGAACTGCAGAACTACAGGGCTGGCCTAAGTGATATACTGGGACAGGTGCGAGCAGTCAAGAAGATAGGCTAGGTGACAAATTTGAGGTCCACTTGGGCAACGTTAGATTCCTCAGAATTCTCAGCCACTCCTGAAGTAATAAAGCAGACTGCTATGTCCATTGTAAAGCAAAAAATCTAAGAGAAGGTTTCCTCTCGGATTGTCCAGTCTATCGATAGAGGTTCACTGACTAGTGGTTTCCTCTAATGTAAACACAAACCTGCAGCTGAGCCTTTTCTGGATGTGATTAGATCAGTTGATGTCTGATTCTTGTTTCTACAGTTCAGGTATGGCATTTAGCTGCCTTCACCGCTCATTGGGCCTCCCCTGTAGAGGGTGACAAAATGTGTAAATTGTGCAGTATGGCTGATGAAACAGATGAGCGTCTGCTTTTTTTTTTGTCCTAGATATCTCATTCCAAGGCGAAAGTGGATTGTTCCTCTTTGTAAAAATGTTTTTTATATGAGACCGAGCTGCTGCCCTAAGAATTTCTAAGAGTGATCCCTCAACAGTGGGAGCTGTTTCCTAATTTTTATGTGCAGGTTGGACTATTAGGCAGAAAAAACTCCTGTCATTAAATTGAAGTTTAGCAAGGGTATATGGTCCTGCAAAAGATAGGCTGCCAAAGGTAAATATTTTTTTTGGGGGGGGTGGGTAATATATAAAATGTGCAGCTGAACTTTGGATGTTTTTATTCTATTTTATACTGGGAATTTTTTAGGTTTTTATTATGTTTTTATTGAATTGCTATTAATGGTTGTATTTATGTGTGACAATTAAATTATTAATTTGGAGCAGTCAATAAACTTTGAACTTTGAGTTCCACAGTCTGTGACAACACTGTTGGGCAAGCAATGAAGGTGAATAATATTATTTAGAAAAACATTGGCCAGTCTTGGGGTGGATGGGATTCCTTTTGTAGGGAGAAAGTGGGCCATTTTGGTTAATAGTCCACAACCAATAGTAGGGAGTTGTATCCACGAGACTGACAGAAGATCCATTACAAAATCCATAGACAAGTTTCCCCATTGCCATTCAGGGATTGGTAAAGTCTTCTGCAATCCTTTAATTTTTATTCTAGGCCACCAGTAGTGTCTATGAATGACAATAAGGTTTTAGCAGGTCCTGGATGTCCTGCTAATTAACCTTTGTAGCTCCAGATTAGAATTTTAGTCTGTTGTTTTTTTGAGACGCAAATCAATTATCCTTCAAAGAGAACCCCCTGATGTAATCGCCTGGTCTCCATTTCAGTTGCCCATTTCTCCAGACCCTTTTTTGGGATGAATTCTTGAATTTAGGATTCTTTGGTAATGGGAGCCAAAAATTGCTCTCGGGGGAATAATTGGGTTTGGGGTCTCTTTAGGTCCTTCTCTTTCATCAGTATGTGATTATAGACTTGCTTTGCAATTAAAAGTTCCTGATTGATAGAATATTGTAACTAGATATTCCACAAAAAACAAGGACCAACACAATTGGTGAGGTATTAATGTTCTTGTAGAATTAAGGAACTGCAAATTGTGATGATCTGTGAACACTGCAATGATACGGTGTTCCAAATAAGTAATATTTCCACTCAGTAGATGCATCTTTAATTGATAGCAGTTTCTTGTCTGCAATGGTGTAATTCCTTTCACAGGAGGTTACATTTCTAGAGTGATAGAATACAGAATGCATTTCTTAAGTGGTTTGCTTATTTTTGGATAATTTAGCTCCTGCTGCTACTTTGCTTTGAGGCATCTGCCTCTACTATGAAGGGCAGATCCATCTGTGTATGTCTTACGACAGTTGCAGAGGTGAAGGGCATTTTCAGAGTCTGGAATGCCTTTCCTGCTTCTTGGGCCCATCTAAAAGAAACCCCTTTATGTAACAGACTTCTAAGAGGAGGAACTAAATTAGAGAAATTATGGATTAATCTTCTGTAAAAATTCAAAATCCAAGGAAAGATTGAGCATCCTTTACTCACTGAGGAGATGGCCATTCAACCTCTGCACATATCTCTTTGCTGTCCACCTGGATGCCTTGAGGTATGATAACAAAGCCCAAAAATTCTACTGTAGTGGTGTTGAATTCATATTTGCAAAATTGTGCATATAATCCATTTTCCCATAGTTTCTGTAACACTTTCTTCATATGTTGCATATGCTCAGCCTCTGAATTAAAGTAAACAAGGATGTTGACTTGATCAAAGAGGATAGAAATGAGTGGAAGGGTGTATTGATTCTTGATACTCACCTTATTCAAGGAATGATAGTCTATGCTTGGTTGGGGATCACCATTGCCCTTTGGCACAAAAAACAGTGGGGATGCTGCAGGAGAGTGGGAAGGTCTTATAAAACTTTTGGGATGATTATCTCCAAAGTACCTTTTGAGATGTTCATTTTCCGCTGGTGTTAGTGCATAAACTCTACTACTGGGAATTTGGACTCCATCTATGAAGTCAATGTGGCAGTCGAAGGGTCGGTGAGGGGGCAGTCTTTCTGCTCTTTTTTTAATCAAACATTTCGCTAAAGGATGTGTAGCAGTTTAGGGGCTCTCTACTTGGTTCTTCTGTGGCTGCTACTATGTGTTCTGCACCCTGAGCTAGCTCCTAAGATGGAAACATGAAAATATGACTTTCTTCTTCACAGGTCCTACAATGCTCCAGACGATAGGTGGACAAAAAAGTGATAGATGTGGAATCCCATTGAATGACAGCTTTGTTTAGGAATAACCAATGGAGCCCCAGAAGGATTTTAAATTGCGGGCATCAATTACATCAAAATAGAGTGTTTCTCAGAGATTATACTTGGGGCTAACCAAGACTAGATCTATGGAACAGAATCGGATGGGACCAGAGGTTAACTCTGTGCTATCTATGGCCTGCACCTTTTAAGGATGCACCTTTTGAATTAGTGAGAACTGAATAGTATGCACAAACTGGACATCAATAAAATTACCAGTAGCCCTGGAGTCAATTTTTAAATCAATTCTGATATTTGTAACTCAAATTGAAGGTCATCTGAAAGGGTTACGTGGCCAATTGTTGTTTGAAGACTGTTTGCTAAAGTGTGAGCATGAGAACAAGCAGTGTCCTGGATCAGATGCTCCCATTACTGCCAGGTGTTGGAGTTTCCCCCCCACAGGCATCTTATACTTCAAGGTACACTTTTTAACAAAGTGACCCAACATTCCACAATATAAACATATATTTTTCTTTCTTGGATTCTTTTTTCCTTCTTTAGGTAAAGGTCCTTTGACTCAACCTATTTGCATGTGCTGTTTGTCAACCTTATGTTCATGTTTGGGGGTAAGGGACTTTAAATCTATACATTGTTTACTCACCTTTGCTCTGATATTCCATAGTCTAAATGTTATACTAAATCAATGAGTGCCTCACAAGTCTGAAGTATGTGATAATGCATCCTCCAGATCCTCCTAAAGGCCTTGATACAAAACTAAGGTTCTCTTTTCCTCTGGCCAACCAGACTCGTCTACCAGTCTGTTGAAATGCCTACGATATGACAAAATACCTCTTCACCCTTGTTTCAAATCCATCAGTTCATTATCCACTGATTGGATAACTAGACGTCTATCAAACATTCAGTTGAATTCTGCTAAGAAGGCCTACAAGCTGTACAGAATAGAATCATCTGTCTGCACAAAGGGAAAGGCCTAGGATGCCACGTCCTCCACTAAATAGGAAATAAGAAAGGCCACCTGAGTATGTGAGCCTGGGAAGGATAAGGGCCTGCAGAGGAAGTGCAACTGTATTTGAGTAAGAAATTGTAGGATGTTTTTTCCATATCATTTTGAGGATAAATCTACCATCAAAGGGCTAGGGGAAGAAGAAACCTGGGGAGACCCAACTGTAGCCTGACTTGAAAAGGCTGACTGGGCAGGACTTAAATAACCAGAGGGAAATGTTCCAAAAGCACCCTGGGAGAGGGTAGGCAAAGATGGCAAAAGGAATAATTTAAACTGTAGAGAAACAAAATGATGCTGTAGGGAAATTGCAACTTCTTCTTAAACCTTTTCTAACTTCTTTGAATTTGAGGACAAAAAGGCAAACAATGCCTCTATTCTGCTTGGGCATAACTAGCTTTGTTGGTCGTTTATTCAGACACGGTCACAGAGATGCTTACATGGGAACAGAATGCAACTGCTCACCACCTGTACTCTGTTGCAGCTGTCAGAAGTGGAACATACAACAAACTGACTCAAGGCAAAAGAGGGTTAGGAAGTGGACACCAGGGAGTAGATCCTGTGAAGAGGAGTGGCTTTGATTAGTTAATGTCCCTCTATTGTTGAAATGGACCATGTACGTTTAATCCTTAAATAGTTATTAAAGGTTCTCCTAATTGAATTGCTGACCCAAGATTGTCGACAGCGGAGAATGAACTTTAAGCTCACCCGATGTGAAATTGTAAAAGGATTTTTAGGGAATTTGTTGCAGTCTGCAAAATAATCAAATAACACATAAACCCAGAATTGGATTCTACATACAACAGGCATTGGTTACTCAACAATCTTACACAACCTTATGGCCTTTTTGAAGTATTGCAATACCTTGTCTTTTCAAGCTGAATCTGATCCTGATTAATCCACTATTCACACCCTTAGATCCAGGGGGCTGAGATTCTTATGTGGTACTTATTGTGAATCTTGTATCAGACATCAGGGGCAAACTTGGAAATGTGTTATCTTACAAAGTACCTTTAACAGTTTTATATTCTTGCATTAGAAGTTATCAAATAGATTTGTTTATAAGTTTCCTCCACTGGATCAACTTTTCCACACAGATAATAAGCTACTGAAAGATTGGGGCAATCCAATGCAAATGATCCTTCACTCAAGTTGTGTCCACTCCTTAGACTAAATCAACAGTCTCACAATGTTTAGTGATTTTTCCCAAGCATTTTTTTCTCTCCCATACTCACCCTTGAACTAAATGCAAAATAAGCCTCACCTCACAGCCTTTTAGCAAGAAGTATTTGACCTTTAAATCCAACGAAGTCCAGGCAAAGCACTCCAAAGCAATCCAATGCTGCTGCCAGGTCCAGAAGATCAATAATCGGCAGATGGGGTGGGGCCTGGGCTTCTTAAAATGGTCTGAGGCCACACCGGCCTGACTCAGCTCTCAAAATGACCACTGAAGCCTTTCCAAGGGCCAGAGCTTGAGCAGTCCTGCTCTTACTGTACCGCTGTGCATTAAGCCACAGTGCAAACGGATAAGGCACGCATTTGCTGGAACTTGGTGTGTGCTTGGAACTTAGTGTATCCTGCAGTTGCTTGTAACCTAACGCTGGTGCCATATTTCCCACAGAGTGGAACCGGCAGGGTCATAAGGTCATGTGATGAGTCAGGGGAAGGGTTTGCAAGCACCTGACAAGGACAAAGCAATACATCAGAACAAGGAAACTAAGTGAAGCGCTGCCAGCTCAGCAAATATGTGGTCAAAAGCCCAACAGGGAAAACACAGAAATCAGGATGTCAGGATAGAATGAAAAGGCAGTAAGAAAGTTGGTGAGACTGAGAAACAAGAGGAAACACTTAAGAACAGTGCTGCTGTGTGCAGCCACAGGAAAACAGGTCACTGCATTAAGCAGTAGCAGGAACCAGGAACTCATCTCAAGGTTTCACGGATTTAGCAATGCAGGCAACTGGAGAAGAAAATGACTTTCAGCAACAACAATTAAAGCATGAATTCTGAATGCAGAAGCCAGACTTAAATAGCTCCTCCCAGCTCACAGCCACACAGAGTGATTGGAACGCAGAACAGCTGTGAGCTGGCTGCAGCATAGTGCAGATGAGAGCAGCCAAAGCCTCTACCCCGAGCTCTCAGACTGAAAGAGTGCACAGAGAGTGCACGGGGATGAGGAGTTGTGGTAATTTAGAGGTGGGGTGGGGGTTAGGGTAGTTTTATGCTTTAGGGGCAGGGTGGGGTTCGCAGTAATTTTGGGGCAGGGTGGGGGTAGTTTTAGGGGCAGGGGTGGGGGGATGTGGTGGTTTTAGGTTCAAGGGGTGGGGTGGGGGGATCGCAGTAATTATTTAGGGGCGGGGTCGGGCCAGGGGGGTCGCATGCTGGAACCATGCACGTCGTTCACTAATGCCTTTACCAGGAATGCCTTTACAATGAAAAATCATTGTTAATGCATTCGTGGTAAAGGCATTATTGGTAACAACGCGGTCGTTGTTCCGATCGCGTTGTTCAGGCATGCGTGGTTCCATCATGCGTTGTTCACTCAAGTTCAGCACAGGTTCAAAATTAGTATTCATGAGGGCAGCAGGCTTGCAGATGGTCTTCAAGTAGTGCCACCAAATGGCAGGATCAAAGGAACCTGACAATATGGATTTTCTATGGGTACAGAGTACCCACAAGCAGTAAATAGGGTGCAGTGTATTTTGTAAATTTGGAAAGCAAATGCAAGTGAAATGCCAGTAAATGCCAGTTACAGTATCTGTCTTCTGAATATATCACCACTGGGATGTACGGAAACATAGCACAACCATTTATTTTTATCATCTACACATTATAAGATTTGCATCGTTGGATGCCATACCTCCCTCGAATTGACTGGCTGGCTGGAAAATTTAACTGAATGTGCCATTTGCCAGATTTCTAGCATTGTTTACAAACACAATCATCAGTCCCACTAAAACAGGAACAAAATCCTGCTAAAGAATGACCCTTAGACGATAAACTCTGTGCAGCGTACGTGGGAAATTTGGTAACCAACTGAAATTGAAATGTTGTTTGGGATACTTGTCTTATTCGCCAATATTACCCTGGGATTTATAGAAATGTATCCCATTCATACATTTTCGACCTCTACACTTCCAAACGTTTCTATCTGTGGATGCCTGACACACTCATCCTAATTGGCTGGATGGGACAATTTGCTGAAGAAGGTATTTGTTAGATTGTTATAATGCTTCTCTCCAAAACATGGTATTTTTCTCTAGGCTTTCTCAAGCAGGTCCATTTCCCTGAGAAGACTTGACCCAACTATGTGTGTCTTCCTAGTGCGAGGATATGAAACTGGTGTAGGGATATCTTACAAGTCTGAAGATATCAACATGTGTGGGGTAAAGTGATTTCAACAAAGACATTAGAAAAAGCTCAAAAAAGGTGAAATTTTCCAGGAAATACTGCCCTGCAGCATGGGTTTTGATTGGGTGGGGAAGATTCCATGGGGGGGGGGACTATTTGAGTCCAGGGACAGCCAGCGTGCAGGAAAATCTACCAATGTACTGACATTTCTGAAAATTTAAGAGACAGGGGAATCCAAAGTGATGTACTTACAATGAGTCACACCATGTTTTTTACTGAAAAAAAAATTCCTGCAAATGTCAAACTGAGGTCATAAAAGTCACATGCTCCAGAACTTCAGACAAGTAGGAAAGATCCTGTCATTACGTTTTCCCACACTTCCCCTGATAAAAACGGTGCACAAAATGCCTGGGTGGCACTACTGTGTAAGTAAGGAAAAGGTCAAAACATTTACTGTTTTTGTTAGTAGAAGTGTGGGGACAATGTGGGATGGGGGTTTTGCTGTTCCCCGCAAACTGTGGAACTTTCCTTTACAGAAATGTGAAGAAATCCTGTGCATGCCATTCTGGGTAGGAAAACGTAGTCTCATCCACGCAAGCTATACCGCCTAGGACTTCTCCAGGTTTCCAATGTTCATAAATGTCTGGGGTCGGTAGGTTTCCCTAGGTGTAGGACAATCATATGCTCAAATCCAACAGCTACACATCCTGTAAACCATCGTAATTTTAAGCATCTTTCATGTGCTTTCTGTAGTCGTGCTCTTAGAATCTTCCGGTCCCAGACAATACACTTGTGGTCAACTGTTTAAACAGGAGAGGTGTGGGCGATGCAGAATGGTAAGACATTTGTTAATATCTATTGAACTTCTCTATATTTGTAGCTTATTATTGTATGTCAGTGTCCAAAAAATCAATTTTTTGAAAACGAAACTTCTTCAAGATCACCTGCCATTTTGAGTAATCCAGAATTCACAGTAATACCAATTTCCCCTACCCCTAAATTCAGGCTCTTGAGTGAATTTCCAAAATATATAGCTTTCATTCCCTCCCCCCACCCAATTTCAACTAATTCGAATTTTTTGTTATCAAATGATGCATGTTTGGAACACAGTGAAAAATCATTGTAAACCATGGTTCGATTGCTGGCTCGAAGTACCTCAGGCTATGCATTTGAACAAACTATCAACACTATGCCTGTCAACTACAGGAAGAGTGTGCCTCTGTGCCACAGCATGCATCTGGACATTGTTTGAATTTTTTTTTAGGCTAAGAAAAATCCCCCAAAATGTAGCTTCTTGCTAGGGTACAGAACTGTGAGCATATGCCTTATAAAGAAGCCAGACACTTTGGATTTTTTCTTACGATGCGATTATGTGCCCCAGGAATAAGTCAGATGTCTATGTGTATGAATCAGGGAATGGGAACTTGAAGGGGAGGGCTAGTAACATAGCTATTCTATCCTCCTTGACATTAGAGTGCACTTAGAGATCAAGAGAGGGTTTCTTGAGCAGAGGCAAAATTACAGCACGCTTAAAGGAAAGGGGAAAGGAAACAGCAGGCAAAGATTAAAGAGGAAAACGGGCAAAAAGAAGTTGAATGGAGAACGCGAAAAACACCAGATGGTTTCAATAGTATTCCTTATCAGAAATGAAGTCATAGTCGTAGGCGTGCTGGAGAGATGAGGGACTGACATGATCAGCAATGTGGCCCTCTTTAGCCACTGTCATTCAGCCATAGGTGTGTAGGCAGGCCTGTTAAGACTGGTGGAAAGGGGTAAACAAGGGATGAAGATGTTTTCGAGATGGAGTAAAAGGAAGCAGAAGATTAAGGGGGTCATTCTGACCCTGGCGGTCATGGACCGCCAGGGCCAACGACTGCGGGAGCACCGCCAACAGGCTGGCGGTGCTCCCATGGGCATTCTGACCGCGGCGGTACAGCCGCGGTCAGAAACGGGAAACCGGCAGTGTCCCGCCGGTTTCCCGCTGCCCAAGGGAATCCTCCATGGCGACGCTGCAAGCAGCGCCGCAATGGGGATTCCGACCCCCTTACCGCCAGCCTGGTTCTGGCGGTTTTGACCGCCAGAACCTGGCTGGTGGTAACGGGTGTCGTGGGGCCCCTGGGGGCCCCTGCAGTGCCCATGCCAATGGCATGGGCACTGCAGGGTCCCCCTAACAGGGCCCCACCAAGATTTTCAGTGTCTGCCAAGCAGACACTGAAAATCGCGACGGGTGCAACTGCACCCGTCGCACCCCTTCCACTCCGCCGGCTCCATTCGGAGCCGGCATCCTCATGGAAGGGGGTTTCCCGCTGGGCTGGCGGGCGGCTTTCTGGCGGTCGCCCGCCAGCCCAGCGGGAAACTCAGAATTACCGCGGCGGTCTTTTGACCGCGCAGCGGTATTCTGCCGGCGGTACTTTGGCGGGCTGCCTCCGCCGCCCGTCAAAGTCAGAATGACCCCCTAAGAGTTATCCAACAATGGGAGCTATCAGATGTCAAAGATGGACAGCATAATCTAGAATAAAGGTAACATCAAAACAGGTGGGCTGGGAAGAGAACTGGGCAGTAATGGTAAAGGGAAAAAGAAACATTAAAGAAAACCACGAGGCGCAAGATGAGAAAGGGGAGTGATGGATGGGAAGAAGGAGAAAAAGAGGTCAAGAAAGAAGCCAGAGGAATGTGAGGGAGGAGAAGTAATTAGTGTAAAATGGTATGAATTAAGAATTGAAGAAAAAGGAATCTTAACTTGAGTGGAGTGAACAGGGAGATTGAATTTCTCATGAATGAAAAGAAGAGAGGGAAGTGGAACGAGGGAGCCAAGCACTGATAGAGCTTCTGCTGGTCACTCTAGTGTAAACCTTTGGTCTAGCGGTCAGTCTGCCAAAGGGCTACTTGCTCGCAGGGGTGGGTGTTCATTTAATGAAGGGTGACTTCAGGAGCTAGAACTGTGCTGGAAGTGCTCGCCGGTCCTTTTACTGTACCAGGGCATTGTTTCCAATAATGGACTTTTCTCACCAAAGCGCCAATGTGAAGATCGTTATATTCTAAAAATGGAAACGTGGTCACATATGCGCACAAACGTTCCCGCTGGGCGAACCCCAGTGCTAAGAAAAATTCCCCACCAATGCTGCATGACAGAGAAGCTGCTCGCCAGCCTACCTGACAGGAAGCAGAAATGGCCACGAACACTGTTAACTTCTGGAATTTGCAAACTCTGCAGCATCTCCTCGCCATCACCAACTGGATGACAGCAAGCCACCTCAAATTGAACTCAGAAAAACCGAGATCATCATCTTCAGCCCCAACAAGACAGCATGGAATGACTCTTGGTGGCCAGCCACCCTTGGAGCACCCCCAACACCCACCACCCACGCACGCAATCTTGGCATCATACTGGACTCATCTCTCTCCATGACTCATCAAATCAACGCCACATCATCCTCCTGCTTCAACACCCTTCGCATGCTACGCAAGACTTTCAAATGGATTCCTTTAGAAACAGGAAGAACAGTCACTAACACCCTAATAAGCAGCAGGCTGGACTATGGCAACGCCCTCTACGCTGGGACCACAGCCAAGCTTCAGAGAAAACTCCAACGAATCCAGAACGCAGCCGCACGTCTCATCCTCAACCTCCGCACGTCTCATCCTCAATCTCCATTGCTACGAACACATCTCCGCCCACCTCAGATCCCTACACTGGCTGCCCATCAACAAAAGGATCATCTTCAAAATCCTTGTCCACGCTCACAAAGCCCTCCACGACACTGGAACAGCCAACCTCAACGAACGAATCAGCTTCCACAAACCAACTCGACAGCTCTGCTCCACCGACCTCGCCCTCGCTACAGTCCCCCGCATCCAACGCACCACCCCCCGGTGGCAGATTCTTCTCCCACCTTGCCGCCAAAACCTGGAACTCCCTCCCCACCAACCTACGCAAGACCCAGGACCTCCTAACCTTCAGAAAGCACCTCAAAACATGGCCTTTCCAGCAGCAACCTCCCCAGCACCTTGAGAACCTACCGAGTGAGTAGTGCACTTAAGAAATGTGTTTGATTGATTGACTATATGTGCCCATGGCCTATAAATCAAATGCTACTAGTGACCCTGCAGGACTGATTGTGCCACCCACATGAGTAGCCCTGTAAACATGTCTCAGACCTGCCACTGCAGTGCCTTTGTGTGCAGTTTTAAACTGCCATTTCCACCTGGCAAGGGCAACGACTTGCCAGGCCCAACCTTTCCCTTTTAATACATGTAAGTCACCCCTAAGGTAGGCCCAAGGCAGACTCACGGGCAGGGTGCAGTGTATTTAAAAGGTAAGATATGTACTGGTGTGGTGTACATTTCTTGATAGTGAAATACTGCTAAATTCGTTTATCGGTATTGCAAGGAATGTCTCTCCCATAGGGTAACATGGGGATTGCCTTGAAATATCTTTTAAGTGCAATTTCCCATTGGGAGCACATAGAGATGTGGAGTTTGGGGTCTCTGAACTCACAATTTAAAAATTCAACTTTTGGTGAGGTTGGTTTTTTTAATTGTATGTTTGAAAATGCCACTTTTAGAAAGTGGGCATTTTCTTGCTTAACCATTCTGTGCTTCTGCCTCTCTGTGGAATACATATCCAGGTCAGAATGGCAGTTGGGCTGTTTGTGAATTCACCATAGACAGCTGCACAAATGGAAATGAGGGGTGCACTGAATATCCTGACAGGTCTTCCTGAGCTAGAGTGGTGGGAGGAGCTGACCCTTGCATCTGAGTAGGGCTGTGCCTGTTCTTACACAAAGCAGTCTCCAGCCCCTGGAGTGTTCCTAGGGCCTGGGCAAGAAAAGGCAGGGTCCTGTGCACTAAAAGACTTTTTTTTATTTATTTGCAAACTTCCTTTTTTTTACTTAGCCTAATTCAAAGGCAGAAGGGGTATATGCACTGGGCCTCTGACCCCACAAGGTTAGCATCCTTCTAGACTAAGGACATTCTGCCAGGAAGAAGAGCTGGATGCTGTAGGAGGGACTGCCACTCTGCCTGTTGCTTTGCTGTGCTGGCCTGATGCTTGCTGCTTCTGTCCTGGAATTGAAAGGACTCAACTTTGCTTTCAACATCCTGCTTCCAAAGGTTCTCCACTGGCTTGCACTGAGCTTGTCTCCTGTAAAGAAGTCTCAGGGATATCAAAGACTTCATCTGCCAGCACCTGGGATCTTTCGCTGGGATTACTGATGTGCCAAGTGGTGTCAAATCCAGTTCCTGGGCCCTTGGGAGTGAGTTCTGGTATAACCAAGAAGAAACAAGCACATCGACTCCAGGGCGACTTTGGAACTGGCGCTGCTGTCCGACTCCATGCTGCTGCCTGCAGTCAGAGCCATGGTCCCTGCTGAGTGCAACAACCACGAATGACCCCACCGGCCCAACACCGCCTCCGTGCCTCTGAAATCCTGCCACAGCATGAATCCCGAGTGCCATGTCACTAACATCCGTGACACCCGACTCCTCTGCAGCATCTGTGCCCCATGGTGTGATTTCGACAATGTGAAGTCGTAGCCTGCCATCCTGACCTGCTGGATTCATCGAACCCGCCTTGTCATAATAAACTGATGCCTAGCCACAATCATAACATCACCTTCCCTGCAACCGTAAGGAGTCGATGCCTCACTTCCCCTGCCTAGCAGAAAAAAATCAATGCCTCACCTCCCCAGTAGCATTAAGGAACCAAAGCTGCACCCGTTCCAGCAACGCCTTACCTCACTGACTCCATGTAATGTCCCTGTTTCCTCGTTTTTCAAGGTACTATACCTGGCATCCGTGTGATTCCGTCACCGGCCCGTACTCCCTCGCGGGCAGCGTCAGACTGTTGAGAACGACTCTGTCAAGACGTCTTGATAGCCCCAGTTGGAGCTATTGTGTTTCTAAGTGCTATACTAAGATTTCATCTTTGAAAATTTGTATTTTGCTTATATATGTTGGCTTTTTGTCGTTTTGGTCTTGTTTTACTCAGATAAATGTTGCCTATTTTTTTAAACTGGTGTGGAGTACTTTTGTGGTATTTTCACTGTGCGTGTGCACAAATACTTTACATATTCCCTTTGAGACAAGCCTGACTGCTCGTGCCAAGCTACCAAGGGGGGTGAGCAGGGGTTATATTAGCTGTGCGACTCCCTTACTCTGACTAAGTGAGGGTCCCTACTTGTACGTAGTGCAAACCATTGTCTACTAGAGACCCCATTTCAAACACGTCACAACTGAAAATCAGACGTCAATTCATCAAAATATGTTTCTCCTTTTTCTCAATACCAATAAATGTCCTGCGCGGAAATTCCTTACAAGCCATGCAGACCTCTATTATTCAGTCCACACAGATGTGTATTATGAGTTCTGTAGTAGGACAGGCACACTGAGATTCGTTGCAAAGAATGAATGCACAATGCATAATTTCATGAAGACCCTTGAAGCAATCAATATCCGTTATAATGTAATCTTGCTGCATTGTGGTTGTTAGTTCAGAATTGCAATGCTCTGGGACCTCTGATGAATTGATTGTCAGGATTCAGTTTTACATAGGAACTGAAACATTTATGTTGGCAGGAAATCATTTGTCCTCTCGTGCCAGGAACACTTTGTGCATAAATAAGCGTGGTCTGACAGCACGCGAATGCCAATATAAAACAACATGTTAGCCGTCGAAACCTAGTATGACTAGTAATGTGCCTTTCACATTTCAGCTGATGGTGGTCGAAAATAAACATGTTGCTCATAATTGTATTATTAAATGCTCTCAGGTGCTTTCAGCTCAGGCCACAAAACATAATGGGACAGTACATAAAAATGCGTTGTCGTTTTGCTGCTGAGAGGTGACATTGATTTTTTATCACACTGCTGTAAATCAGATTCAGCGCAGGAATCGTCTCAGGGAGAAAGCACGTTACTATGCCTTGACACCCACTCACTCCCAATTAAAAGGCTGTGTGGCTCTACTATTGTTCAGACGAGTACAACCAAGGTGAATACACGACGGTGTCATCCTAAGATGAATTGAGCCAACACAGTTACCCTTGTGTGAGAGCCATGTATAGGATATATAGAAAACGTTGGCTAAAAGCAAAAACGTTTTTGGTCCCAAAAAGCATGGTGCTAGTGTAATCCCTTAAACTGAAGGAAACTCCTTTTTATGTGTGGATGTGCTTGTTGAGAAAAAGCAGAATGCCGTCATTTACAGTGAAGTTAGCCAATAGGTGAAATAGGCTGGCTCGCTGCCCCCTGCTAGTTACTGTAGTGGGTGGAAGTAAATATGACTGATATACCAACGGCCCAATAGACGAAGGTGACTGGCTAGAAACTATAAGCATATTATTATAGATATAAGTTTCGTAAAATCAGAAGGTTTTGGTTAACATTAGAGCGAAATATTTCTTTCTCAGTGTCAATGCCAATGCCAGTGGATGAAGATATTTGGAATGGGTCAAAGCTTATACACTGCACAATCATAGCATACAAATATGGTCCAATATTAGATATTTAAAAAAATGGCTACTTTTATGAACAGAGCTAACCTGCCATTAACTTACTTTTAGCATATGTGCCACGTTACTGAGGATGTATATTCCAGTCCTGGCCTTTCAGGCAACAGTCTAACACATCCAGAGAGCTGTAGTGTGTGTTCTCTTCAATGAAACCCGTTGCACAAACAGCCATGAACACAGTGTTTTGTAAGAGTAGAGCCCAGGACTGGAATATGGGCCTCATTACGAGTCTGGCAGTCAGTAGACTATCAGACTCACGGATGGCGATCGGACAACCACCAATGCGGTGGTCCGAGCACCACATTACTACCCTGGTGGTCGGGCCGCCAGATTCCGGCGGTCTGGAGGTAGGTGGTGTTCCTAATTCGCCAAGGCAGTGCTGAAAGCCACGCTGCCATGGGTATTACGACCACCACCAATGCGTTGGTCCGAGCACCACATTACAACCCTGGTGGTCGGGCCGCCAGATTCTGGCGGTCTGGTGGTAGGTGGCGTTGCTATTCCACCAAGGCAGTGCTGCAAGCAGCGCTGCCATGGGAATTACGACCTTGTTCTCCGCCATCCTTTTCATGGCATGAGTACTGCCATGAAAAGGCTGGTGGGGAACAGGTGCAGGGGGCCCCACTGGCCAGCACCATCACAATGTTCACTGTCTGACGTGCAGACAATGATGTAGCCAATGCTGTGGCCTGCTTCTGCCCAATGACCTAGCGGTAAACTTCATAACTCCAGCGGGGAGGTCGCCAAGTAGGCGGTGGCAACACTGTCAGAAATGTGGCAGATGGAGTTTTCCATTGGCTCAAAATCAGGCCCTATGTGTCTGGGCTGACATGCTGTATGTGTTGACCACAGGCATCATGTAATATTATTATGATTAATAAGGTGTGCTAATCATCCGGAGGGTAATTTGAGGCCCTTCAAAGGGGATAGGTTTGTCAAAGTTCAGTTCCTCTTTTCGGCAACCCTCAAGAAGGCATAAAAATCAAGGCCAGTTGGCTAAATTTTAACCCAGACCCTCCTTTAAGTCTTTTAAGAAAAGCAAGCCAGCTCCAACAACTAAGGGGCAACACTCCTGAATATGCCAAGAAGGAGACATTTCCATTAAGGGTCGGTGGTCCTATTCAGCAGTTTGCTTCTCAGTGGAAGCCGTTAACAATGGATCATTGGGTGCTTCAGGTTATAAGGAGAGGTTATCTTATAGACTTCTTGTCACTTTCAGTCTCTACAGGGATCATTCTTACTCCACTACCTCCAGATCCAATCAAGAGACAAGCTTTGTTGGAGGAAATTTGGTCAGTTCAGGAGAAGAGTGCTATTGTTCCTGTCCCCAAAGAGGAGTGGGGTCAAGGGGTCTATTCAATTGCCTTTCTTGTACCAGAAGCTTCATGGAATTTTTGTCTGGTCATCGATTTAAAGAATCCCGACTCCATTCATTCAGAACGGCTGTTTCAAAATGGAAACCTTGCAGAGGATTATTCAACTGATTCAAGCAACCACTTTCTAATAACTCTGTATTTTATGGATGCTTATCTTCACATTCCAAATTTGAGGTCTTATCACAAGTTCTTGAGGTTTGCGGTGGGGAATCACCATTGGAAATTCAAAGTTCTCCCCTACAGTGCGAAGTGAGCCTGAAGGTTTCCACCTGGATGGTGTCTCCAGTGGTAGCTCTTTTTCCTCTTCTGGGGATTCCTGTTCCCCAACTTGGACAACTGGCTCCTGCATGCACCATCTTTTCTGGGAGCACATGAAAGAGATGATCACCAGCTTAGATTCCTCTCTGAATCTTCCCAAATTCCAGCTGTCTCTTTCAAAAGATCTTGGCTTCATTCAGGCCTGCTTCAAAACTGATCTAGAGAAAGTTTTTTTGCCCGAAAAATGAATTCTGCATTTGCAGTTGACAGTGCAGAATTTTGGGCCAGATGTAGGTAGGAAAAAAATAGCGAGTCGGAAATTGCGAGTCTTTGCGACTCGCAATTTCCGACTCGCAAACAAAACAAAACTCGCTAAAAACGAACACGCAAATTGCGAGTGGGTGTCACAAATTGCGACTGTGCCGCAAATTGCATGCAGGTGCAGCAGAACACTCTGGAAAACACTTCCTGGCTCTTGATGATGACATAACAGCCAGGAAGTTTACTAATACACCTGGGAGGAGGGAGGACCACACCCATTTCCAACTGCTGAACAGCCAACAGGAGGCACAGCAGCAACAATGGAGGAATCAGCCAGAAAGAGGAAGATGACATTTTCTGAAAAAGAACTGGAGGTGCTGATGGATGAATGCTGCCAGCACCATGATCAACTCTTTGGAAGAGCAGCCCTCAGTGTGCCAGAGCTGGAGAAAAGGAGGATTTGGACTGAAATTCAAGACAAGGTGAATTCAGTGGGGGTGAGCCACAAGAGCATTGATGAACTTAAAAAAAGGTGGTATGACCTGCGCTCCCGGACCAAGGAGAGGGTGGCAGAGCGCCTCCAGGAGATGAGGGGCGCTGGAGGAGGCCCATCTACCGTACCACCACCCACACCCTTGGAGGAAAGAGTGCAATAAACCCTCCACAGCACACTTTAATAAATCCTCTAACTTTGCAGTCAGAGCAGAAAAGTAACCATTAATCTCCAGGATAAAATAAGCAGCAAATTGTAAGAAGACATAAGCTGCACTGTACTTCTGTCGTTGAACCCACAGCAAATGTGATAAGACAACAAGACTTGAAGGCACCTTCATCGCTCATTCACTATCTGAATGAACAGAACACTATTTTTTTGTCAGCTTGCCAGAACGAGCCAGTAGGCCTAAAATGGCTCACCCTTATAAATCCGATTAGTCTTAGCGAGTGGCCGAGCAGATAACTTCAGGCCTGTAAAGGCTGCATCATCGAATGTCTAACGTGTGATGTAGGTTTCCAAACGGATGATAATATGGAACCAGAGTTCATCTAAACTGAAAGCCCAGGAATCTACTCAATTGCTCTGGAACTGTCATGCATAATGTTTTTGTGACTCCTATAACCTATGCTAAATATCTTCTTTCCAATTACAGCCAGTTAACATTTGGATTCGAACGGGCAGGCGTGAGTACCACGGAAGACCAGGTAATTCTGTAGACGTTCCAGGTGGGATTAAGGGTCTCTACATAAATCACGTTCATGATCCACACCTTTGCTTCTATTACAGGTTTGTTGGACCGAGCAAGTTATAGATTTGAATGGACCGACATGTGTAGAAGCATAAGGACCAGGTAATTATTTGGTAGGTACCCAGTCTGGGTCACCTGGCACATTATAATATGACAACATGCTGTAACCAACTGTTAACCATCTTTTCTTTTGCTGCAGACATCTCAGACAGTACTGGTCATAGAGGAGGACGGGCAGACTGGAGTAGCAGCAGAAAGAGCAGGTTATTATTTGCTAGTTTTTCCTTATGGTGCAACTGAGACATTGAAACGTTCAGGTGCTTTAATCATTTTTTCTTCTTGTACAGGCATCTTACACCCTGCTACACAAATTTGAACAGGCACACGTGAGTAGAGGCAGAAAGACAAGGTAATAATGTAGTAGATTTTCATTGTGGTGCACCTAGTACAGTGGAATATGACAACCTACTTTAACCACCTTACCCACCTTTTCTTCTGTTGCAGGCATCACCAACAGCGCTACTCATATATTACCAAAAGGCGCATGTGAGTGGAAGCAGAAAAACAAGGTAATTATTTGGTAGATTTCACTTGTGATGCACCTAGTTGTCAGAGTCACCAGATCCTCGGGGTCTGTGCACGTTCCCAACACGTCCACCACAAGACAGCTCCAATACTCTGATTAGAATGTCACAGAGTCTGAGAGTCCAAGTGGGGAAAAGGGTAATAGGAAGGGAACAGCTGAGAAGGAGACCTGTGGGAAGCAAAAGGTTAAAACCCACAATATCAAGATTATATAATATTAATAATTACTAGACTATGATTATAAGCATTGTCATACTGGAAACATGGATAACTTAAGCATGGACTAAAATAATTAGACCTCATGATGTCTGGATACCTGTGACGGAGTCAAAAAAGATTAATACAACTTTCCAATGAACCTCTCATGAAATGTTACACATGGATTAGAAACATCAGAACCATCTAGAATTACGCTTTCAAATTCAAGCATAGTATTTAGCATGAGGACCAGGAAATAATCTGAATGATTTCTATAACACCATATGAATTGTACTTAAGGGTCTTATTATGCACATGCAATAGAACATCTAGAATTCTAACACTTTAGTTTTCTTAAAATGCAGGAACATGAATTGCGCACATTGCGGATTTACACAAGGGTTTATAAATGCCATGAAATGATTGTGCACAATGAGTAACATGAGTTACACACAAGAAATGAATTGCGCGTCTTTCCAATTCGAAGGCCACCAAGCAAACGCCATGAAGTGGTAGCGCACAATGAACATCGTGATTTAAGCACAAGAAATGAATTGCGCGTCTTGCCGATTCGAATACCACCATGTGAATGCCACAAAATGGTAGCGCACAATGAGTAACATGAGTTTAGCAGAAGAAATGAATCGCGCATCCTACCGATTCAAATGTCACCACATAAATGCCATGAAATGGTAACGCATAATGAGTAACATGAGTTTAGCACAAGAAATGAATTGCGCGTCCTGCCGATTCAAATGTCACCATGTAAATGCCATGAAATGGTAACACACAATGAATATCATGAATTAAGCACCAGAAATGAATTGCGCGTTTTGCACATTTGAATGCTACCTTGTTAATGCCATGAAATGGTAGCGCACACTGAATATTCACGAATTAAACACAAAAAATGAATTGTGCGTCTTGCCAATTCGAAGGCCACCATGTGAATGCCAAGAAATGGTAGCGCACAATGAATAACATGAGTTAAGCACAAGAAATGAATTACGCTTCTTGCCGATTCGGATGCCACCATGTGAATGTCAAGAAATGGTAGCATACAATGAATAACATGAATTAAGTACAAGAAATGAATTGCGCTTCTTGCCGATTCGGATGCCACCATATGAATGCCGTGAAATGGTAGCGTACAATAAATAACATAAATTGAGCACAAGAAATGAATCGCGCGTCTTGCCGAATCGGATGCCACCATGTGAATGCCATGAAATGGTAGCATACAATGAATATCAAGATTTGTACACGATTCGAGTGTCAGCATGTAAATGCCATAAAACATCAAGCCCACATTCACACGCACAAGAGCAAAATTGTTTTATCATGCAAATTAGGCCCAAGAACTCAACAACCTTCGAGAACGGGATCGGGGGCCCAGCCCGACCTCCGTCTTACCGCCCTGATCAAGAATCACCGACAAAGTGAAAGGGCAAGGCCTGGAAGATCAAAGTAGGCCTCCAGAACAGGAGCTCAGGAAGTTGCTGCTGCTCTGCACCGGGACCTCTGAATAGTGAGCACGTGGAGCTGGGCTGGATTCCTAATATAGAGTCTTGGCCCAGCCCACAAACCACACCCAGGCATGCTGCAGGGAAAGCTTCTAGAAGACCCTGGTAAGGGACCACACCCTGAAACACTCTGAAAGTCTGCAGCAGTACATTGCAAATGAACAGTATTTATAAGCACCTTGAACATAAGTCTTCAGGTTTAAACTCTGCAATGCAAAAGGTTAAACAGCATATCAGCACAATGCATAAATTACGTTATCTTGAAAGTGCTGGGTTTTTGCATTCTAGTCGCCCGTAGAGCGCGCACTGCCCTGATATTGACACTAGTGCATTATAAAATTACAACATTCTTCAACCCTTTTTTTTTCTTTTCTTCTTAGACAGTGCTAACATTGGTTAGAAAAGGCAGACGTGACTACAAGCTGAAAGACCAGGTAATTATTTAGTAGTTTTTCCTTATAGTACATCTGAAATACTGGAACACAAGCATGTTCTGTAAACATTTTTTTTTTCCATTGCAGAGATCCTAGACAGTGTTACATATACAGGCAGGTGTGAGATCAAACAGAGAGGCCCAGGTGATCACTTGCTAGTCGCTACAATTTCCAAGAGATAGCTCAGTCTTGTCTGGAAGATTCCATTCAATAGCATCAAAAACAACTTTAAATAATGTTCCTCACTTTAAATAATATCCCTCTTTTTTTGCAGGCTTTGAGGCACAGTAGGCTCAGACTGATTGCCACCAAAATGTTCAAGCGCAAAGCTGTGACTTCTGCAGAGAGCAGTGCTTCACCACAAAGGAAGAAATGCTGTCTTGTGTTCAAAGAAGAATGGTTGAAAGAAATTGTGGAGACTGAGACACAGAAGTCCTGCAGGAAGGTTTGCGTACAACTGGGAGAGCTATTTCTATACAATCCAGAAGTAGGCCTGATTTGCAAAGTATGTGTAGAAGCAAAGATTGCAGGGGACTTTTCTACAGGGAAGAAATGGAGTGATGGCTGGAAGCTGGACTACTTGAAACGCCACCTATGTAGCAAAGTTCATGAATCTACTTTGGTGACACTGAGAAATAAAAGTGCTGCTACCAGGCTGGGTTTTGGAGTGCGCACCATGCTAATGGAAACCACCAGTGACAGAGCAAACAAACTAGAAGTGGCTGAACGGCAAAGATCCCTGCCTGAGGAGATAAAGATTCTCATCAACAATGTGTTGCTAGCAGTCAAAATGAACACGTCATTGTTATCTGTTCAAGACATCCATGACCACGTCGCATTGTATGTGAAGATACCAGACAGCTGGTAGAGCAAGAACTATGCTTTTGAGTTTTTGGAGGCCACCAACAGCGTGATACGCTCTGACTTCATGGCAGAACTTTGCAGTGCTCGGTACCACACATTGATAATTGATGAGAGCACAGATATTTCAGTTACAAAAATGCTCATCCTCTACTTCAAGGTCCGATCTGTAACATCAACAGAGCACAAAACAGTGTTTGGGGGAATTGTAACTCTGAGTGCATGCAATGCGGAGTCTATCACTATAGCTATAAAAGACTTCTATACTGCCTATAAGCTGGATCTTATGAAAATGGTCATGTTCACATCAGATGGTGTTTCAGTGATGCTGGGAAAGAACAATGGTGTTGCTACCCGCCTCAAACAATCCATTCCCCATCTAGTTGAGCAGCACTGTGTTGCGCACAGAGAAGATTTGGGATTTAATGATGCCTGGAAAAAAGTGCCGATAATCAGGGAAATGGAAACATTACTGAGGACTGTCTACACTGTGTTCTCCCGCTCTCAGTTAAGAAAGTCCAAGCTGGATGAAATTGCTTTGGTCACTGAATGTGAAGTGGTCTGCTTTCGGCAACTCAATGAGGTACAGTGGCTTTCAAGGCATTTTGCTGTTAGTGCACTCTTGCGTAATTACGAGGTTGCTCTCAAATACTTTGATCATGAAAGAGTTGAGGAGAATGACCCAATTGCTAAATATTGCTACAAAAAACTATCTGACTCAAAATTCCACATTTCCTTTGTAGCACTAAATGACATTCTGGGTGAACTTGCATCTTTCTGCAAGTTGTTTCAGAAAAGCTCTTTGACCAC
This sequence comes from Pleurodeles waltl, assembly GCF_031143425.1. NCBI lineage: Eukaryota > Metazoa > Chordata > Amphibia > Caudata > Salamandridae > Pleurodeles > Pleurodeles waltl. Next base: position 167,245,158 of record NC_090439.1, on the reverse strand, counting down.
TGTTGAAGCTGCACAGTATACAAGAGCAAAAATTACCCAAATAAAGGAACAGTACTTGGGCGACACTGTCTTTTGGAGCAACACAGTAAGAGATCTGATGGCTTTGTGCAGAGAGGACCGAGAATATGATAGTAAGCCAATGTTATCTTTCATTAAACTTCTTTGTGAGCACATGGAAAGAAGGTTCCCAGAAGATGAATTGAAGGAATGGACAAGCTTTGATTTCCATACAGTAACAACACAATCACAGTTTGACTTTGGGACTGAGAATATACAAAGACTTGTTGAAAAGTATAAGAAGGTCTTGCTCCTGGGGGATTGTGACACCCCTGATGATGTTGTTCGGCAGTACAGAGATTTTAAATATGTGGTGGCAGCGCATATAAAAAGCGGATTGTTTAGGACCTTTCAAGACATGGTGAATTTCACTCTGCGGAATGCTGCACAATATAGTGTTGTATCTCAGCTTGTTGATGTCTGTGCAACTTTCCAGACTTCAAGTGCAGACTGCGAACGAGGATTCAGCCTCATGAATTCAATCAAGTCCAAATTAAGAAACAGACTGGAGGAGAGTCACTTAGATATGCTGATGAGGACAAAGGCTTACCTCTCAAATAGGAAAGTTGACTTAGACTGAATTTATCAGCAGTGGAAGAATGGCAAGGACCGGTGAGAAAAACAAACATGTCACACATCTAATGTTGGCACCTGACTTGTCTAAACTATGATGCAGCTCCTCCTACAGTCCATGTGTGTGTGGGGTAGGAACATTTCTCAGCCTGTATCGTGGCAGGGGCATCATGGCATTTATCAGCAGTGTGTTCATCAAATTGTAAATGTTAACTAATTATACAACTGGCTGTATTTGATGTGCAGGACCCTCTACAGCACTCTGAGAGTACTCATTAAAGTTTCATAATGGTTCAACCTCCTGATTTCTGTTTTATCTAACTGGGGAGTAGGTGGCACTTAACAGGTCATGTCCTTGGGGTGTGCAACCAGGTCACAAAACTGCCTTAATGCCCTATTGCATGGAGTAATGTTTATACAAATATCACTTTTTTGCTTTAGTGGTATGGAGAGGCTAATGCCAAAGATCTTGGCAGTTATGGGTTGCGTTCGCATGAATGGTCAATTTCTAGGCACACGTATCCTTGGCTGCAGAGCACAGAGACCTCACACTGCACAAAATTAGAGGGAACATTGGTAGCACTCTAAGCATTTGGGGATGAATTTCCCTAATGTTCTGCCAAAATACCCTAGCTTCTTCCCAAAATCTAGTAGAGAAATGGTTACGACCCCCCCCTTGGGAATTCTTTTGGAGGCCTTTTGAGAACTCCTTATCTTTAAGTTTTTCTCCCCCCTCTTTCTTCTGTTTGGGAACCCTGACCACCTTTGTGGGTGTCCCTCCCAGATGCCTTCTTGGCCACTCTGGTGCTAACCCAGAGGTTCGCCTCCTCAGCAAGCTTCCTGGCATCAGTCAGCTGACTATCTACAAGGGCTGGCGCAACTATGTAAAAGAAATACTGAGCATGTGCTCTCTCAGAATCAAGTCATATAACCCTTTGTAATCATCTCCTTTGCTGCCCTGCATCCATCCATCCAGTGCCTTGTTGGAGAAATCATAACAATCCACCCGAGTTTGTGTTGAAAGTTGGTGCTGTCCCTTAATCTCTGATGGTATTTCTCAGGGGTCAGCCCAAACCTAGCCACTAAAGCGGCTTTCATGTGTGGGTAGTCATTTCTATTTTGTGGAGCAAGTGTAAGAAGTGTGTCCCTCCCCACTGTTAGTATATAAAACCACATGGCCGCCCCCAGTGCTCCTCAGAGGTCCCAGGGGCCCTTAGTGCAACTTCATAGGCAGCCAGCCACTTTTCACTGTCATCTCCCATCACAAAACTTGGCACCACATTCTTTGGTATACAAACCTTTTTGTCCCCAACAGGTCCTGCACGTATGCTGCCACCATCACTGCTGAACTCAGACTGTCTCATCTTGATCTCCAGCTCCCTGAGAGTCAGTTCATGAGCCAACAACAGTTTGTTCTCAGCCAAGACTCTCTAACCTGCAGCTTCAGCTCTTTCAGCTTCGATCTGTTTGGCTGCTCTTTCAGCATCAGCTTGCTTGGCTTCTCTCTCTGCTCTCCTTTCCTCCTGTTGAGCCTCAATTTTTAACTTTGCCATCTGCAACTGAAACTCTCTCTCATTTCTCCTTTCCTCTGTGGTCAGGCCTTGATCAGGGACACTGCTCCCTGGTTTTGCAGGGGTCACATTTACAGCACTAATCTCATCTAATGAAGGAAAAAAATCCTCTGAGGGACCATCTTCTGGACCCCCCTCCTCAATATCCTCCTCTGTAGGGGCCTGTCACGATTTACGTGCTGCTTTACCCTGGAGGCCACAGAGCGAGTGGCGTGGATCCTGTTCTTGAATGTTCGGCCTTGGGCCAAGTAGGGGTGACTCTTTCTGGTAGCCACGGTGCTGCAGGCAATGAGTACGCCAAGAGCAGGCCATGTCCCTCAGAAGTAGCGCCAGAGGGAAAAAAACCCTGAAAGGGGAAAAAACCTCCACAAAGATATGTTCCTAAAACAGGAACAAAAAATAAGAGATATCAGAAAGAGCAAATACAGGAAAAAATATTCTGAACTGACGAGAACCAGCACAGGAATACAAGGAAGCAGGAGCGAAGACACCATCCAAACAGAAAGTGTTGCAGCGCAAGGAGAGAAAGAATCACAACCCTTGAATACCAACAAACAGGAAACGACCAACAGGAAGTAAAAGGACACAATCTTAGATAGGGAAAAGAACATAGAACAGAATGGATTAGGAACCATAGGGAACAAGGAATGCTGGGAAGAGAAAGGTAACATGGGAAGGGGAAAAAACATAAAGGAAGGCACAACCAGATGACCAAAGAAAAGAAGAAAAGAAAAAAGAAGAAGAGAACAGGTGAGTGGGGGGTCAGACATGCCTAAAAATGCGGTGCACAGCTAACGAACGAGGTCCCATGCCCAATTTGGGGCCTCTGAAAGCACACAGCAGACTAGGGGCGTGTCGCGTCTGGGAAACACGTGCTGCAGCCCGAGCCGAATGTTCGGCTCATGCCGCACGCAGCGGCATGACAGGGGCCTCTGCCCACGCCCTCAGCGCCATTTGGAATTCCTCTGTCCTGGAGGCTTTCTGGGTAGGTGCACCCATATCTCTGCAGAACGCCCTCATCTGTTCAACAGTGTAGGTCTACAGCATAGCCATATCAAAATCTTCATTTCCTGCTTGAGACCCAGCCAGAGACATGTTGATTGAGGATTTTAGTCAAAAATTGTCAGGAAAAATGAAATTGCAAAAAAGAGATAAAAATCAAGTTGATCTTCAACTGTGGGTAGGTATTGAGATACTTAGCTACTGTACGTCAGTGCACTAATACAAGTTCTATCCTCACCGCTGATCATGAATGTTAGAAATGAGGTCTTTGGTTGGCAGTCAGGTCACCCCCTGTCAAAACAAGGACCCTCACTCTAGTCAGGGTAAGTCACACACAATCCAAATTATCCTGTACCCACCCTCTGGTAGCTTGGCACTGAGCAGTCAGGCTTAACTTAGAAGGCAATGTGAAAGTATTTGTGCAATAAATCATACAATAACACAATATAGCACCAAAAAAATACACCACACAGTATATATATAATATTTATCTGGATATTTGCAGGTCAAATTGATCAAAGATGCAATAAGTAAATGTAGAGATATCACTTAAAAGTGATATAAAGTGTCTTAAGTCTTTTTAAAGCAAACAAAGTCTCTTTCAAGCACAAAGTACCTGGTTTGCATGAAAAATCTCTGCAAAGGGCCACAGAAGAGGAGAAGCGTGGAAACAAAGGGGTGTGCGTCGATATCTCGGACAGCACATGGCGATGCGTTGTTTAGTTTCCAGGCAGGGATGGCTGTGCATCGATTTCCGGCACTCGGTCGTGGATCCTCTTCGGGTTGCAGGGTTTTCAGACACCTCAGGGTCTGTGCGTGGAATCCTGGTCTTGCCGAGCAAAGTGACAAGCGCTGCGTCAATCTGGTGGGCGTTGCGTGGAATTTTCTCCAGCACGGCAGGTGCTGTATCGATTCCCCTCTGGAAGTCGGTCTGCATCGTCCCAGGTCAGCTGCGTGTCGATCCTGTGGGCCGTGCGTCAAAGTCCCGGTCGCAGCGCAGGCGCCCAACGATCTTCTCCTTGCGAAGTCACGCTGTGTCGTTCCGGTTCGGCATGGAGTGAACTTCTCACCGTGGGGCAGGCTGTGTGTTAGTTTTAGCAAACTGTGCGTCGAATTTTCACCGCACAAGGAGTCGAGTTGCAAGAGAGAAGTCTTTTTGGACCTGAGGCTTCTGGGAACAGAAGGCAAGCTCTATCCAAGCCCTTGGAAAGCACTTCTTCACCACAGCCAGAGAGCAGCAAGGCAGCAGTCCTTCAAAGAAAACAGTCAGGTGAGTCCTTTGGGCAGCCAGGAAGTTCTTCTTGGCAGGATTCAGGTTCTGGTTACAACTTTCTTCTTCAGGAAGTGTCTGAGTTGGAAGGGGCAGAGGCCCTGTTTATATACCCAAATGTGCCTTTGAAGTGGGGAAGACTTCAAAGAGTGGCTTAAAAGTGCACCAGCTCCCCTTTCAGTTCAATGCTGTCTGCCAGGATCCCAGTAGGGGGTGTGGCACTCCTTTGTGTGAGAGCAGGCCCTCCACCCTCCCAGCCCAGGAAGACCCATTCAAAATGCAGATGTATGCAAGTGAGGCTGAGTATCCTGTGTTTGGGGTGTGGGTTGTAAGGCACCAAAAGATTTTAGTGCAGACAAATGATCACTTTCTAAAAGTGGCATTTCTAAAATAGTGATATTAAATCCAACTTCACCAGTCAGCAGGATTTTATATCACCATTCTGGCCATACTAAATATGACCTTCCTACTCCTTTCAGATCAGCAGCTACCACTCAAACAATGTATGAGAGCAGCCCCAATGTTATCCTATGAAGGAAGCAGGTCTCACAGCAGTGTAAAAATGAATTTAGGAGTTTCACACTACCAGGACATGTAAACTACATAGGTACATGCCCTGCCTTTTGCCTACACAACACCCTGCCCTATGGGTTACCTAGGGCATAACTTAGGGGTGTCTTATATGTAGAAAAAGGGGAGTTTTAGGCTTGGCAAGTACTTTTAAATGCCAAGTAGAGTTAGCAGTAAAACTGCACACACTGGCCTTGAAAAGGCAGGCCTGAGACAAGGTTAAGGGGCTACTTAAGTGGGTGGCACAATTAGTGCTGCAGGCCCACTGGTAGCATTTAATCTACAGGCCCTGGTCCCATATAGTGCACTCTACTAGGGACTTGTAAGTCAATTAAATAGTCCACTTGGGTATGATCCAATTTTACCATGTTTAAAGGGAGAGAGCATATGCACTTTAGCATTGGTTAGCAGTGGTAAAGTGCACAGAGTCTAGAAACCATCAAAAACAGTGTCCAAAAAGTGGAGGGAGGCAGGCAAAAAGTTAGGGGTGACCACCCTAAGGCTGTCAGGTCTAACACTGGTCTTCATTGATTCACTCTCTGGACAAGTGAATTCCTCTGTTGCAGCAAGTCAGGCTCAATCTTCACTGGTGGTTGGAAGTCCGGAATCTAAAGGGAGTCCAAATGCAGCTGGAGCCTCCATTAGTCATTACCACAGGCACATGCAAACTCGGCTCAGGTGCTACTCTGTTGGGTAAGTTGTACCAATTCAAGTGTTCAAACCTGAAGAATCACAGATCATCGAAATAGAGGGAGCTGATGGCGATCTGCCGAGCTTTGAAGGTTTTTCATCTCAATCTATTTCAGAGGAATGTGTTTGGTCAAAACAAGCAATACAGTAGCAGTTTCTTACATCACTCATCAGGGAATCACAATCATTACTCACCAGGGAAACACACAATCTAGATCTCTCAATGCAATACCAGCACAGTTGGGAACCTGGGCAGAGATCAAGATCAACCTGCCTGAAGTGCACGTCAGGGGAATCAACAATGAGGTGCCTGACTCAGCAGGAAGTTTGGAACCTCGCAGGAGTTGACATTATCCAGAATGACTTTTCAGAAAATTTGCAGTAGGTTTGTGAAACTTTTTCTGGATCTATATGCAACCAATGATAATGCTCATCTTCGCAGGATCTGCTCCAGGTTTCTAGGAGAGGGAGTGTGGGGAGTGAACACATTTGTAGTAAAAAGGCAGAGATGTCTTCTCTAAGCATTCCCTCCCTTCCCATTGATACAAGAGGTTCTCTCCCATTTCCAGCAGAATGGAGGGGACTTGATTCTTGTAGTTCCATATTGGCCATGGAGGTTATGGTTTCCATTCTGAAATTTCTGGTTCTTCCTCCTCCTTGGGTACTGCCAAAGTCTCCTTCTCCTCTTAAGTCTTTGACCGTGGCCTTCTGACTCCAAACCACTCTGTCAGTTTGGAGGCTGAGAAGTCCAGGCTTCTAGCAAAGAGTCTTCCCCCTTCGTTGGTGGAGTTAATTTAGCACTCTAGGAGACCTTCCACTTTAAAGTCTTACTCAAAGCACTGGAAGTCTTTCGACACATGGTGTTCTCATGATCTTTCTGCACTGTCTTTGATTTCTCTGATATTTTGCACTTCCTTCTGGCTGGGTTTCATCTAACATTTAATCTCTCTCTGTCGACTCTGAAATGTTTGGCATTAAAGCTTTCAGGGAGTTTTCTGAACCTTCCTCAGTGGTAAATTCTTTGGTTTCTTGTTTTTTTTTAAAGCTTTTCAGTGGTAATACTAATGAAGAATTATTTTTCTCCTGCTTTGGAATATTCCTACTGTGTCATGGGCTTTGCAGTACCATCTTTTTTTGCATTTTGATGTTGTAGATTTGAAATTCATGTCTGATAAAGTTATTTTCCTACTCACTATCACCTCATCCAGTAGAATTGTGGAGTTGGAAGTTGGGAGCCTTGATGTGTTGCCCTCCTTTCCTTTGACTTATGGATGATGGGGCATCCTAAGGCCTGACCCTTTGTTTGTTCTGAAGATTAACTCTACCTTTCACAGATCCCAAGAAATAATTCTTCCTTCTTTTTCCCTGCTCCCTCTTCTGCAGAAGAACAGTTGTTGAATACACTTACTGTTGAAAAAGTTCCTTTAATTTATGCTAACAGGTCTCAGCAATACAGGAAAACTGACTCCTTGTTTGTGACTTTCCGCAGTATAGAAGAGGGAAGAAGGTGGCTTCTATGGCTCTCAATAGATGGATTAAGACTACAATTTAATTGGTTTTACAGGACAATACAGGAAATCTTCCATTTAAGGGAAGATCCACGAGATGAATGGACACTACCTGGGTGGAGTTTCAGGGAGTATTAATTCAGGAAATTTGTAGGATGGTTACTAGGTTCTCAGAGTGCACCTTTGTTTAGCATTACCACCTTAATAGTATTTCAAATTTGCATTTGAATTTGGGCACAGGTGTTTTGAACACTTCATTATAGTTTTGTATTGTTTTCCCTTCTATGTTTTGATTCTGGCATTCATTGAACAAGGGGTCCTATTACAGAAAGGGCACACTTTTCCTGTTTGTGCCACAACACATCTTTGAATAGGTGTGCCGTTTCAATCACAGAAAGTGCACCCTAATATGATGAATGCACTGCCCTAAGGGCAGCTGCGAACTCATGCTGCCCTGGGGACAGCACACTCAAGTGAAAACAAAGTGGCTGCTTCAAAGCAGCTCTGTGTTTCACTATACTGGCAGCAACCAGCCTGCACTTTTAGAAGGGATTAGAGATCTCTTTGGAAGTTGCAAGTGGGTGCAGCGAGTGACTGCACCTGCCTACAAGGGGATATCTGGGTAGGGGGGAATAGGATACCCTTACCTGCTTCCAGAGGATTGCCATCAGACAGCGCGCTGACAGTGTACCACCTTTTTGTGGCACACTTTCAGGACACCCCTGACAGCTTCTTTGCCTTTGCGTCTGCATCCATAATAGTTCCAAGATGAATTTGGGTAGTAGAAGCGCTTTATAAATCTTCAAATCAAATCAATACGGCATGGGCGCAGAGGTAAAGAGATTCCCTCAGTTGCATGGGTCCCCTTCCTCATGCAAATGAAAGGACACCCTCTTGAGACAGAGCTGGCACTACATGTGCACCAGTGCTATCTGTATTTCAGGATGAGCCACACAAGCGTCTGCAGCCCCTTCTGTAATACTAAAGTTCCCCAGGGGCGCACAAAGATGGTTCACCTGCCTGTTATGCCCCCAGAGCACTTTCTATAAAACAGACCCTGGGGTATTGCATAAATGCTACTATTCACTCTATTTCCTTCCAATTGGTCAAAGAGCTTTGGCTTTGGTATACCTCTTTTTGTAATGGCTGAAACGAAGATGAGGGACGTACAGGTAATGAAGATTAGTGGTGCATAACTGAGCCATTTCATGAGGCGCCGCTATTAGATTCTGCGTCACTTTCTGCTACCATGCAACAGCAGCACCCAAACTCTGAACAACATTTCACGGAACACCCAAATTCCACCAGGAAGCATAGATTTTTCATGTGCCTTGATATTCTCGGCTCAGCGTTACATGAAAGGGAAGTGGTGAGGAGCCCAGACTTTAAGCGGAACCTGTTCGCTGCAGAGAATGACGGGAGCTCCAATGCGGCCAGTTTTTGGCTACTCTCCCATCTTAATCTGTAAAATCGATTTCCTACAACAGATAGATATAAAAAAATAACCACAAGAACAGAAAATGTTCCCCTTTTTACTGAACCTTCATTTTGTGTTCATAAAATAGCTTAAAATACAAGGCAAGCTCTGTGGCCGAAGAACGATTTACAATATATTCTTTCAAACAATTTTGTACCAGTACTTTATTTAGGCGACTAATTAGGCATATACACTGGTTACTATTTATGCACTCTGTCGTCTTTTATGACTTATCTTGAGTCTATCATCGAGAATCGTTAATAACATTAGACACATTTTTTATGGGTGTCTTCCACGTCACGTATACATGCCATTCTGCTGCATATCTAGCATTAATTTTGTTAGTTCAAGTTTATTGGGTGTGTGCCTTTTGAAAGGTAGTTCTTCTGCCGAAGAAGTTTATCTTTCAATGCGAATTAATGGCGCAACAGGAGATATATATTTTTGATTTGAGCGTTTGACTAAATGTGTTGTGAATTGCTCTAAACTGTAGAAATGTGCACACAAATGTCTTATCATGCAGAATTTGGGCATCTCATTGGTAATTAGTAGGCAAAACAACAGTAGCCTTAGGAATCAGTGTTAAAAGAACATTGCCCTCAAACATATCTTTCAAAGCAAACAAGCAATTAGTAGGAAAATAGATTTAGATGTTACACAGAGTACCAAATTAAAATCAAGCTTTCTTCTTTGTTAAAGGATGGAAAGCTAAGAAATTGAATTTGTCTTACATTTAACTTGGGAAGTTCAATTCCTCCTTATACAGGCTTTGTGTTATCTTAATGAAGAATACTTAAATGAGGTAAAATAGATAAGACTCGCCTGCTGTTTCCATTTGTAATAATTAAGTGTTGAAGAATGAAAGTGTGAGATAATCGGAACCATGCAGTGGTCATAATCAATTTAACCGTTTTTGCTAGGTTCTCCCGTTCTAATTTAAAATTCATAAACTCACACTATAAATATTTCAAAGAAACACTGGCAGGGCACATTGTAATTTATTTTGGCTCATGCTAATAAAATAACAGTTTGTAAATTTAAAAAAAGATTTAACAGATTAAACTAATATTTCTTCCAACAATCCTTTTTTAATGAACCCCTTTCTTTTATGTAGTTGGCAGCTGCTTAACTGCACTTGAAATCTTCAGCCAGCATCTAGAAAACTATCCCTGATCTTGAACTTACATCTCTTTTTTAGGAATAGAAAAATACAGTTCTTTCTGTCTGAAATACATAAAGACCCTCGTTTTATAGCAGACTTTAAAGATTTTAGAGTTTAAATAACTGGCCACTCTCCCTTTCCTGGCTCAATATTCTACCTAAAAGCAATCTTTTCCTGGACCGAACCGTACTTTTCAAAGGTTTATGATCATTAGTAAAGTACTGTATTGTTTTTATTGTCTTTGTTTAGTACATTTTCATCCTAAAAATATCCTAAAGCTTTTGAGGTGTTGGTAAGAGGATACTTCATTTGTTCATGGTTGGGAGACAGCAGGTTCATTATATGGCCGCTGTGGGAAGAGTTCAGGGACCACATCAAGAGGCGTTGTGGTGGCTCAGTGCAGAGATGCACGCCTAATTGTATGGGAGTGGACCCTGCAAAGTAAATTCATTCAACCCAACATTTAACTGAGTTAATGTATGATTTTAGAAGCACAGCTCAGAAAAAGACTGAACTTTCTGAGTTGTACTGTGTGGAAATCAAGCTGTGTCTTGTAGAAATATTGAGTGATATGAATTCACTTAACGCACTGCAGGCACATCAAATCTGGTGTTTGACTCTACTCTTAGCCAGCATAGCCCTTCATGATTCGTCCCCAGGTGTTGTGCGTGGGGGTAAAGTGCTGCTCCATATGTGTTGAGGCAAGCTAGAGGCTATGCTGAAGCAGCACGGAAGCAGAGAGATGTAAACGAGTCACTTTCCTATATGCCTAGCCTTTTACCTCACATGGGTTACTATACTGTTGATTGGGCTTGGTTGTAAGGCTATGGATTTGTATCACTAATATAGTGAGAAATGTTGGAGATTGAGAAAAAGTTAAAATCCTGAGTTTCTGAAGGGGCACTAATGACACCTAAAAACACTTTAAGCATGTGTCAGAGAAACCTTCCCTTCTCAAATTGTGTTAGGACTCACCCACCCAAATAGTGGATTTTTCAAAGTAATGTTCCTGAGAAGTTGGCCAAAGACCTACATTTATTACAGGCAGTTAGGAAAATCTTGTTATGAATGGTCATATCGCCTACTGTTTTTTAGACTACTTACAGCATCTTTCTTCAATTCATTGCAACCCCCCCCCTTGCAAACAGATTCTTAGTCTTATGTGGTGCTTTTTTTTCCTGATTGATTCGAGCCTAAAGTTACTTTCAGGCATGAGTTATAGTTTCTTTAGATAACTATAAGTATAACTATAACTGCTGAATTCTATGGTTTTCTGTGGGTAAAACGAGAACCTAACCATGACATCCCTGTAACCTGGGGCCTTAAAGGACTATGGAGGGGGGTTCGCGCGGCCCCCTTCCTTATATTTGCGTATTGGCCTGGCCCTGGGGAGGAGGTGGTCCTTGTGGCCCATATTAGCCATGCAGAAGGGCGCAGTATGCACCCTATCCCCATAATATATCAGTAAATATGCCCCCAGGACCTGGCCCACTCGGGGGCTCAAATTCAAACAAGCGCGCAAGACATCATTTGTTTTGTTGTTTTATTTTCATGGGGATTCACAGATCCTCTGCAATTTTTCTTGCAAACATTTAAAAAGAATGCTTTTTGGCCCAGACGGAGTCCCTAAGAGGTCAGAGTATTCCTACTCTGCCACCTTTTCCTTATTTTTAACCGTTTTTTTGGGTCTCAGCTGAGTCCAAGTCCCAAAATGGCTGGCAACACTTCCTGGTTGAAGTGTTGGCAGCCAATCAGAACTTAGCATGAGATCTGTAGAATCTGCAAAGGATCTGCGTCTTTAAATATCTGTATATGTTTTTTCTTTAATAATTCTAAAACTACTGAATGGATTCAGGGCTGTTTGTTGACCAAGAGCTAACTTTCTGCCACATTTGGTGTAATTCTGTCCAGCGGTTTGGGCTGTAGTCTTGTCTAAAAATCCCATGGAAATTGCATCAGGAAGAAGTGTTTTGGGGCCCCACCCCTTTTTCTTGGCCTCTGCTTAACAAAGCACCCCAAAACCTTTGAGACAGCAGCTGAAGTGAGTGGAAAATTAGTTTTGAAAATGTAGTGAGGATTCATCAAACGGCACCAAAGATTTTTGGCAAAACAAAATGCTTTTCCTATGGAAACTAGGTCCTAACTATTACTATCTACTGGCTACCGCTAGTAGGTAATATATCAATCAATCAAACATTAATGAAGTGCAGCAAATTACCTTGGAGGGACTCGAGGCACTGGAGATATTGGCTGCTGCATGGTGGTATGCTCATTCAAATATCTAGGTCTTGAGCTCTTTCCTGAATTGCTGGAGTGACAGTGCTGTCCTGACGTGCAGGGAAAGGTTATTCCATGCCTTGGACAACAGGGCCGAAAAGGAGCATCCCCCATTGTTGGTTCGGCTGATCCGGGGGTGTCTGCGAGGGAGAGGGAAGCAGATTAAAAGTGTCTGGTCACCTGGTGGAAGTCAGGCATTTTGTTGATGTATGTTTGTCCTCAATTGTGCACGGCCTTGTAAGTGTAAGTCAGCATCTTGAACTGTCCTCTGTTCTGGATCGGGAGCCAGTGTAGTTTTTTGAGGTGGGGTGTGATGTGGGTTCTTCTGTGGAGGTGAGGATGAGTCTTGCTGCTGAGTTTTGTATCATCTGAAGTCTCTTCAGGTGACATTCAGTGATTCCCACGTAGAGTTTGTTTCCATGGTCCAGCCTACCGGTGACAAGGACCTGGATTATGATTCTTCTGATGCATACTAGGAGCCACTTGAAGATCTTGCGGAGCATGTAATGGGTGTTGAAGCAGGTGGATGAGACTGCAGTTACCTGCTTCTTTATAGCTAGCTTGCTGCCCAGGATGATGCAGAGGTTGCAAGCGTGGTCTGTTGGGTGGGGGGGTGATCCGAGGGGCACCATAAGTCATTTCATGGAGAGGTGTTTTTCCCAAAGATGAGGACATCCAGCCTGTCTGTATTGAGTTTGAGACAGTTGTCCTTCATCCAGTCAGTGGCGTTTATCATGCATCTGTGGAAGTTGGCTCTGGTGCGGGTCTTCTGACAGTGAGAAGATGAGGTGGGTGTCATTGGCATAGGAGATGATGTTGAGTCCGTGCCATCTGACGGTGTAGGCCATGTAGGTGTTGAAGAGGGCAGGAATAAGGAACGATTCTTGGGAAGCCCGCAGATGATCTTCTTGGGCTTAAAGCTGAACAGTGGGAGGCGGATCCTCTGTGTTCTTCCAGTGAGGTATGAGGCGATCCATTTGAGGGTGTCTCCCTAGATCATGATTTAGTTTAGTTGCTCAGGATGTGATGGGAGACGGTGTCAAAAGCAGTTGACAGATCCAGGAGGATGAGGGCTGCTGTTTCGCCATGGTCCAAAAGGGCCCCAATGTCATTGGTTTGCTGTGATCAGGGCTGTCTGGGTGCTGTGGATAACTCGAAATCTAGATTGGGGGTACAGGAGGTTGTGTTATCGTAGGTGTTGGGTGACTTGCTGGTTGATCACGTTCTCGAAGACCTTTGCTGGATAGGGGAGCAGAGAGATGGACCAGTAGTTCTTCAGTTCAGCTGGGTTGGTAGATGGTTGTTTCAGGAGGGGCCTCACTCCAGGGTGTTTCCAGTCCTTAGGGAAGGAGGGTGAGGTGATGGAGGAGTTCAGGACTTTCCTGAGCTTTCACTGATTGTTTTGCTTCTGAGGATGAAGACGCATTGGGGGCAGGGGGTCCATGGATAATCCCAAGTGCACGGAGTTCATGATGGAGATAGTGTCTTGCATGGTGAGCAGGTACCAGTGGGTGAGCAAGTGTCTGGGGTTTGTATTACTGGGAGTGACCTGGTTGGTACTGTCAGTGGTGGAGGGTTGGCATTCGAAGTTTTCATAGATGGTAGAGAACTTGTCATGGAAAAAGCCCACAAGGGTGATGCACAGTTCTTAGGAGGGTGTAATGTAATTCATGGCAGCAACTATATTGGGGAACTCCTTCATGATGACAAAGAGTTCCGTGCTGTGGTTTGTACTGGTTTCAATGTGGTCTGCTAAAGTGATTTTCTTAGTTTCTTTCAGAAAGCAGTGGCACTGGTTGATTGATGCCCTGAAAGCAGTGTGGTCGTGTTTTTGCTGATGCTCCACTTGCTTTCTAGTTGCTGGCAGTTGCACTTGGCATGTTTCAGTTCCTCTGTGAACCAGCTGGCTCCTTTGGTTGGTCCTTTGAAACTGTCTGTCTTTGCGGGGGAAATTGTGTTGCCAGATTCTGTGATCCACTGTACAAGTTTTTTGCTGCTTGTTCTGGGTCGGTTGTTGATTCCACTAGTCTTCTGATATCTTCTTCCAATCTCTGCGCATGGAACTGAGTGGCACAGTTATGGAGTCAGTGGGTCCTGAGATGGTGAAGTGGATGCTGTAGTGGTCAGAACAGGAGAGCCGTGTGGCATGATTGTACTGTCACTGGAGGCGAAGATGGGGTAGAGCGTGTGTCCTGCAATGTGGGTAGAGTTGGAGACAAGCTTCATAACGCCAATGTTGCTTATGCTTTCCAGGCTGTTGGTAGTGTTGGTGTTGCTGGGGTCTTCCAGGTGGAAGTTGAAGTCCCCTAGGAAGATGTAATGCTCAGAGTTGATTGCAATTGGGGCAATGAGGTCCGGGAAGGTATTGCAGAAGCTGGGGCCTGGTACTTTTTCCGCCTGTGTGGAGTTGGAAGTTGAGATGTTCCATTATCGGGTCGGATCATCTAAGGATGTTTTGCAGCATATGATGTCCTCGCAGATGATGCAATTCCACCTCTGTGTTTGTTGGTTCGGTACCGGTGAGGTATCTTGTGTCCTTTGGGAATAGTGATGGCGATGTCTGATGTGGAGGCAGGGTTCAGCTAGGTCTCTGTGAGAAATATGAAAACTAGGGTGAGGGATGAGATTGGGTCCCAGTTCTCCATGGTGTTTGCCAAGCAATCGTGCGTAGAGTAGAATGCACTGGATTTCTGCCTTGGCGCGCTTGGTCGATGTGGTAGTCGCGGTTGGGTTTGTGGTGCCTGTGGTGTTGTTGATTGCTTTGGTGCTAAAAGTGAAGCAGCAGTACAGGCAGGAGAATGATCCTTTGATGGTGTGTGGGGATGAGCAGGGAGGCAGGAGAACAGGGAGCGGAAAAAACAGAGGGAATGGAGGCAACTAAAAGAAACATTAGCAGAAAACAGACAATGCAGGCAAATGCAGTAATTAACAGAAAATACAGTAACTAAACAGACAATGCTAGAAGATAAAATAATGATCACAAGTTAACAGACAATGTGGGCAAAAATACAGGAACACACAGTAAATTTATCCAAGGGTTCAGGGACTGTAGCAGCGTCACAGTACTGGTGAGCTATCTCTGCAGCAGCAGAGGAGTGGTAGGCTTGACCCTGTAGGTCAAGGGCTACTATATATATATATATATATATATATATATATATATATATATATATATACTAGAAGATGGACGATCACAAGAATTCAACAGCTAGCCAGGGCAAACATCTGGATCCCAAAGGATACAATGAGTCACAAGAAAATGTAAAATCCAAGAAAGAAGTGACTCAAACAGATGGTCTCACCAACGAATAAAAATATATTTCCACTACAATGTTTCGGCTTCTGTCTTTCTCAGGTAGTACAAGATGGTTTGCTCAGCGGATGTGCAGCTCAGACTACTCGATTTTCAAAAAGCATCATGAGTGAAGAATCCAATTAGAATGTGGAATCAATGCAGTCCTGAGAACTCTTCCGATATGCAGAAATCAAACTCAGTGATGTTCAGTCCATCTGGATGCAGTGATTTTAAACTGTACATCCAGAAGTTTTCTCTGATGTCGAGTAGTACTTTCTTTAAGACATGTTCCACATGGAAAATCTTCAAATCTGATATTAAATGGCCCACAAGGTTAAAATGATTCGCTACAGGCTGGTCTAGTTTCCTGGTAATTATTGCTGATTTGTGGTTCCTGAATCGTGCACGGAGGTCATCACTGTTTGGCCTATATATTGTTTTTTACAGCTTTGGCGCTGGCACTGAATCACGTAAATAATGCATGTTGAGCAACGTGTCAGATGCTGTCTTATTCCATAGGTCCTTCTTGTAACAGAGCTAGTTACTGATGATATTTGTACAAGGTATTCACATGTGATGCAACTTTTAGAATCACAGCAATGAACTCCTGCATTTGTTACAGCTTGCTTAAGTTCAGTTCTCACAATAAGCGATTGTAAATTGGGAGCTCTGCAGTAAGCAATAACTGGATGTTTTGGAAAGAGCTTTTGCAATTTTTCACAAGTGGATAGTAAGGGAAAAGTTGTTTGTATTATATTTCTGTAGTTGGGAGCTGATGGATGGTATTCAACCACAAACGGGATTCTGTCACTTTTGTTTCTTCTGTTGGGATTCCAAGTAAGTGCTTCCCTGGGTAACTGCTAAGACTAGTCAATGTATTGCAGAATGATATGCAGAGGATAGCCTTGCTTTTTAAATAATGTAACAAGCTCCTGTAGATGGTCTTCACAGGTGTCTTCATTGCTGCAGATGCATCTTACTGTGAGTGTATGGCTGTAGATGATGCTGAGTTTAGTGTGGCGTGGGTGACATAAAGTCCAGTTTAGATACAAATGAACATCTGTTGGCTTGTGGTACAGATCATTAATGATTTTTTGTTCATGAATGGGAAGTAATACATCCAGAAAAGGGAGATGACTCTTCTGTTCAGTATTGCTGCTGGTGAATTTGATGGTAGGATGGATACTGTAGATAAAAGCTGTAAATCGCTCTAGTGTTATGCTTCCTGCATTCCATATTATATATACAGGGGACCAGCTGCCCTGGGGACCTTCACCTCCCTGGGCTCATATTTAATAGAACACAGGGGCTGCTTGCCTCCCTGGGGTCCTTTGGAAATTGAGTGTGGGGGGTGTAGGAAAGTAAAATCTTGCCTGGCATGTTACCCCCATATTTCACTGTATATATGTTGTTTTAGTGTATGTGTCACTGGGACCCTGCCAGCCAGGACCCCAGTGCTCATAAGTGTGCCCTGTATGTGTTCCCTGTGTGATGCCTAACTGTCTCACTGAGGCTCTGCTAACCAGAACCTCAGTGGTTATGCTCTCTCTTTACTTTCCAAATTGTCACTAACAGGCTAGTGACCAATTTCACCAATTCACATTGACATACTGGAACACCCTTATAATTACCTAGTATATGGTACTGGGGTACCCAGGGTATTGGGGTTCCAGGAGATCCCTATGGGCTGCAGCATTTCTTTTGCCACCCATAGGGAGCTCTCACAATTCTTACACAGGCCTGCCACTGCAGCCTGAGTGAAATAACGGCAAGTTATTTCACAGCCATTTACCACTGCACTTAAGTAACTTATAAGTCACCTACATGTCTAACCTTTACCTGGTAAAGGTTGGGTGCTAAGTTACTTAGTGTGTGGGCACCCTGGCACTAGCCAAAGTGCCCCCCACATCGTTCAGAGCAAATTCCCCGGAATTTGTGAGTGCGGGGACACCATTTCACGCGTGCACTATACATAGGTCACTACCTATGTATAGCGTCACAATGGTAACTCCGAACATGGCCATGTAACATGTCTAAGATCATGGAATTGTCACCCCAATGCCGTTCTGGCATTGGGGAGACAATTCCATGATCCCCGAGTCTCTAGCACAGACCCGGGTACTGCCAAACTACCTTTCCCGGGGTTTCACTGCAGCTGCTGCCAACCCCTCAGCCCTCAGACAGGTTTCTGCCCTCCTGGGGTCCAGCCAGGCTTGGCCCAGGAAGGCAGAACAAAGGACTTCCTCAGAGAGAGGGTGTTACACCCTCTCCCTTTGAAAAAAGGTGTCAGGGCTGGGGAGGAGTAGCCTCCCCCAGCCTCTGGAAATGCTTTTATGGGCACAGATGGTGCCCATCTCTGCATAAGCCAGTCTACACCAGTTCAGGGATCCCCCAGCCCTGCTCTGGCATGAAACTGGACAAAGGAAAGGGGAGTGGCCACTCCCCTGATCTGCACCTCCCGGGGAGGTGCCCAGAGCTCCTCCAGTGTGCTCCAGACCTCTGCCATCTTGGAAACAGAGGTGCTGCTGGCACACTGGACTGCTCAGAGTGGTCAGTGCCAGCAGGTGACGTCAGAGACTCCTTCTGATAGGCTCTTACCTGTGTTGCTAGCCTATCCTCCTTCCTAGGTAGCCAAACCTCCTTTCCTGGCTATTTAGTGTCTCTGCTTTGGGGAATTCTTTAGATAATGAATGCAAGTGCTCATCCGAGTTCCTCTGCATCTCTCTCTTCACCTTCTGCCAAAGGATCGACCGCTGACTGCTCAGGATGCCTGCAAAGACGACTACTGCAACCTTGTATCGCTGATCCTGCCGCTTTCTCGCCTGTTTCCTGGTGGTGCATGCTCTGGGGGTAGCCTGCCTCCTTTCTGCACCAGGAGCTCTGAAGAAATCTCCTGTGGGTCGACGGAATCTTCCCCCTGCAACGGCAGGCAACAAAAGACTACATCACCGGTCCTCTGGGTCCCCTCTCAGCACGACGAGCGTGGTCCCTGGAACTCAGCAACTCTGTCCAAGTGACTCCCACAGTGCAGTGACTCTTCAGTCCAAGTTTGGTGGAGGTAAGTCCTTGCCTCCCCACGCTAAACTGCATTGCTGGGTACTGCGTGATTTGCAGCTGCTCCGGCTCCTGTGCACTCTTCCAGGATTTCCTTCATGCACAGCCAAGCCTGGGTCCCCGACACTCTAACCTGCAGTGCACAACCTTCTGAGTTGTCCTCCGGTGTCGTGGGACTCCCTCTTGTGTCTTCGGGTGGACTCCGGTTCACTCCTCTTCCAAGTGCCTGTTCTGGTACTTTTGCGGGTGCTGCCTGCTTTTGTGAGGGCTCCCTGACTTGCTGGGCGCCCCCTCTGTCTCCTCATCCAAGTGGCGACACCCTGGTCCCTCCTGGGCCACAGCAGCATCCAAAAACCCTAACTGCGACCCTTGCAGCTAGCAAGGCTTGTTTGCAATCTTTCTGCGTGGGAACACCTCTGCAAGCTTCTACATAACGTGGGACATCCATCCTCCAAAGGGGAAGTTTCTAGCCCTCTTCGTTCTTGCAGAATCCACAGCTTCTACCACCCAGTGGTAGCTTCTTTGCACCCTCAGCTGGCATTTCCTGGGCATCTGCCCACTCTCGACTTTGTCACGACTCTTGGACTTGGTCCCCTTGTTCCACAGGTACTCTCGTCCGGAAATCAACTTTGGTTGCATTGCTGGTGTTGGTCTTCCTTGCAGAATTCCCCTATCACGACTTCTGTGCTCTCTGGGGAATCTAGGTGCACTTTACACCTACTTTTCAGGGTCTTGGGGTGGGTGTTTTTTCTAACCCTCACTGTTTTCTTACAGTCCCAGCGACCCTCTACAAGCTCACATAGGTTTGGGGTCCATTCGTGGTTCGCATTCCACTTTTGGAGTATATGGTTTGTGTTGCCCCTATACCTATGTGCTCCTATTGCAATCTACTGTAACTTTACATTGCTTGCATTACTTCCTTTTGCTATTACTGCATATTTTTGGTATTGTGTACATATATCTTGTGTATATTAGGCATCCTCATACTGAGGGTACTCACTGAGATACTTTTGGCATATTGTCATAAAAATAAAGTACCTTTATTTTTAGTATATCTGTGTATTGTGTTTTCTTATGATATTGTGCATATGACACCAGTGGTATAGTAGGAGCTTTGCATGTCTCCTAGTTCAGCCTAAGCTGCTCTGCTATAGCTACCTTCTATCAGCCTAAGCTGCTAGAAACACCTCTTCTACACTGATAAGGGATAACTGGACCTGGTACAGAGTGTAAGTACCCCTTGGTACCCACTACAAGCCAGGCCAGCCTCCTACAGGGGCCTGCAGTCCCAGTCATCGCCATCTCCCCGGCGCACTATTCAAATTGAGAGCGGGGCACTGTGTGGCCTCCCGCAGCCCTGGTGACCCCACCTCGCGAGGGTAGTTTTCAAATTGAGTGCAGGGCAGCCATGCGGACTCCTGAGCCCAGAGACCACCACCACCCCAGAGCTATTTGCATGTTGGAGGGGCCCCCTCAAGGAGCCAATGATGGCCCTGGGGACTACCCAGGGTCGGCTCCAGCTATGTCCTGGGACTGCCCACCCTAGGACACAGCTGTTTGCTTTGACAGCTGCTGCCAAGTCACAGCAAACACTCTGCTCACACAGACAGCTCTCCCTCTCTGAGAGCAGAGGTTTCCTCTGTCTCCCTGCCTGTAAAGACGCAGGGAGATAGAGGAAACAGCTCTTTAGTAGCTCCCTCTCTGTGACAAGCCCTGTGGAGGTGGTGGTCCCCGGGGCACTGAAATGCCCAGGAAGGATCCAAGTGTATCGTCCTCCTTAATTTTTACTTAGCCCCTGGGACCTAGCCCACCTGGGGGCATTAAGAAAACCAAGCGCGCTTATTTTTTCAAAATAGTTTTGCTATGAATTTTGCAAATCCACTGCAAAATTCTTTTAAAAAAATGCTTTTTTTGCCCTTTTGCCCATAACCACCCATCCCTGTGCTGCACACATCCTTCAGCCATGCACAGCTGGGGTTGGCCACAGGGCCTGGCCTGCATCCAGTCCCTGCAGCTAAACCCTATACCCACCCAACCCTGTGCTGCGCACAGCATTTGGCCATGCACAGCGGGGTTTGGATGAAGGGCCTGACCTTTTATTTTACCTGCATGGCTCCCCCAGGCCAACCTCAGCCCCAGGGACCCCATCACCCAATATTACATTTTTGGGGGGAGAGGGGGGCCACATGACCCTCCCAGGTCGATCTTGGTTCAGGGGACCCCACCCCTGGGGCCTTGTCTAAACATTTAATTTTCTTTTGGGCAGGGGGCTGCGAGACCCCCCTCCCCATGCTGATTTAGCTCCAGGGACCCAATACCCCAGAGCATGGCATAAACATAATTTTTTGAGGGGAGCGGTGCTGTGTGACCCCCCTTCCTCAGCCTGATCTTGAACCGGTGACCCCATCCCTGGTGGCCACAACTCTTTACATTTTTTTGGGGGGGGCATGCAGCTGTCCTGCCTAGGCTGATCTTGGCTCAAGGTTCCCCCATCCCCCGGGGCCCAGCCTTGTGACCTGCGTGTCTCTGTGGTCTCAGCCGGCTCCCCACCTCCACAGACCCAGGGACCACCACCTCCCCTGGACAAACATGAAAAAAGAAAAAAGAACAGCCCCAGGGACCACCACCTCTCCGGGGCTAAATTCACATTTGGAAGCGGGCCACATGACTCTCCTCAAGGAGCCACAGATGGCCCTGTGGACCGTCACCCCGGGGTCAGATCCTGCTATGCCCTGGGACATAGCTGTTTGCTTTTGCTTGGTGGGAGCTGACTGCTCCTATCAACCAAAAGCCAACAAACTCCTCTTTCTGCAAGTGAGAGCTGTCAAACAGCTCTCCCTTGCAGAAAGCAGAGTTTTCATCTGTCTTCCCTGCATGCAAATATATGTGTGGAGAAGACACATGAAAACATTCCTCCAGCAAGCAGGGAGCTGCTATTAAAAGCAGCTCCCTGCTGGGGGGAGCAATGCCGGCTCCTACAGGACATGGGGAGTCGGCTAGGCCAGCGGGGGCCTTGAGGCTCCCCCAAAGGTACTGTCACTCTCTCAATTTCTTTCTCCCTCTCACTTTTTCTGATTTGGTGTAATTCCATTCAGAAGCTTTTGAGTTATCAAAGAAAAAACAAAACTGTACATCTAGGGACTTGGATCCTCCGTGGATCCAATGGATCTCGTGATGAGATTTGATAAGCTGCCAACACTGTTGGAAGGCATTTTGGGACTCAGACTCAGCCGATTCCCAACAAAAAAAAGAAAAGGGGCCATCATAGGAATACCGTGAACCCTTAGGCCTAGTGTTGGTGT
Organism: Pleurodeles waltl; assembly: GCF_031143425.1. Classification (NCBI taxonomy): domain Eukaryota; kingdom Metazoa; phylum Chordata; class Amphibia; order Caudata; family Salamandridae; genus Pleurodeles; species Pleurodeles waltl. The sequence continues at coordinate 167,223,350 of NC_090439.1, read as the reverse complement.
CCCTGAGGGACCCTGCCTGGGCCCCATATGTTTTTTTTTATATTTTTGCTGCTAACATTTAGGAGTATCAGCAGATCCTGCCAAAAATCTAAAAAAAAAACAGTTGTTTATACCTCGGCCTCTGGATGGGCCAGGTCCTAGGGGCAATTTCAAATAATTATGCTGGGGAGAGGGACACATGCGACCCCATTCCTGATGGCCAATTCAGTCCTGGGGAGTGCAACCTCCTCGGGGCGCGCCAAAGTTTATTAAAGTGGAGGGGGGCCGTACAACTCCCCTCCTAAGGCTGTTTACGGCTCTGGGGACTGCCATCTTCCTGGGATGAGACCAATCTTTATGATGGGGGGCCACACCGAACCCCCTCTTGCACCATTTTCGGCCCTGGGACTGCCACCTCCAGGGGCCAATTTTTCAATGGGGTGGGGGACTTTGCGTCACCCCTCCCAGGCCGTTTGCAGCCCGAGGACCACAACCTCCCCGGGGCAGGCCCTGGAAAAACAAAGGCAAGGGGCTGTGAGGCCCTACTCCTGGAGCTATTAATGGCCCTGTGGACCACCACTCCCCAGGGCCAGCTCCCTATGTCCCCAGGTGCCCACCGTAGGAAAATAGATGTTTGTTTTTACTTGGCGGGAGCATTGACAGTTCCCACCAAATGAGAGCAAGCCGTAAGTCTCCTCCCATCAGGCGGAAGCAGGACAGCGGGCAGGAAAACATTATAAAATTGTTCCGGACTCAGGGAGAAGCATTTTATGTTGCTCCCTACATGAGGAAGCAATGCCGGCTCCTGCTGGTGGAGGGGAGCTGCCAGGGACCATGGGAGCATTGAGGCTCTCTCGTAGTCCTCAAAAATACACACTGGGTGCCCTGGGTGGGGCCATGTCACCCAGTAACAAGTGGTTAGGCCCCAGGAGATGTGTTCCAAGGGCCAAAATCAGCCCAGAGAAGGGAGCCACATAATGGGGTCCCTGGGGCCTAGTCAGCCCAGTAAGTGGGCTGTGTGGCCCCCTCTCTTTCCACTAACTGGCCAGGGGTGGCATTAGCAAGGCACAACGAGGAGGAATACTTTCATTCCTCCTCATTTTTTGCTTTTTCTATGCGTGCAGCATTCAGAGCAAAATGCCAGAAGTGATTGTTTATGTGCGGGAAGGTGTCCCTTCCTGCACATAAACAATCATTTGAAAAGGACGCTTTGGCACTTCTGTGTGTGCTGCATTCTGCAAAGCGCCATTAGTGATTGTTTATATGCGGGAAGAGACACATAAACAATCCCATCACACCCCTCAACGCAGGCATCTTTGCACGATGGTGCAAGGATGCCTGCGTTGGCGCTGGCAGCTAAATTTAGCACCAGCACAGGGGACGACACATGGGTGTGCCATATTCACTTAAATATGGCACATGCCTGCGTGATGAAAATGATGGAGCACAGCGCTGCCAATTTTTGCGCAGCGTCGCGCTCCGTCATTTTCCGATAAATATGGTTCATAGTGTCTTGAGATATGAATAACTTTAACTGTGAATTACTATGGTTTTGTGCGTGTAAAATCTGACCCTAACTATAACATCCCTCTGACCTTTGGTTTTTCAGTGAATTTCTAAGTTTTTTTATTCTCTTTCAGTGAATATATCTATATTGGCCAGTCGAAGGCTCAGGCCGAAATGCGTTGCCATTGTTGACGCAAATATGCTAATTAGAAATTTTACTGAATGTTTATGTGTTTTGATTAATGAAAAGTTCATAGAGAAATGAATTGTAAAGAAAATAAAGTGCACGTTTGAAATTGTGACCACGGGGAGTGGCAACCACTTATACGAAGTTGTACTAAAATAACTAAAAATGTGTGAAATAATGAAAATATGAAAGAATAATGTAGTAATATGTCGTATTCAGATGTATAACCTATGTTTGCATTAATTTGTAGAATTAACTTAGCTGTGGTTAAGGCCTAGTCCTTTCCAGGCCTCACACAAGGAGACGAATTTCTAACCCACTGCAGAGAAGCTGGTGCATGACCTGACCTTGAGGCATTCAATGTTAAAGTTGCTTAGCTAGAATTTTCTGCAATATACCGACGGACAGGAGATGATGAAGACAATTTGATACAGTTATGTGTAGAGTAGGCTAAATGTACTTTCCTAGGACTCGAACAATGAGAGAACTGACTGAAGAGGAACATGCAACATTTTCGATACATGAAGAGCCGGATGATGAGGACATTGTATAATGGACCAATCCATGTACTTCGAAAGAAGAAATATTAGAACTCATAGTTTTAAACATTTTATATTATGGGTTAGAGTCATATCTGCTGACTGACTGACCAATTAGGAATTAGGGGGATGGACTACAAAACTCTAATAAAAAGTCATGACAAGGGGCTAAAACTTCAGATGTGAGGGGAGAATTGATGATGTCAGGAGACACGGTTCAAGATTCTGTCATTGGGCTCATACCTTTGAGAGTCTGATGCGTTGCTGATCTATTGATGACCTGAAGATGAAGACTGACTTTGTTGCTGATCCATTCCGTGGATCGGTAGCTATGACAATGTGACTGATTAACTTGTGCCTTTTCTTCTAGGTACCAACTGCGCTGTGTTTATAGTTTTTCTCATAGCAAGATGTTTTTTAAAATTCCAAATTCATGTTTTCTAAATTGTTTTGCATGAAGCCCCACATGCCGATGCTAATCTGGGTTAGGTAGGCGTTCTAGGGGTGACAGTTGACAGTGACAAATGACTGATGAACTGCTTGCTGAACTCTGCTATTAATGTTGTTGTATTTATCTTTATTTGCCTATGTTGAAGCATTCTAGCATGTGTTTTCTCAGTTTCTGATTAGTTCATGGTATTGATGGTGATTAATGAACTAATTCGCTGTGGATTAAATAAAGTTTGATCTAACTTGATGACTTAACATTGTAACTAATGGAGAAATAAAAATTGTTAAAACACTTTACCGAGTTGTGGTTATTCATGAATTGTTGGTTATAGCTGTTTTGATTTAATGTTATTAATTGGTTATGCTGATTATTGATACAATTGGTCACTACGTAATTAGGATATTCCATGCGATCCAAAAGGTTCATTGTCCTATACGCACCCCCTTGTAAATTTACTTACTAAGGACCAGGCGCGCTAGCACCATTTTCTCTCGAATTAGCACTCAGCACTTTCCACTTTATATTATGAAATAAAGAAGAAACCTTTTTAATTGGATTGATGGTGCCAGCGTCATTCATGCGATGAGAATCTGAAAAAGTTTGGTTCCCGTTTGTTATGGAGTGACTTATTGGTGAATATATATATATATATATATATATATTGATGTATATATATATATATATATATATATATATATGTGTATATGTATGTGTGTATATATATATATATATATATATATATATATATATGTCATCCATGCTCTGTAATCAAGGACTCAGGTACAAATTTCTCACTCTTTTGCTCTAATAGTAATTCATATTTTGTTAAGGCATAGGAATCCAGCTTATTGAACAGTAAGAATAAGCTGCTCTTTTATGCTGTTTCTGAATGGTTGTTGCCAGACAATCAGTTTGCCAAACAGTCCTGGATTATGGTGCAGGCTAGCAGTTTCACAGTGATCTAAGAGCCACTGAGGCATAAGGCCTGCTCTTTGCAGGAGATAATTCCAGCCCATGCTGCCATGTTAGGTGGAAGAACATCCTACCAATAAGTAGATTTGCCTTGGTATTCACGTCCTCTAACTATGGATTGGATTTACAAGGTGCCAAGCCCTATTTGATTGGTCTGATTTCTAACTGCTAATAGTTATTGTCAGTTTCACGGCATTAGATCAACGCCAGGCAGTTGTGTTCCTTAAGTCAGAGAGAGACCCCAAAATAGTTTGTCAGCCAACTTACCAGGTATAAACAGTGTTATATTATTAGATCAATGATTACCATTTTTTGTAAAACGTCCTTCAATATGTTTTGTTCTCTACAGGTGACAGTGCATATTCATTGAAGGCATGGTTGATGACCCGAACTTTATATGAACATAATGCAGCCGCATCCATGTACAATGCCTCCCACATACACACCAGGGACACAAAAAAGAGTAACTTTTGGTCTATTAAAGAGTAGATGTCACTGTCTTCATGGATTAGGAGGCAATCTTCTCTGTTCAACAGAGAGGATCTGTAGAGGCGAAATGGAGAGACCCTAGACAAAGTCATAGTGAGGATTTATAGGCAAACTCTACGATTACCCAGTCACACATCTCCAGCACAGATGAGACTGGAACTCGACCTCGTCAAACCGGCGCTAGCCAGGATAGCAGCCTACACCATTTACTGCTTCAAGTTATAAATGTCTCAGAAAAGACTATAAATTATAACATATGTTTGGAGATGTAAAACAGATTACATTCACCTGCCAGAAAATATCTTGATACGACAATCTCCATGTTTGGGCTAGAAGTAGTTGGGGACTACTCTGTCAGCTACGACTCCTTTAGTAAAGAGGTAAATTAAATAGCAAAACAAATATTGCTACTGGAGGACAAAGCCACACTAGCCAAACGACAGCATGCCTGGACGGTCATGAACAGTTACAAGACCTTGAATAGACAACAATGTTTGGGAGATGTCTTCAGGTACTTAAAGAAAAATATCTTAAACATTAACTGGGCCTCCTACCATCAACTCGCATGCACCTCCATGGCCATGGCTAAGAAAAGATGACACAGCCAGATGCAGGTTTTGTGGCCACATATAGGAGGGCAAAATTCACATCCTGTGTCTCTGTGAAGGGACTCAGCCTCTGCCGAACCTTGTTTTGCCCATTATGGAACCAAAAAGGCTTTCGCTCCTGCAGACAAGCAGTAACCACATGTCTAAGCTTGGCAGATTCAAAATTAATAAATCAGACTGCAAAATACTTTCAGGAAATGGAAATCAAACTAACGAGTACGGCCAGCCACACTGATAAAATAACTCTAGCCTAGCGGGTTGTTGAATTGCACCAAGCATCACTTTTTTGGGCTTAACTGATCATGAACCGTGTCAAAAGGCTCTTACTAAAACTGGCTGTTGCGAACTGCACTGTGAACTATAATTGCCATTATTTTTTCTGCTCTTTAATCACCTTGATGCCCTCTGATCGCAACCACTGGCCAACATCTCAGCCCATTTTTTAGCTGTGTGTTAAATCACAATGTCACAGTCCGGTAAACACTCTGAGGGCACGGAGAGGCTTCATGCACTTACCTCCACTCGTTGGGTGCACTTTATACTCCCAATGCCAATGGCCTCACGATCTGTAATCTGTCTCGATCTATAATTTAACCATTCTCCTAATTCGTTTTTAATGGATACGTGCAATGTCTTGAACATGCAGTGTTTTTTTATTAATCATGCATACTATACTTATTATTATTACTATTCAAGAGGTAAAGTGTGCCGCATCATTGTGTTATGCTGCATGTTGCATAGCATAGTAACCAGGCATGGCATTCTTCTCCCGAGGATTGTGACGTACCCATGGAAGATATAGGTGTGCACAATCACCATATGTTTGATGAAGGAGGTGAAGCTGCTGAAGTCTGTTGAGAACTGCTTTTTACATAAGGGGTTCAAGTATCACATGTATCAAAGTGTTGCTTGGTCAGTAGGCAATGTTCTATATTTTGACCTTCGCCAATCATTTACCGTTATGTGCACAAAACAGATGTATATCTACTTTCATTTTTTGTATGGGAACAATAAATAATTTCATTGCTCTGTTGGTCAATGGAAGGTGGTCATCTCATGTTTTTTAAACCTTAAGTGCACGCAAGATCGAGACCTTGCTAGAAGCTATTAGGTGATCTTTTCTATTATTTATCCGAAGTGATACTTCAACATATTCATCAAACCAAATTCAGTGGCAAGAGTTATGGTTTTTATTATGGTGTAAAGTAGTATTCTGAGAAGACTATAGCTGTGTAGAAATGGAATGACAAAGGTCATTCCTCCAGCATCATAAGTTAGCTGTTGTGTTTCGGTAAAATGTGTATCTTGTATAACTATACCCACCATTCTTGAGGTGTGAGTAACAGAATATACATTTTCAGCCATGTCCTCCTTTGGGAAAGAAGATCAAGTGGCATGTTAAACAGTGTGCAATCAATACGCAGCTGCACAGAGCCTTAACAACATAGGGTTTGAAACCTGGAACTGTTCTAAGTGGCAACAAACCTGCAACTTGTAATGAAAACAACTGTAGCACATACTTTTAATTGTACATGGGAGAAATCTTAAACTCTGCAACTTTCATGCTACCTTTATGTGGTCTCATCAAAATTTAGTAGAAGGTATGAATTGCAGTAACACAAAACAATCATCAACATTTTACATTCAAAAATGTGATTTCTTTGAAGCAGGTATAACATATTTACACAGATTATGTAGCAGGTGTAAAGTTAACAGGGGCACATTAGAGACCAAAGCAGTATTAGACTGAACCTGTGCAGCTTGCACAGAAGGGGATCTTTCAGCAACATTAGGGTTTGTTCTTTTTTCGACTACTAAGGTATGTTCTCCTTTAGACATTTTCACTGTCTGTGCAAGAATTTCTTTCATGGCTTCCATACATTTGGTGTTACTGACAATGTAGTCTTTCAAATTAGCCTGTATTGTAATTAACTGTTTCTGGTTGTTTTTGTTACTGTCTACATATTTCGTGACTGATTTTGTCAAATTATCAATACTTTTACCTGTGTGCAACAACTAATGCTATGTGGACAAGCTGTCCACATGAGAGGTCATGTGGTCTTTTTTCATTGCAACTGTATTACTGTGTATTAAACGATTCATTGACTCCATCAATAGACACTGCTTGTCAGTATCTTGAACTAATTTGTTTTGACCCTCTAAAACATTGGCCACATTAAGTTCATTGCCCATTTAACCGTCCATACCCTTTCAATCTTCTGATTCATTCCAAATAGTAGACTTTTCCTATCTGCTCCGCCCATTTCTCCAGTCCCGTCCATTGCACCAGTCAGATTTATCTGATCCTTTCAACTCTTTGCACTACTTGGATTCCTAAGCCTCCTCACATCCCTTTCATCTTTTTGACTTACGTCACTCATTTTACCCACTTCATCTTGTAGATTGTGTACAGTTTGAACAATGTCTTTAGTTTCACGAATGTCAACATTGCTTACAGGGTATGCGTCTGCACTATCACCAGTTCTCCAGTATACCATACTTTGGCAGAATTATTTCATTCTCAATGTCTTGCACATTCTGTACATTCCCAAGAACTGTGGAACTTGACAAAAGATTTCCCTCTCTGTACCTGACTTCCAACATCATAACTTCATTTTTGTTTAACACAATTTCAGATTCACCGTTCGGTTGAGGACCAGCTTCCAAAAATGCTTGTGCAGGCATAACTTCCAGCCTGATGCCTATCTGGAGTCCAAGTGCTGCACAGGCTGCAAAATATGTAGACGTCAGTTAACATGAAAGCTCATAAAGTGAAAGCTTTTGAAGAGTTTTTAAAATTATGTAGGTGTTTGTGAAATGTGTGCAGTGTATTTTTGCATTGTTATGTGACATTTCTGAAAAATTACATACAATTATGCATAGCTACATGAAGACTGACATTTGGTGCTCTATTATAGCACAAATTGCATGGTTGCATCCATTTTAGACAAGAGGACACATTTCATGCTAAATACATAGCTAAAAAAACAGAAACTCTGCAAACAGCAGCCACTTGAGTTCTGGTCGTTCACATTGTTCGTTACTAAATATTTGCTGTATATGAAGCTTAATTATGCAACATGGGATAATACATTAATTTTGGAAATTTTGATTAACAAGCGTAATGTAAAAAGTATGCTCATGTAATGGAAAGTTCACTAGGGCATAAAGTTATTTTAAGTGAAGGGGAAGGGAAGAAGCTCACCTGACTGTTCATTTTTTGCATGTTTCAGGGTGATATCCACTCCATCTACTCCTACCAAGCTAGCAGGATCAATAGTCTCCAACACTTTCAATCTAACATTACTAAGGCTATGCACTCAATGTGCAGAGATGTGTGATGGGACTGTACCAAATAAAGCATCATAGTTTGCCAGGACAGAGTCAACAAGCAGTTCCAAAGATTGTTCAGAAATTTTGACCTTCCTTTTTTTACATATAGTTGCAGTGGCCTTGTTTGCAAATGGATTACTATGAGCTGAGTAGACTTTTTCTGATAACAAATCTGCCAAACATTCGTCTGAAGAGAAGCATGTTTCTGTTATCTTCTTTCTGAACCAGCAATTTCCAGCAGCAGCTAAATGTAAAATTAATTATTGGTAGCAAAATTCACAGGCCAGATTATTTGTCAGCATGAAACAAAATGTAAACACCAGCGACATGCCTTGCTTTTAAATCCACAAATCTATTTTTACACATTTGCGACTATTTCTAATGGTTGCTAGGCAAGCCCTTCTAAATTATTGACAAAACACATTGGATGCTAAATTGTTGAAGGAGAAATGGGGATAAGTAACTGTACTTTACATTGAACACAATCAGCACTTCAGGTACTGATTTTGATGTGTGGGGTAATTTGAAGTAAAATCCAATTTTGGAGGATGAAATATTTCCTCCAGAATGGGTATTTGCATGCTATTTTGTTCCTTTAAGAAACTATTTTTAGACTGCTCATTATTCAAAAAAGTATAGGAGATAAGAAATAATTACACCTCCTCCACTGACAGTTTTCCTCCAAAAAATGTGGAGGTTCTTTTTAGGTTACCACTGCGGTCAGTTTTTACCCCCAAATAAGCTGTGTTGAAGCTAATTTTGATCCCTGTTACCTACAGTTTTCTTGTTCTATTTTTGGAGATGCTGGAGTTAGCAACTTTATTTCATTTAAGATGGGGAAACTAGCTATATCTTTGTTACTTATAGCTTTTATCACATCATACACATGTTTATCAGAATTGCACTAAGTGTTGCAGATTTGTGGAATGAATGTATGTCGGAACAACGCATGCCGGAACAACGCATGCCTGAACAACGAGGTCGGAACAATGACCGCGTTTTTACCACTAATGTCTTTACCACGAATGCCTTAACAACGATTTTTCGTTGTAAAGGTATTCCTGGTAAAGGCATTAGTGATAGGCATGCATTGATCCAGCATGCGCCCCTCCTAGCCCCCATCCCTAAAAATTACCGTGACCGCCCACCCCCTCCCCTAAAACCACACCAACCCCCCACCCTTGCTCCTAAAACTACCCCAACCCCGACCTCGTCCCTAAAATTACCGCAACCCCCACCCTACCCCAAAACCTAAAACAACCCCAACCCCCACCCCATCCCTGAAACCTAAAGTACCCCAACCCCAACCCCTAAAACCTAAAACCACCCGCCCCTAAAACTACTCCGAGCCCCCAGCCCCTAAACCTAAACCCCCCAACCCCCCCACCCCGCCCTTAAAATTACCCGACCCCCCCACCCTGCACCTAAAACTAAAACCCCCTAACCCCCACCCCGCCCCTAAAACTAAAAATACCCAAACCCCCACCCCGCCCCTAAAACTAAAACCCCAACCCCCACCCCACCCGACCCTAAAACGAAAAACACCCCAACCACCAACCCCCTCCCCGCCCCTAAAACGAAAAATACCCCGACCCCCTACCCAGCCCCTAAAACTAAAACCCAACCCCCACCCCGCCCCACTTACCTGACCCGACCCCCCACCCCTGCCCCTAAAACTAAAACCCCAACCCCCCACCCCTGCCCCCAGTCCTAAAACTAAAAATCCCCCGATCCCCCACCCCGCCCCTAAAACTGAAACTAAAACCACAACCCCCCACCCCGCCCCTAAAAATAAAACCCCAACCGCCCACACCCGACACACTTACCTGCCCCGAACCCCGACCCCTGCCCCTAAAACTAAAACCCCAACCCCCCACCCCGCCCCTAAAATTAAAAATACCCCGACCCACCACCCCGCCCCTAAAACTAAAACCCCAACCCCCACCCCGCCCGCCCCTAAAACTAAAAATACCCCGACCCCCACCCCCAAAACTAAAACCCCAACTCCCCCAGCCCCGCCCCTAAAACTAAAAATACCCCGACCCCACCCCGCCCCTAAAACTAAAACCCCAACCCCCCACCCCCGCACCTGCCTCTAAAACTAAAAATACCCCGATCCCCCACCCACCCCTAAAACTAAAACCCCAACCCCCACCCCGCCCCACTTACCTGACTCATCGCGTCATCCTCCTCAGGCGACTCCCTTGTTTGTGCCTTAGCCACGCATGTGCGTTGTTCAGCACATGCGTGGTTAAGGCACAAAACAATGAAGTCGTGGTTAACGAAAGCGTAGTTCCGCTTTCGTTGCCCACGACTTCGTTGTCCCGGAGTCCTCCTTCTGGGCGTTTCCCTTGTGGAATAACTTCTTACATCCTGGAAAGTTCATGACGTAATAGATTTTGAGGTGTTTAAAAATATGTAGGTTTGTGTGAAGTGTGCATAATGTACAAATTCAGTAAAATTACATGAAACTGTGTAATTACACAAAATGCAAGAGTGGTATTTGGCAATATATTTTGGTAAAAAATGCGACCTTGCATTTCGTGCGAAAAAAAGCAGAAAAGACATAACTGCAGCATACAGCAGCCATTTGCATTTTGATTGTTCAAGTTTTTCCATGTGTTTGCATGAACATTTTGAAAATGGAACTACTCCACACGAATTAATTGAGTAATTTTGGGAACTGTGCTTTTTTAAACAAATTTTATTGTTTTTATTCGTCAAGAACAACCTAACAATACAATGTTCCGTGTCTAGGAGTTCATTTGGCTAGCCAATGCCACCCCTACCTTGTGACTCCTCTAGTCGTACAATGATCAGCACCAGTTGACAGTGTTATATCAATGAAAGAATGTCACTTAATTCCTAAGGTCTGGTAAACATTACTATCCCTTGTTCCCCCTCCAACCACCCCCCCTACCCACGAGCAGTTGAGGCCCTGGTCCAACCAGTATAACAATGGATCAGCCAGCTGTGTATCATCCCCGGTCACAAGTGTGCCTTATGACTGCGAGAGCATTTACTAACTAGTTCAGTTGGGCAGATGTGTGCTAGGTTTCCGAAGAACATGATCATTTACCACTGATTCCCCTCAACCCATGCTGATGGCCCATTTGAAGATGCAGGGTTGGAATTCATATCATCGGGAGCGGAGTGTTTGAAGCAATCCACTAGTGCCTCCCAGTATCGTGCCATATCTAATGTCTCTATCTCCATCGTTGCTTCTTTCTGGAGTGCAGTGCCTTTGTATTCCACCCATTTCTCTAATACTCTATGCCATGCGTATAGTCGTGGCCTGTGGGAGCCTTCCAGTGTCTCATAATTTCTCTCTTAGGCAGTATGACAGCTAAATCTTGGAATTTACTGGTGGTCTTTGTTTTGCTGGTATGTTGGAACCAATGCAGTGACTAATGTTTTGCAGATAATGGTATGTCTTTCCCAACCGTCTCCGTAAGAATCCAGAACACCCAGTAAAGCGTTTGTGTTGGGCATGACCACATCATATGTAAGAAGTCTGCTCACTCCCTGTGGCATCTGGGGCAAGTCACCTCTGTGTTATGAAAAGGACCTGTTGATGTTTTTGAGTGTGAGTTATGCTTGGTGTAGTATGAAGAAGTTCATCAACTTAAAACCAGTATTCTATATACCTTTGGCATTCTGTCCAGTATGGCCTCCTAGTCCTTGTCCACTATGGAAATGCCCAGGTCCTCTTCCTCGTGCGATCTCAGTCTCTCAAGTGGCTGCAATATGTCTCCCCATATAGCTTGATATAGGCAAGTGATTGCCTTAAAAGTGCCAGAAGAGAGTGCCATATATTGACAGCTTCTAAGTGACTGAGGTTTTGTGGTGCCTGCTTTTCAGGGTTTAAGGAGGGCCATTGTCACAGCTCGGTATAGTAAAAAGTGCCAATGGGGGACCTCATTTTCCCCCCAGAATTCCTCAATGGGCATTAGCTCCTCATCACAATAGAAATCATCAATTTTTGTCACCCCAGGTTCTATCCATTCCTGCATTCCTCCCCTCTAGGTTCCACGATGGGCTAGAACTGTCTGCATTTTTAATGGCAGCTTTAGTGAGCATGGAGCAGAAAAGCCCATCCTGCAGAGTCCCCGGTGCCAACATTTCTGTACGACAACAAATTTCCAAGGTCCATCTATCGGCAGCCTTCCTACATTCAGAAGCACTCGTGTTGGGTCACCCCACTCAAGAACAGAGGGGCCCACTGGCCTCCCTAGATTTTGCCTACTCGCCAGCCACTGGGTGTACCACTATAATTGTTCTACAGTGTAATATGCTTCGAAATTTGGAATTACAAGCTCCCCATGTGGCAATGGTCGCTGCATTTTTGCTAATGCCACTCGTCGGCGGCCCTTCCCCAACAGGAATGACGCAATGATAGAGTCTCGCTTATGAAATAGTGCTTGAGGGATCCAAACAGGAAGTGTCTCAAAAAAGTACAGGAGGTGCTGGAGAGCCACCATTTTCAGTAAACCGACCTGCCTAGCCACTGACAATGGTAAGGTTTTCCAAAAGTCAACCGCAACTTCAGCTTCCTCACTGCTGAGCCTAAGTTGCCCTCGTAGAGGTTATGATAAGAGACAATTCTGAGATTGATCAGACAGTGGAACTCCCAGCATAGAGTCCCCAAATCTGCAGGTGCTGCACGTGCCATCATAGTCAGGAATATCTGTGTCTTCTCCCAGTTGATCCTCAGCCGAGACATCCTACCAAACTCATCAAGTTGGCGCGTAGCACCCTGAAGATCCCCCTTTGGTTTGTTAAGGAAGAACAGCAAGTCATCAGCGTAACGTGCAATGTGCTGCAGTACCACCCCCACTCGTAATCCCCCGTAGTGGTTGCCTACTCTGGCTAAACTGGCCAGGCGTTTCATAGACAGTGTGAAGAGTAAGTGTGACAATGGACACCCATGTCTCGTCCCCCTCCCCACCTGGTGCGTTTCAGAGATGGTCCGGCCCGTGCGGATGTGGGCTGTATGGTCTGCATACAGGAGGCGTGGCCAAATCAAGAAGCTCTGGCCAAAGTACATGCTTCTCATTGCCTTGTAGAGAATCCCCCACTCTAGACTGTCAAAAGCTTTTTCAATATCCACCGACAGTACCACCGCCCACTCCTGAACATAAGAGGTGGTTTCTAGTAGAAGAAAAAATCTCCAGATATTCAGGACAGTATTCCTACCTGGGATACACAATGCTTGGTCTGAATGTACAAGTTTGGTCTTCAGAGGCAGCAGTCATTGGGCTGGGATTTTACTTAATATTTCATAGTTAAAGTTCAACATCGATCGTGGCCAGTAGGCCTTGCAGTCAGTTGGAGGTTTATATTGGGAATTTTTCTTAACTCAGAATTTACCCAAACGACATGAGATTATGCCCATGTAGTAAAATGTCACCTGGGCCTAAAGGTATTTTAATGAAAGGAGAAGGGGAAACATCTTATTTGACTGTTCATTTTCTGTACGTTTCATGGTGGTATCAATTCCATCTGATCCTTCCAAACTAGAAGGGTCAGTCGTATCTAACACATTCAATTCAACAGTAGTAAGTTTCATCTCAAAGAAATGCCCACGACCTGTTCCTTTAGAATGGAGCTTTGCCATGCTTTAATCTTCGTGCAAATTCTTGCGCGGGTAATGCCATCTCACTTTATTATCAGTAACCTGGGGTTTGGTACTGAATATGGTATCTGTCGTAGGATATTCTCCCAGATTCCGTTTTAATGTGCAGGGATGTATGATCGATCTGTACACCAAATAAATCATCATAGTTTGCCAGAACTGAATCAACAAGCAGTTCCAAATATTGTTCCAGAAATGCTACCTTCCATTTTCAGCATACATTGCACTAGCCATGTTTGCCAATAGAGTACCTTGTTAACCGATCTGCCAAACTAACCCTCGAATCAAAAAACGTTTCTTAAGCTGGGTTTTCCAGCAGCAATGAATTATTCCCAGCTCAGTTTGAAGGTCTGGTTTTATGTTAGCCCCATAAAAATGTACACAGCAATGAAACACTTTGCTTTTTCCACCAGATAACCTACTCCATATCTCTTGCAACACATTTGCGACTATTTCTAATGGTTGCCAGGCAAGGAATACTAAACTATCATCAGAATAGCAACTCCCTGCCAAGGACTTTATTGGAACCTTTAAAATAGATTCATAAATAACATTACCTTCAGATGCAAAACAGTCTAAGAGAAATAGAGAGGATTAATTGCACTACAGAGCGCACAAAATCGGCCCCCAAGTTGAATATAATTTCGGTTAAAGGGGCAAAGAATTACTCAATGAACTAATTCGCCCCTTAAACCATATGTAACACAGAGTAGTCCTACCTGCTCCGTGAAAAGTGTCAGTCTTGATGATTATTTTCTAGTTGGGCGATGATTGTAAACAATGGTTGCAATAAAAGTCTTCTTTAAAGTCTTCCTAAGTACATCTCTGTCAAGTCATCCCACAATACACTTTTTGCAAGATTTTCTACGTTATATATGAGTAATGTAATATAATGAAAATGAATATCCTTTAATGATTTGTGCATAAAATTAGAAAATACTAAAAAAGATGTTTATATCTGTTTTTCTGGATGACTAGTCTGTAACTGCACCACATTTTACAGACTCTGATAGAAAAAAAAGCTTGAAAATGAATTCTCCAGGTACTTATCCAATTCACACTTTTTAGGGGTAACTGCCAACTGAATATTGTGCAATTTTGAGAGGATATTTTGATCGTGCCCTTTATCATCTTTGGGAAAAGGAGAGGAAAATCAAAACATCTGCCAAGTATATAATAAAATATTAATACAACATGCCAGGGAAGTCTATAAAATGTTGAAGTATAGCTGGTAATTACATCATCCAAACTGCTTTGCTCTATATTCATTATGGTCATGCAGTGCAAGAACTGTTGTTTATCTCTCAGTCGTTAAAATGTGCCCTTAGCTCATCCAAAATATGAATATCAATAAACCTCTAATTTCATAATGTCACTTATTAAATGCAATGAATAACAATCCATGACACTCAGGCTACACAGCTCTTGATAAACAGTAGAACTAAAAAAAACTACATTCTTCTTGGGTAGAAAAAACATTACAACACCTGCAAATAAATAACAAGGTACAGTGTCACCTTTTTTAGATGTTCTTTAAAATAACCATTTATTGCTTCCTCCTCTACTTCAGACAATAAATAATCTATTGAACACAAAAATGTTTGGTCAGTTTTATATTAGCCAAGAATTCCGAAAGTTCACATAATTGGAATCAGCTATAAAATGATCCTCTTAAGAACACTAAATACCTTCACTGAATCGTAGCTGGATCGCAGGCCAATGGCTTATACTGTATCCAGGACAGTCATCTTAACTGTATCAGTAGACATCTGCTTCAGCCAAGCATAGTCACCAGTGTACATGGCAAAATCCCCAGAATCTAAAAGTGCAAGAAGTTACAAGTAGCATTTAGAATCTGAATGCAATGCATAAAAATAACAAACCAGTGACTTCTGTAACATTGATATTTTATCTTCTATAACCACCAGGGGACGACTTGCTGTTCTCACTGGACACATGCAAATCCATAAGCCATCTCTTCCTCCATAAGAAACTCCCTGGTACTTTACATATGCATAGATTTTCTATGGTAGTACAGAGAGCATCATAGATGCCAGTAAAATATCTAGCAACCAAAAATGCAGTCGTTAGGTGCTGCCGTGTTTTACAATCAAGTGTCATTGTGCAGAATTAAATGAATCAGACCATCCTGAATGGGAGTTTTGTTCCCCTGTGCCAGCTCATCCTTTTCATCGTGGCAAAGATTTTTCTGCAGATGGTTCTGTTTCCGGCAAATCAAACATATAGCTAAATAGACATGAAACAGAGACGTCTGACATGATTGCATATCTAAATCAATGGCTTGTGTAGAAAGTTGTGCCATGGTGTCTATCTACTTTTTATACCACTGGAAGACCCACAAGGTGCCTACTTTCCGTAATCGACTGAGCTCGGCCTTTTTTGTTTCAAATCCTTTTTATTGAGTTTTATTAACTGGGAAACCAAAAAGGCTCACATTAGTAAAAAAAAATACGTCATAACTTTGCATAAACATAGCAGGGTAAATCATTAGAATATTAAACTTATTACCGTAAAGCCAGGGCAGCTTTGCTCTGTATCACAGGGATGGTTGCCTTATTCATGTGAAGCCTTAGAGATGGAGGGGATGTAGATGGTTATGAGTGGGGAGAGATGAAGGGATTGGGCCCTGTTGTGGCTGCCAAAGATCCCTTCACAGGGGCTTTGTGGGGGTGCTACACTAATGGTCCTCAATAAAGATATAGGATGCCAGTCCCCTGATGAAGATCTAGGGTGAGAATGCTGGTGAGGAACTGACCATTGTCCACCTCCCAAGAGCATAGTCATGGATCAGAAGGAGATGGGTCCGAGCTGTTGACGTACAGTGGATTGGGTAGTTGGGAAAGCATGTCTCCTAGCCGTGAGCAATGAAGCGACTGTACTGGCTTCTGGCATCTTCCCTGTGTAAAGTGATTGCCTCGGCCCTAGCCCAGCAAGAGAATGTGATTTGCAGGGCTCTCAGGTTGGTGGACAAGGGAGTTTCCATTGCATTGTGATGGTTTTTTGGCTAGGTCCTGGAAGCGTGATGTGGTTTAACATTTGTGAGGCCTCTTATATATTTCCATGGCCCCTGCCTTCCAGAATGCTGTGCCTGTCATACCTGTGACTATATGGTGCTCCAGTAGATCTGCAGCAGGAGGCCCTCCCACAGAATGTGTTTCAAGGCTGCCTTCAGGGTGCCACACCTGGTGCACGTGTCTGGGGTTCCATGGAACATGCGGCAAGTCACACAAGGAAGAGATATGCCCTCTGAAGGGTATTGAATGGGATCAATTTAAGGCAGGTTTAACACTTACCTTGAGTATGCCAACGTCTACTCTCATTCTTTGTTGTGAAGCAGCCTACCTTATTCGGTCTCATGTATCTCTCATGGCCCGTAGTGTGGTTCCTGGTATTGTCAACTAAGGCCCTGTCAAGCCAGCTGATCTGTTTGTGGCAACCTCCCTTAATAAAAGCAATGATTACATGAGTTAGTGTGTGCCCAAGCATCCCCAAGGGCCACTTTCAATGAAGCATTTAGGAGAAATTGACACTCAGGGGGCCATCAGGGTCTGGAATGATATGAACTGTCCTTTGGAATAGATCTCCCATGGTGGAGAGCCTGACTTAGTCCCAAGCTCACAGTTGGTATTTGGAGTCATGCCATCTATGAGTTTGGAGGCGGAGCAGTGGAAGAGCCGGTGCACATGGAGGTAGGAGCACAAGGTGGGAGAGAGTCACCCAGAGGAGAAGGGGGAGCACAAGTTAGTTGATCCCCAGGGTTCAATAACTGGAGGAGTTCCCCCATAGAGATTGGTGGGCGAGTTGCACCTGTGTCCTCTAGAGAACAGTCTGCTAGCCAGTATGAAAGCCACTGAAGGTGTGCTGCCAAGTATTAATATTCAAACTTGAGCCGTAAAGCCTTCCAGCTCTAAAGGGAGTTGAAGCATATGTAACACTACCCACATACCGGAGTTATGCAAAATCAATGCTCCTAGTAACCCATGGAGCTCCCGCAAGAATTTTTATGGGACAGTGACAGGTAGGTTTGCAAAATAGTACTGAATATGGGGCAGCATCACCATTTTGGCTAGGACTACGGAGCCCATAACTGACAGAGGAAGGGATCTCCAACAGTCCAGCTGCGATCTGATCAAGGTTACAGCTGCTTTTAAACTGCTATCAAGATAATACGGTACACTCGAAAGGATGCCCATGTAGCAAAAGGATACAGGTTCATCACAAACGGGACACTTCCCCAGGTCCAGTATCTGTGGTGCTGCATCTGCCATTAGTGGTAAGATGCATGATATGTTTAAACTTACATGTAATCCTGGGACCAGGCCAAACTCCATCAGAAGGGAGACAGTAGAGATAAGATTAGAAGTGACATCTCTAGGATAAAACAATATGTAAGCTGCATATAGTGAAATCAAGTGAGGGCCTTTAAAGAGAGGTATAACCCACTGTCTGACCCAGGTGGGCCCGGGATGCTAACAGCTTCATTGCAAGTGGGAACAGGAGTGGGAGGGAGAAGGCATCCCTGTCTGGTACCCCATCTGACCCAGACAGACTCAGAAAGTTGACCTCATAGCGGATACAGATTGAAAGGTTGGTGTAGGGAAGGCACATTAGCGTGCTGATATAGGAGCAAAAGCTGAATTTGGGCAGTACTTTGAACAAGTACTGCCAACTAACAGTATTGAAGGGCTTTTGCAAACCCAGGACCAAGGTATTGTGTTTGCTCATATGCTTCCATAATGTGGCAGAGCCAGCAGTTAATTAAGGAGGTTTTTCAGCCTAGGATGAACCCATTTTGGTCTTTATGGACATGGCGTGGAAGCACCTTCTGGATGCAATTAGCTAGAATCTTGCTAAGAATTTGAGAGTCCATGTTCAGTATAGCTATTGGATGGTTCCAGACGAGGTCAAGGCGATCCTTTCTGGGCTGTAGCAGTGACACTAAGAAGGCCTGCCGAAGAGTGACAGGGAGACGTTCAGCCTCAAGCATCGACTCAGATAATTTAAGCAATCTGAAGTCTAGTGAACCTGTGTATGTCTTTTAGAATTAATCTGCAAGACTGTCTATCAGGAGATTTGCTTGTTGTTAGTTCATTAATTGCTGTCTTAACCTCCTGGGGTATGAGATGGGCATCAAGGTCCATTCCGTCTGCTGAGAAAAGCCTAAGTAGGGAAAAGGCTCTAGGAAAGCTGTTATATCTGTAGAAGAGACCCCTGGTGGGGAGGTCATGGATGCCTGCATAATAGGTATCAAGGGCCTAATGGATAGATTGCTGTGAGTGAAGGAGGGTGCCATCAGAGCCGTGGACAGAAACCGCAAGCGGTTGGTTAAACTATCTATTCACCAGCCACGCTGGAAGACCGCTGGACTTGTTGCCATAGGAATGTGTTCAGGCAGTGTAAGGCGCATAATCTAGGCAGTGAAGCATCTCCAGTTAGCCTACAGCTTTGTGGAGTGGGACAAAAGAAGGAAGGAGTAAGGGGTCCATGACTGCTTGCCATTCCACAGCAACATGTTCCTGTTCCGCTTCATCCAGTTTCAAAGGTATCATCTGTTGTACCCTGGAGGCCGAATGCATACGAACCCCCTGAATAATGACCTTAAAGATTTCCCACTCAACCATGGGAGAGAATGTTGAACCTTTGTTGTGTGTGACCTACTTGATTTTTTTGTCTGATATGGTTTCTCAAAGGGATGAGTCCTCAGTTGTGGTATTGGGGATGGGACTCTACTGCAGGCTGGGCCCAAGAGTAAAGGGCTGTGATCCGATAGTTTGCTCCCAAGATAATCCAGAGAGGAAATAGAGGGATAGATGAAGGATGAGCAAACTATCTGGTTGAGGCATGCATATACATTGTGCACCGAAGAGTAAAAACAATAAAAGTTGACTATGGTATTGTAACATAGCCAGGTGTCTGTCAGATGCTAGTGCTGAATTCGTCATCAGGCAATTGACATTGGTTACGATGGGGGCATTGGGAACTGAGGCATGACAGTGATACAGCATAGGTTCCAGGACACAGATAAATTTACCCTCCCCTCGGTAACCATAGGATGTGTGACCATTTGGTGAGGTGGAAAGATTGTTGCTGGAAAAACTTCAGTTGATCCATGGTGGGGACATAAAGGCTGCCAATAAGAAGAGTGGTACAGTTTAGTCTGAGCTCGAGGAGGACAAATCTGCATCCATGGTCTATCTCCTGTATTAGTACCTCCAGAGGGGTCCCAGCTTTTACCCAGGTCAGTGTGCCTCTGGCATAGGCTGAGTAATTGGTTGAATAGACGTGACCCCTCTATTGTTTCTGAAGTCTCAACTCCTCGATCTGTGTGATTTGAGATTGCTTAAGCATTGCAATATGAACTCATCTTTGTTTATTGTTTATTTGTGTATGAGGTATTGCTTGGCCGGGCTCTTTGTTTCTCAGTTATTCCTAATTATGTTGTATATTTGGACACCCATCAGCCCAGGAGGGACCTCCTCATCCAGTTTCCCACATGGGGGTGAGCATGTCCAGTGCCAAGGAGGCTAACACGGTCTCTACAGTGCCCTGGCAGGGAAAGGGGTAGTGAACCAGCTCATGGGGATAACATAACTGGGGAGAAAACATTAGAAAAATAATCATTGAAAAAATGTAATACCTTGGGCAGAAGACAAATAGCCTACAATCCAAACTGTGAAAACAATCATCTAATGAAGGGGCGTAGGACCAGTAAGAAGACGCTGTGGTGAGTCACGGAGCTGGGAGTCTTAAGGTGAAGCAGGTGAGGCGTGAAGGCGGGGGGCGTCATAACTGTCTTGGACCCCCAGGGAGCTAGATCCCAAGTGAACAAAGTCCAGGTCCCTGGCCATATGGCAGGAGCCATATGTGTGGCAAGGCCTCAAGAAGAGGTGGGTCTGAGATTGTCAGCATCAAAGCAGGTTCCGCGAGTAAGCTATATCTGCCTGCGGGGTTTGACCAAAAGACGGGTCTGGGTGTTGTAGGAGGCTGGACTGGCTTGTAGTGAGTACCAAGAGGTACTTGCACCTTGCACCAGGCCCAGTTATCCCTTATTAGTGTATAGGGTGTCTAGCAGCTTAGGCTGATAGATAATGGTAGCTTAGCAGAGCAGCTTAGGCTGAACTAGGAGACGTGTGAAGCTACTACAGTACCACTTAGTGTCATATGTACAATATCATAAGAAAACACAATACACAGTTATACTAAAAATAAAGGTACTTTATTTTTATGACAATATGCCAAAGTATCTTAGAGTGTACCCTCAGTGAGAGGATAGGAAATATACACAAGATATATATACACAATAGCAAAAATATGCAGTATAGTCTTAGAAAACAGTGCAAACAATGTATAGTTCCAATAGGATGCAATGGGGAAACATAGGGATAGGGGCAACACAAACCATATACTCCAGAAGTGGAATGCGAACCACGAATGGACCCCAAACCTATGTGACCTTGTAGAGGGTCGCTGGGACTATTAGAAAATAGTGAGAGTTAGAAAAATAACCCTCCCCAAGACCCTGAAAAGTAAGTGCAAAGTGCACTAAAGTTCCCCTAAGGACAAAATAGTCGTGTTAGAGGGAAAATGCAAGGAAAACACAAATCAGCAATGCAACAACGATGGATTCCTGACTGAGGGTACCTGTGGAACAAGGGGACCAAGTCCAAAAGTCACAAGCAGCTCGGAGATGGGCAGATGCCCAAGAAATGCCAGCGGTTGGTGCAAAGAAGCTCTCACTAGGCTGAAGAGCTGTGAATACTGCAGGAACGACAAGGGCTAGAGACTTCCCCTTTGGAGGATGGATCCGCCACGCCTTGGAGAGTCGTGCAGAAGTGTTTTCCCGCCGGATGGACGCCAACAAGCCTTGCTACACGCAAATCATGCGTTTGGCGTTTTTGGACGCTGCTGGGGCCCAGGAGGGACCAGAAGGTCGCAAATTGGACCTGCAGAGAGAGGAGACGTCGAGCAAGACAAAGAGTCCTCACTGAAGCAGGTAGCACCCGGAGAAGTGCCAGAAACAGGCACTACGAGGATGCGTGAAACGGTGCTCGCCGAAGTTGCACAAAGGAGTCCCACGTCGCCGGAGACCAACTTAGAAAGTCGTGCAATGCAGGTTAGAGTGCCGTGGACCCAGGCTTGGCTGTGCACGAAGGATTTCTGCCGGAAGTGCACAGGGGCCGGAGTAGCTTGCAAAGTCGTGGTTCCCAGCAATGCAGCCCAGCGAGGTGAGGCAAGGACTTACCTCCACCAAACTTGGGCTGAAGGGTCACTGGACTGTGGGGGTCACTTGGACGGTGTCGCTGGATTCGAGGGACCTCGCTCGTCGTGCTGAGAGGAGACCCAAGGGACCGGTAATGCAGCTTTTTGGTGCCTGCGGTTGCAGGGGGAAGATTCCGTCGACCCACGGGAGATTTCTTCGGAGCTTCTGGTGCAGAGAGGAGGCAGACTACCCCCACAGCATGCACAAGCAGGAAAACAGTCGAGAAGGCGGCAGGATCAGCGTTACAGAGTTGCAGTAGTCGTCTTTGCTACTATGTTGCAGGTTTGCAGGCTTCCAGCGCGGTCAGCGGTCGATTCCTTATCAGAAGGTGAAGAGGGAGATGCAGAGGAACTCGGCTGAGCTCATGCATTCGTTATCTAAAATTTCCCCAGAGACAGAGACCCTAAATAGCCAGAAAAGAGGGTTTGGCTACCTAGGAGAGAGGAAAGGCTACTAACACCTGAAGGAGCCTATCACAAGGAGTCTCTGACGTCACCTGGTGGCACTGGCCACTCAGAGCAGTCCAGTGTGCCAGCAGCACCTCTGTTTCCAAGATGGCAGAGGTCTGGAGCACACTGGAGGAGCTCTGGACACCTCCCAGGGGAGGTGCCGGTCAGGGGAGTGGTCACTCCCCTTTCCTTTGTCCAGTTTCGCGCCAGAGCAGGGGCTAAGGGGTCCCTGAACCGGTGTAGACTGGCTTATGCAGAATTGGGCACATCTGTGCCCAACAAAGCATTTCCAGAGGCTGGGGGAGGCTACTCCTCCCCTGCCTTCACACCATTTTCCAAAGGGAGAGGGTGTCACACCCTCTCTCAGAGGAAGTTCTTTGTTCTGCCATCCTGGGCCAGGCCTGGCTGGACCCCAGGAGGGCAGCTGCCTGTCTGAGGGGTTGGCAGCAGCAGCAGCTGCAGAGAAACCCCAGGAAGGGCAGTCTGGCAGTACCAGGGTCTGTGCTACAGACCACTGGGATCATGGAATTGTACCAACAATGCCAGGATGGCATAGAGGGGGCAATTCCATGATCATAGACATGTTACATGGCCATATTCGGAGTTACCATGGTGAAGCTACATATAGGTAGTGACCTATATGTAGTGCACGCGTGTAATGGTGTCCCCGCACTCACAAAGTTCAGTGAATTGGCTCTGAACAATGTGGGGGCACCTTGGCTAGTGCCAGGGTGCCCTCACACTAAGTAACTTTGCACCTAACCTTTACCAGGTAAAGGTTAGACATATAGGTGACTTTTAAGTTACTTAAGTGCAGTGTAAAATGGCTGTGAAATAACGTGGACGTTATTTCACTCAGGCTGCAGTGGCAGGCCTGTGTAAGATTTGTCAGAGCTCCCTATGGGTGGCAAAAGAAATGCTGCAGCCCATAGGGATCTCCTGGAACCCCAATACCCTGGGTACCTCAGTACCATATACTAGGGAATTATAAGGGTGTTCCAGTAAGCCAATGTAAATTGGTAAAAATTGTCACTAGCCTGTCAGTGACAATTTGAAAAGAAATGAGAGAGCATAACCACTGAGGTTCTGATTAGCAGAGCCTCAGTGAGACAGTTAGTCACTACACAGGTAACACATTCAGGCACACTTATGAGCACTGGGGCCCTGGGTTACCAGGGTCCCAGTGACACATACAACTAAAACAACATATATACAGTGAAAGATGGGGATAACATGCCAGGCAAGATGGTACTTTCCTACACAACCCCCCCCCCCCAAACGAAGGACAATAAGACTAGCCATTACCTGATGAGTCTTCATTGTCTAAGTGGAAATATCTGGAGAGTCCATCTGCATTGGAGTGGCTACTCCCAGGTCTATGTTCCACTGTATAGTCCATTCCCTGTAGGGATATGGACCACCTCAACAATTTAGGATTTTCACCTTTCATTTGTTTTAGCCAAAGTAGAGGTTTGTGGTCTGTCTGAACAATGAAGTGAGTGCCAAACAGGTATGGCCTCAACTTCTTCAGAGCCCAGACCACAGCAAAGGCCTCCCTCTCAATGGCAGACCAACGCTTTTCTCTAGGGGTCAACCTTCTACTAATAAAAGCAACAGGTTGATCCTGGCCCTCAGAATTAAGTTGTGATAGGACTGCCCCTACTCCTAATTCAGATGCATCAGTTTGGACATAGAATTTTTTAGAGTAACAAGGGCTTTTCAGGACAGGTGCAGAGCACATGGCCTGCTTCAGCTCCTCAAAAGCTTTCTGACAGTTTGCTGTCCATAATACCTTTTTAGGCATTTTCTTGGATGTGAGGTCATTAAGAGGGGCTGCAATGGAGCCATAGTTCTTAATGAACCTCCTATAATACCCAGTGAGGCCTAGGAAGGCTCTCACCTGAGTCTGAGTGGTAGGGGGAACCCAATCAATAATAGTTTGGATTTTCCCCTGAAGTGGTGCAATCTGTTCCCCACCAACAAGGTGTCCCAGATAAACCACCTTACCCTGCCCTATCTGGCACTTTGAAGCCTTGATAGTGAGGCCTGCCTTTTGCAGGGCCTCCAAAACTTTCCAAAGGTGGACCAGGTGATCATCCCAGCTGGAGCTAAAGACAGCTATATCATCCAAATATGCTGCACTGAAAGCTTCCAGCCCTTGCAGGACTGTGTTCACCAACCTCTGAAAAGTGGCAGGTGCATTTTTCAAACCAAAAGGCATTACAGTAAACTGGTAATGTCCTCCAATGGTAGAAAATGCAGTCTTAGGTTTAGCATCTTCTGACATTTTGATCTGCCAATACCCTGCAGTCAAATCAAAAGTGCTTAGATACTTGGCAGATGCCAGTGTATCTATTAGCTCATCTGCCCTGGGTATAGGGTGAGCATCAGTTTTGGTTACCAAGTTGAGACCTCTATAGTCTACACAAAACCTCATTTCCTTCTTTCCATCTTTATAATTGGGTTTTGGTACCAGTACCACAGGAGAAGCCCATGGACTGTCAGAGTGCTCAACCACTCCTAGTTCCAACATCTTCTGAACTTCTTGCTTTATGCAGTCCCTGACATGGTCAGGCTGCCTATAGATCTTACTTTTGACAGGTAAACTGTCTCCAGTATCTATAGTGTGCTCACACCAAGAAGTGGTGCCTGGCACAATGGAGAAGAGTTCTGAAAATTGTCCTAGGAGATTTATGCAATTATCTTTCTGCTCAGCAGTAAGACAATCAGCCAAAACTACACCTTCCACAAGAGCATCTTGTTCTGTGGAAGAGAAGAGATCAGGTAGAGGATCACTGTCTTCTTCCTGTCCCTCATCTGTTGCCATGAGCAGGGTGAGATCAGCCCTGTCATAGTAGGGTTTCAGGCGGTTGACATGGAGCACCCTAAGGGGACTCCTGGCAGTGCCTAAGTCAACCAAGTAGGTGACTTCACCCTTCTTTTCAACAATTGTGTGGGGTCCACTCCATTTATCTTGGAGTGCTCTTGGGGCCACAGGCTCCAAGACCCACACTTTCTGCCCTGGTTGGTACTGAACCAAAACAGCCTTCTGATCATGCCATTGCTTCTGGAGCTCTTGGCTGGCCTGAAGGTTTTTACTGGCCTTTTTCATGTACTCAGCCATCCTTGATCTGAGGCCAAGTACATAATCCACAATATCCTGCTTAGGAGCTTTTAAAGGTTGTTCCCAACCCTCCTTTACAAGTGTGAGTGGACCCCTAACAGGGTGTCCAAAAAGAAGTTCAAAGGGGCTGAAGCCCACTCCTTTCTGGGGTACCTCCCTGTAGGCAAAAAGGAGGCATGGTAGAAGGATATCCCATCTCCTGCGGAGTTTTTCAGGGAGTCCCATAATCATGCCTTTGAGAGTTTTATTAAATCTCTCCACCAGTCCATTTGTTTGTGGATGATAGGGTGTTGTGAACTTGTAAGTTACACCACACTCCTTCCACATGGCCTTTAAGTATGCAGACATGAAATTGCTTCCTCTGTCTGATACTACTTCCTTTGGGAAGCCCACCCTGGAAAATATTCCCAGGAGGGCCTTTGCCACTGCAGGAGCTGTAGTGGTCCTTAAAGGAATAGCTTCAGGATATCTTGTGGCATGGTCCACTACCACCAAGATAAACCTATTGCCTGAAGCAGTAGGAGGGTCAAGGGGGCCAACTATGTCAACCCCTACCCTTTCAAAGGGAACCCCAACCACAGGCAGTGGGATAAGGGGTGCCTTTGGAGTGCCACCTGTTTTGCCACTGGCTTGACAGGTTTCACAGGACTTACAAAATTCTTTTGTGTCCTCAGACATCCTAGGCCAATGAAACAGTGGTACCAATCTGTCCCAAGTTTTCATTTGACCCAGGTGCCCAGCTAAGGGAATGTCATGTGCCAGTGTTAGGAGGAACTTTCTGTACTCCTGAGGAATCACTAATCTCCTGGCAGCTCCAGGTTTAGGATCCCTATGCTCAGTGTACAAGAGGTTGTCCTCCCAGTAAACTCTGTGTGAGTCACTGACATCCCCATTAGCCTGTTTGACAGCTTGCTGTCTGAGACCCTCTAATGTGGGACAGGTGTGCTGTGCCACACTCAGCTCCTCTCTGGCAGGCCCCCCTTCACCCAAAAGCTCAGCAGTGTCTGCTTCCAGCTCCTCTGGTGTAGGTTCTGCACAGGGAGGGAATTCTTCTTCCTCAGAAGTAGAATCCACTGTAGAGGGAGGGATAGTAGGAAGTGGTTTGCTTCTACTAGCCCTAGCTTTAGGGAGCACTTGGTCCATTGTTCCAGGATCCAAGCTTCCCTGTCCTTTTTGCTTTTTGGCCTGAGCCCTTGTCAAAGCAAAAATATGCCCTGGGATGCCCAGCATTGCTGCATGGGCCTCCAACTCCACATCTGACCAAGCTGATGTCTCCAAATCATTCCCTAATAGACAGTCTACAGGTAAATCTGAAGCTACCACAACTTTCTTTGGACCAGATACCCCCCCCCAGTTGAGATTTACAACAGCCATGGGGTGGCTTTGTGTTATGTTGTGAGCATCGGTTACTTGGTACTGGTGTCCAAGTATGTGTTGGTCAGGGTGCACCAGTTTCTCAATCACCATTGTGACACTGGCACCTGTGTCCCTGTAGGCCTGGACCTCAACACCATTTATTAGGGTTAGTTGCTTGTACTTCTCCAAGTTATGGGGGCAAGCAACCAAAGTGGCTAAGTCAATAGCCCCTTCAGAGACTAAAGTAGCCTCTGTGGTCTCCCTAATCAGACCAACCCCAACTAAATTACCAAAAGTGAGCCCAGCTACTCCCTTGGATTGGCTATTAGTAGGTTTGCTCCCACCACCACTGCTATTAGTAGGGACACTAGGTGTAGCAGTAGGGGTTGTAGTGGTAGGAGCTGTGGTGCCTTTCTTTGGACAACTGGGATCTGTTGTCCAATGGCCTTTTATCTTACATAAATAGCACCATGGTTTATTTTCCTTGTTCTGATTAAAGGAGGGTTTGGACCCACCACCCCCACCAGAGTGTTTTTGTGGGCCTGATGAAGACTCATTTTTAGATTTGTCCCCACCCTTGTCAGAAGACTTACCATCCTTCTTTTTGTTGCCATCTTTGTCACCCCCTGTATGAACTTTTCTGTTCACTCTTGTTCTGACCCATTTGTCTGCCTTCTTTCCCAATTCTTGGGGAGAGGTCAGATCAGAGTCCACCAAGTACTGGTGCAACAAATCAGACACACAATTATTAAGAATATGCTCTCTCAGGATCAAGTTATACAGGCTGTCATAATCAGTAACTTTACTGCCATGTAACCACCCCTCCAAGGCCTTCACTGCCTGGTCAATGAAATCAACCCAGTCTTGTGAAGACTCCTTTTTGGTATCTCTGAACTTTATCCTGTACTGTTCAGTGGTTAAGCCATAACCATCCAGGAGTGCATTCTTAAGAACTTGGAAATTGTTAGCATCATTTTCTTTTACAGTAAGGAGCCTATCCCTACCTTTTCCAGTAAATGATAGCCATAGGATAGCAGCCCACTGCTTTTGAGGGACATCCTGTACAGCACAGGCCCTCTCAAGTGCAGCAAACCACTTGTTAATGTCATCCCCCTCCTTATAAGGGGGAACTATCTTGTGCAGATTCCTGGAATCATGCTCTTTTGCAGGATGACTATGGGGAATACTGCTGCTGCCACCATGGGTATCTAAACCCAACTTCTGTCTTTCCCTCTCTATTTCTAAAGACTGTCTATCCAAATCCAGCTGTTGCTTCTTGAGCTTCAGTCTGGTTTGTTCCACTCTCAATCTATTGAGCTCCCTTTCTAACAATCTGTCATCAGGGTGGGTGGGAGGGACATTTCTAGATACAGAGGTATGATGGGAATGAACAGAAGGAGACCTGTCCCTTACAGAGGGCACCCTAACAGCTTGGCTACCAGCATAATGTGAGAGCACATCATCAGTATGATGTGATTCAACCTCTGTACCAACTATGCTAGACTGTCTAGTAATGGGCAGGCTGAGAAGTTTCTTTCCTGAACCTTTTCCTGGGGGAGTCCCTGGATCAGATTGAGAACCATTAGCTACTTTTTCTACAGATTGGGCACTTATGGCCTTATCCTGTACTCTAAGCATATTAATTAACAGTTCTAAGGAAGGATTCTTCCCTACACTCAAACCTCTCTCTATGCAGAGACTCCTTGCTCCTTTCCAGCTAAGGTGATCATATGCAAGTTTGGACAGTTCAACTTTTTGGCCTGTGCCAGACATTTTTTAGAGAGAGTTAAAGTGATAGACAAAGAGAAAAAAGTTTTCAGAACTTTTTGGAAAGACAGAAAACACTTTTTAAACTTTTAAGAACTTTTTGAAAGTTTTAGAAGTACTTTTCAGCACTTAGAAAAGAGTGAAAAGAGGAAATGCAAAACTTTTTGGCTATGTGTATATACACTGACCTTGTTTTGTATATTTTTCTCTTATGAAAAGTACAATGACAAGAGCGGTAAGTAGTCTCAAAGCACTTATCCCACCGCTGCACAACCAATGTAGGAGGCTGGACTGGCTTGTAGTGAGTACCAAGGGGTACTTGCACCTTGCACCAGGCCCAGTTATCCCTTATTAGTGTATAGGGTGTCTAGCAGCTTAGGCTGATAGATAATGGTAGCTTAGCAGAGCAGCTTAGGCTGAACTAGGAGACGTGTGAAGCTACTACAGTACCACTTAGTGTCATATGTACAATATCATAAGAAAACACAATACACAGTTATACTAAAAATAAAGGTACTTTATTTTTATGACAATATGCCAAAGTATCTTAGAGTGTACCCTCAGTGAGAGGATAGGAAATATACACAAGATATATATACACAATAGCAAAAATATGCAGTATAGTCTTAGAAAACAGTGCAAACAATGTATAGTTCCAATAGGATGCAATGGGGAAACATAGGGATAGGGGCAACACAAACCATATACTCCAGAAGTGGAATGCGAACCACGAATGGACCCCAAACCTATGTGACCTTGTAGAGGGTCGCTGGGACTATTAGAAAATAGTGAGAGTTAGAAAAATAACCCTCCCCAAGACCCTGAAAAGTGAGTGCAAAGTGCACTAAAGTTCCCCTAAGGACAAAATAGTCGTGTTAGAGGGAAAATTCAAGGAAAACACAAATCAGCAATGCAACAACGATGGATTCCTGACTGAGGGTACCTGTGGAACAAGGGGACCAAGTCCAAAAGTCACAAGCAGCTCGGAGATGGGCAGATGCCCAAGAAATGCCAGCGGTTGGTGCAAAGAAGCTCTTACTAGGCTGAAGAGCTGTGAATACTGCAGGAACGACAAGGGCTAGAGACTTCCCCTTTGGAGGATGAATCTCCCACGCCTTGGAGAGTCGTGCAGAAGTGTTTTCCCGCCGGATGGACACCAACAAGCCTTGCTACATGCAAATCGTGCATTTGGCGTTTTTGGACGCTGCTGGGGCCCAGGAGGGACCAGAAGGTCGCAAATTGGACCTGCAGAGAGAGGGGACGTCGAGCAAGACAAAGAGCCCTCACTGAAGCAGGTAGCACCCGGAGAAGTGCCAGAAACAGGCACTACGAGGATGCGTGAAACGGTGCTTGCCGAAGTTGCACAAAGGAGTCCCACGTCGCCGGAGACCAACTTAGAAAGTCGTGCAATGCAGGTTAGAGTGCCGTGGACCCAGGCTTGGCTGTGCACGAAGGATTTCCGCCGGAAGTGCACAGGGGCCGGAGTAGCTTGCAAAGTCGCGGTTCCCAGCAATGCAGCCCAGCGAGGTGAGGCAAGGACTTACCTCCACCAAACTTGGGCTGAAGAGTCACTGGACTGTGGGGGTCACTTGGACGGTGTCGCTGGATTCGAGGGACCTCGCTCGTCGTGCTGAGAGGAGACCCAAGGGACCGGTAATGCAGCTTTTTGGTGCCTGCGGTTGCAGGGGGAAGATTCCGTCGACCCACGGGAGATTTCTTCGGAGCTTCTGGTGCAGAGAGGAGGCAGACTACCCCCACAGCATGCACAAGCAGGAAAACAGTCGAGAAGGTGGCAGGATCAGCGTTACAGAGTTGCAGTAGTCGTCTTTGCTACTATGTTGCAGGTTTGCAGGCTTCCAGCGCGGTCAGCGGTCGATTCCTTATCAGAAGGTGAAGAGGGAGATGCAGAGGAACTCAGCTGAGCTCATGCATTCGTTATCTAAAATTTCCCCAGAGACAGAGACCCTAAATAGCCAGAAAAGAGGGTTTGGCTACCTAGGAGAGAGGAAAGGCTACTAACACCTGAAGGAGCCTATCACAAGGAGTCTCTGACGTCACCTGGTGGCACTGGCCACTCAGAGCAGTCCAGTGTGCCAGCAGCACCTCTGTTTCCAAGATGGCAGAGGTCTGGAGCACACTGGAGGAGCTCTGGACACCTCCCAGGGGAGGTGCAGGTCAGGGGAGTGGTCACTCCCCTTTCCTTTGTCCAGTTTCGCGCCAGAGCAGGGGCTAAGGGGTCCCTGAACCGGTGTAGACTGGCTTATGCAGAATTGGGCACATCTGTGCCCAACAAAGCATTTCCAGAGGCTGGGGGAGGCTACTCCTCCCCTGCCTTCACACCATTTTCCAAAGGGAGAGGGTGTCACACCCTCTCTCAGAGGAAGTTCTTTGTTCTGCCATCCTGGGCCAGGCCTGGCTGGACCCCAGGAGGGCAGCTGCCTGTCTGAGGGGTTGGCAGCAGCAGCAGCTGCAGAGAAACCCCAGGAAGGGCAGTCTGGCAGTACCAGGGTCTGTGCTACAGACCACTGGGATCATGGAATTGTACCAACAATGCCAGGATGGCATAGAGGGGGCAATTTTATGATCATAGACATGTTACATGGCCATATTCGGAGTTACCATGGTGAAGCTACATATAGGTAGTGACCTATATGTAGTGCACGCGTGTAATGGTGTCCCTGCACTCACAAAGTTCAGTGAATTTGCTCTGAACAATGTGGGGGCACCTTGGCTAGTGCCAGGGTGCCCTCACACTAAGTAACTTTGCACCTAACCTTTACCAGGTAAAGGTTAGACATATAGGTGACTTATAAGTTACTTAAGTGCAGTGTAAAATGGCTGTGAAATAACGTGGACGTTATTTCACTCAGGCTGCAGTGGCAGGCCTGTGTAAGATTTGTCAGAGCTCCCTATGGGTGGCAAAAGAAATGCTGCAGCCCATAGGGATCTCCTGGAACCCCAATACCCTGGGTACCTCAGTACCATATACTAGGGAATTATAAGGGTGTTCCAGTAAGCCAATGTAAATTGGTAAAAATGGTCACTAGCCTGTCAGTGACAATTTGAAAAGAAATGAGAGAGCATAACCACTGAGGTTCTGATTAGCAGAGCCTCAGTGAGACAGTTAGTCACTACACAGGTAACACATTCAGGCACACTTATGAGCACTGGGGCCCTGGGTTACCAGGGTCCCAGTGACACATACAACTAAAACAACATATATACAGTGAAAGATGGGGGTAACATGCCAGGCAAGATGGTACTTTCCTACAGGTGTAAGGTGAGCCGGAGTAGGCTAAGGAGGTCATTGGCCCTCTGGGGGTTACAGGTGGTGGCATATCTTGATCCGAGTGTGAAGCTGTAGGTGGTTGTCCATTTTTTGTTGAGGAGTCCAAATGGTTCCCTGATGGGCCCTCGAGGGTCGGCGCAGTAGACAATATGGATTGGCAACCATCTTGGACCTTTTCTCATGATGGACTTTCTATAGTCAGGGGCGAGCCAGCCCGGCGTCTGCAGAGTGGCAACATAAGTGGCTCTGCCACCTGACTGTCCAATTTCAGGCCTCAGAGGACTCAGAAAACAAGTATATTTTGTTGTCCAGGCTAACTTTCGGTTTGGCAGGGAACAGCAGTGCATATTTGATCCCCATTTCACACAGTTTTCACTTGACCTTAGTAAACAAAGGTCTTTGATGTTGGACTGAGCACTGTTCGGGAAAATGAGGATTCGTTGATTATCCCAAAGGATCGGATTTCTCTGGTGTGCCACTTTGAGGATTGCATTTCAATCCTTAAAATGAAGAATTTTGGCCTCGCAGGAACTCAATGAACCCTTTTGATGGAGAACAGGATGAGATCTGATTAGGGTATAAGGTCCCTGAACCACACCTTAAGGTGGTCCACACTTGATATTTTCACTGCCTTTGGATAGATCAGTGAAGCGTATATTGGTGCACCAAGTCTGTCCCTCTGCATCCTCAGCCCGGGCTTCATGAAAGTGAAAACATTCTGTGAGAGCGCATAGTTGTTTTGGAAAATCTGTGCTTTGGGGCTGAAGTTCAGCAAGGCCCTTCTCAAAGTGCATCACTTGCTCCAAAAGCTTACTATGGTATTGATGGAGAAGGCTAATGTCCTCTGCTAAGGCATCTACTATGCCTTTAGCCACACCCAAGAGGCTTTCATTGTTGAAAGTATGGCATGCAATTTGGGTATGGAAGGTCAGTGTCAGGTATTAGGTCCCGGCAAGGGGAACGAGGAGTTGTGCCCCTGTCTTTCTAGGTTTTGTGCGCCCCATTATATGCGCCCCAACTTGGTGAACCCTAAGGGTGTTGTGCAGGGAGCCAGGGCCACTTACCCCGCCACCCGTATTGTCCTATGGAGCAGAGCAGTGTGAGCAGCCTAGCTGCATCTGGTGTCTGTTGCCTCCATGGTGGGATAGGGGGTATCCTTGGGTCGATGCTCACTGCACCGTGCCCAGCAGAGCTCATAATAGGACCCGGGCAGGCCACAGTCTCAAGAAGATAGGCTTGGCTGAGAAGACAGGGGAAAGCCAAAAGCAATCACCAAAGTGCTACCAGAGGGAACATCCATGAGGCAAGAGGCCAGAAATTGGCAGGAGAGCACACGGATGGATTTAGGTGCCACTGGAGCAAAGGATTGACCAGGTCCCCCCAATTCAGAGACCGCTGCAGTGGAGGACAAGGCACGACGCAGAGTCTGTAGTCTGGTGCGGCATCCCCACCCTACACGTGGAAACTAGGCCTAAGCACCAGCTGCCCATTAGCCAGTGACTGGCAAATTCACATGGGGTCTCTACTCACTGCTAGGGCCCAGGCCCCTGCCTTCAAATGTGTCAGTTTCCCATGTTCCTGTCGCTGATGAACCCACAGGTGGCAGGCCTTCCTGAGACTTGCTGCTCCTCCTCAGCCAGGATGTCAATAGAATCACCCCCCCCAACCCCCAAGTCTCTGACACCAGCAAGCTCCCAGGGGTTCCCCGATGCTCAATGCAGAAAGTATTAGGCAGATTACAGACCTCTACTTAGGAGTGATCTACTGAAGCGCCTGCCATGTTGATAAGCTGATGACACTTCCCACTGAGCTCAGCCCTAAGGCCTCTGGTGGCCTGGAAAGAGGCTTGATATTGCAAGGGACATTGAAAGAAGGACACCTTGAGGAGAGGACTGTGAAGAAATGGACTTCCCAGGCTATAACAGAACAGTGCAACATCAACGTTCATCCTTTTTGCCATTCTTCCTGGAATCTCAAGAGGAATGATACTAGATAGAGAAACATACCATTTTGTATTGTAACTAACTCTTACACAGTCATAGAGGAGGAGAAGAAGAAATCCAGTTCTAGCAAAAAAGAGGCAATCCTGAGCCACAGGCAAACTGAAAGGAACAGTGTGGTTTTTGTAGTGGTTGCAGTTCAAGACAAAAGGTCTCCAATAAAAACTCCACAGGTTCAGCATAGGAATTAACGGAAGACGGATTGTACTCTGGCCAATCATCAGTGGAGGATATTGAGCCAATAAGGATTTCTCTCAGATCTTCAGATGATCTGTTGCAAATCGGTGAGCTGTCGAGTGAATTGCCCTTCTACATGGGAGAATGCTAGGACTGACTTACCCAAGAAATTAAATAGGACATCATTTTGATGCAGAGGAAGATTATTTTCTGTCATGTGTCTTGTGGGCTCCACACAATGGTTATTACATAATGGCATTACAGGGAAGTACACCTCAGTTATCCCACAGAGTTTGGCCAGTCTCCTCCAGACCCATATAGTACATTTAACCTCATGTATTGTTCTGCATGGTCTAGAGGACCTTTTCATCAGTGAAGTTATCAGCATAGTAGGGTTAACCAGTCCCATTTACAGATATAGGGCCAGATGTACGACCCCGAGTCCCAAATTGCGAGTCACAAAACCATATGTACAAAAGTGTACTTCACACTGTTTGTGATTCCCAATGGGATCGCAAATGACCTACCTCATGAATAATCATGAGGTAGGTCGCAATTTGCGACCCCATTGGGAATGGCGACACTCACAGGGATGGTGGCCTGCTGGGGTTAGCAGACCACCATGTCTGTGACTGCTTTTAAATAAAGAGGTATTATTTTACTGCAGCCCATTTTCCTTAGAGGAAAACGGAATGAATTTCGAAAACAAAAATTAAAAGTTTTCTTTTCATTTTTTCAGAGCAGGCAGTGGCTCGTGGGACCAGTGCCTGCTCTGTAAAAATGTTTTTGCATGCATTCACAAAGGGGAAGTGGTCCCATTGGGACCCCTTCCCTTTTGCGAATGAGTTAGCACCAATTTGAAACTGGTGCTAACTGCGATTGTTTTGTGACTGCATATGCGGTCATAAAACAATCATACATCGGACTGTGACTCGCAATTAGGAAGGAACACCACTTTCTAATTGCAACTTGCAAAACCTTTTTGCGATTCGGTAAATAGATTACCGAATTGCAAAACTATGCCTAAACATACCAAGCTGCATTTTTCTCATCGTAAACGGCCCGATTCTGTGAATCGGGCCGTTTGTGATGAGAAAAAAGGTACGTAGTGAGGTGCTTGCATATGTTGTGGCACCAATGATTTAATTCATACATATTGTTCATCATGTACCACCATTTATCGGTGCTTGGTACATCAGGTTGAGCTATTTGAGAGAAATACAAAGCCTAGCCACAGCTACAGCATTCATAATAAAGACTCTAAACCTATATAGAAGTTAAGCAACTAGACCCAGGATAATGACCTTAGTGGGTAATGTAATTTCACATTTTAAGAAATCCGACGTAACACCGGTCACTTTATTCCACAATAAGGCCAGGTTCTTACACTCTGAAGACATACGCACTTCATCAACTTAATCAGTGAAGCATCTAGCACTTTGAATCTGGCCAACAGTTAACTTAAAATTATACACTCTGCAGAGTTAATCAAGCAAGCACTCAAGGTCCATCACCAATTCTCAATTTCATTCAATCTCTTTGATTCCCACTTGCAATCTTTCTCTCACTCATACTTATTCATACTCATCCATACCCACTCTCATGCACATTCTTTTACTTTCCTGTTTTCTCATTCAACCATCCACTTTCTGTGACAATCACTCTCATTCATTGTAAAGTTGACTTACTCACACCCATAGAACCTTATTTCTTCCTGACTTAACAACTATTTGTAATTTTGTACAGTCTTTCACAATTACTTTTCAGATTCCCTAACTCATTAGTACTCACTCTCAATCACTTGTTCTGACTCTTACAGACACACCATTTTGTGACATTGTTTGTCATAATATCTGCCATTCATTGTCACTCATCCTTACTTACTCTCCCTCTTACCCACTCTCACTCACTATTACTTACCTACACATGAACTCAATCATGTATTGAGATACATATATATTCTGAACCAGAAATCCCAATTTCTTTATTATATCATTTTTAACGATTTAATTTTGCATTTTCAAGAAAAAGCAAGTGAACATGGCACACATTGCAATGCCACTAGGGGCAATATACAATACTCCCGGAGGAAGAATAATACCGCCCACACGTTCATGAATGTAATGAAGAAGTCAATGGAAACGCAAACCCGTCCAAACAGGGAAAAGCATGCAAAGCAGCTCATCTCGATTCTCGGGAATACCCAAAAAATAGTGAAAAGGGAAAGATAGAAAAGAAAGAGAAGGGAAAAAGTAAACACAACAATCAAGACATTCAATGAAGTAGGAATTACGTTCCTGCAGATCCCTCTTCTGGGTCAGAGGAGGACATTATGTGAATGTCGGATGTGCGTAGTGTTTAGGACATTGTCATGTGGAGCGCCCCCACCCCACCGCCGGACACTGCAAGCACTTGATGTGGGTAGTAATGGGGCGCCATATGACATCAAACTTGGCACAGATGATGGCAGTCTTATTTTTCCATAGCATATAGAGACCAGACCTTCCCCAATTTCTTACTTAACAACTTTAGGCTGAATGAGCTGGTCTTTATACAAATACCACCAGCTGTCGTTTTATGACTCTTCTGTTAATCTTTAAGACCTCTCTCGATTTTGGCTGAGCTTCCTATGTTGAAAATTCCTCTGAACGTAGGATCTGATTCTGATTTTGCCAGACAGATTTTGTGGATATCTCTGGCAATGGTGGACATCTCTAGCATTGGCAGGAACAACCATCATGGCGGCTCCTGTGAAGGCATTGTAAATTTGATGGATAGTTTTGTCATCATGACGGAGCCACACAGGTATATTTTGTCTGAAGGAATATAAGCTTTGACTCATAACTTACAGGCAATGACTCAGTTAAATAGGCCAAGGGTACAATGTTCACCTAGGCTGAACTACAAGTTTTAACCAAATGAGTTGTTACTGCCTACAATCGACCTTTTGGAAGATTTGTCTGTATAGCAATTACACATGTACAAGCTATTTTATGCAGAGAAATACACACAATTATTAATGATGGGGCACCCGTGCAGAAAGCAAGAAAAGGAATGCTCTTCACAGAAAGTGCACGATTCCTTATAGATCATCAAGGGCGTCCATCTACATGCGGTGGGCCATTTGTGATGCGCTGGAAGGAAGGACCAACGTACACGATCATAGATGATGCTTTCTTCTGCGTGTTGGATAGAACTGAATCAGGCTTTGAAACAGAAATAAATGCAGAATTAATTAGCAGTAAGTTCTGGTAATTAAAATAATTGTATTTATATTTTATATAATATTTGCTATTTTTACAGAAGTAGTTCGGTAGTGAGTAAGAGTGCTAGCTACGAGAACAGAAACTAAATGGTCTAGTCCTAAGCAACAGTGCCACAATTCCAGTACTGTTATCTTAAGTAGTCTACAAATGTTAGTTATAGACGTGTGATAAAACTGAAAGCCAACATCGGGTATTGCTAGTATTAATCTCCCTGCTATTTAATATCAAGAACCACTTCACATACAATTCTTAAATAGCATTTCTTAATAGCACAAATACATCGTGGAGGCACCTGTATATGTCCTTACCAGCGTTCTGGGCATCATCTTAAGACAAAATTCGATAGGCAGACAAAATTATTTTGATAATATGTATAAAACACCATTACCTGCTCCTACTTATGCCTCTTTGAACCAAAAATGAGAACGATCATACGTGTGGGACTAAAAATTATACCTTTACTTCCTAAGGAGTCATTGATTCTCTTATCTCCATCTCCATTTGGCTAATTACACTTTGTGGTACTGTGAATCAAAATCAGTGAGTGACAGACATATTAATTAAGGCATTTTTCATTATGTAAAAAGAAAAATGAGACATTACTGTCTCACTTTATTTTTCACATAAATGAAATGTGTAGAGAATCTGTAAATGAAACTACAGTAACATAAAGAAGAGGCATGTCTAAAGCGATATATAAGAAAACTGTTTCCCCCCACCAACCAGAAACGATAACAGTAGTGGTCAGTAGGTGACAATAAACTCAGCACCTTTATCTTCTAATAGGCTTACAAAACTGAATTGCTTTCCTGAGAATTCCTCCATATCAAATAGTCATCAAAATGAAGAAATAATTGTCCAGAATGATAACATGCTTAACTTCAAAATCACTGGAAGTTCAAATTATATTAATAGGAACACTGAAATAATGCAACAAGAGAAATTATTCGCTAGTGTTTAAAAATGCCACTGCCTAGCCTTATGTGTGTTATTCTGCTGTAAATGTTGCTGATAATTTAATTACATTCTCCAAGAGGATGATTTAGCGGAAGTATTTTTTAAGAAACAGAGTCAGTAAATGATACGCAAGAGACTCTGAAATCCACAGCAACTCTTCAGAAAGTTGTGTAAATACCACAAAGCAAACAATATTGGCAAACAAACTGGCATAATCAAATGTAAACGTTTCAAGAGAAATTTTAAGAATTAATATATACTAAATGTCTCGACTAGAGAACTCTTCATAGCGAAACGAGTATGTACGCTCAACAGATTACTCTCTCAAATTGATTGCTGCTAGGCAAAGAAAATCAGAAATTACCTTTTATCATGCCATAAATATACATTCAAACACAATTTTATCTTATCACAGTCAAAAGATATGTCAGCAACAAATGAAAACATTTCTAAAAGCATTCAAGTTTTGGCAGTATCAAAAAGGTGTTACCAGAAGTTTGAAGCATCTCATTGCTCAAAAAAGAAGGTGCAAATACCAATAGCCGGATATCTAACCAAAAAACATATACTTTCAAGAAACTCAAAAGACTCAGCTCTACAAGGAAAATATGATTTTATAAACGATGTTTTGTAAATATAAGTACTTTTTTTTTTAATACTTCATTGTTTTGCCACTCCAAGCAACCCATTAAGTTGTGTCTGAATGTAATATAGCTAAAAGGCAGGTAAAACTTAATTTAAAAATAATAAAAGATGTTCAGTAAGTTATGTTCTGAAGAATACTTATAGCTAAAGACTCCTCCCCTTTTTGACCATCCCCAGGTCCCACACTAGATATGCAACATTTACATAAGTACATCTGGCCCAGTCAACGGGTCCAGTTTGTCCTTTACTGGTGCAGTGCTCATGGGGTTTCAAACAATGGGAGTTGCTGGCTCGGCACTGCAGGCTGGACCACGAATGAAAACCCAAACAGGGCATTCAGCATTTGCATTATTGTTGTCCCGCATATACGTCCGGCAGCTTGGGAGGTACTCTCACACATAGGTCAATCTCATCTCTAATCAGGACAACTGCATTCACTGATACACTCAAAAATCACTTAACATTTATGTGTTTAGAGTTCAGCAAGCACACAGAAATAGTACTTTAAAAGAATCTCTCAGTAGCCATTTTCTTTAGGGACCCAGGGGCATATTTATACTCTGTTTGCGCCGGATTTGCATAATTTTTTTTACGCAAATTTGGTGCAAACTTAACTCCATATTTATACTTAGGCGCTAGACCGGTCCAGCGCCAAAGGTTTGGCGTTTGAGTAATTTTTTGGACGTGAAAACCTACCTTGCGCTAATGACATGCAAGGTAGGCGTTCCTGTGCAAAAAATGACTCTAAGGCAAGTGTGCCTTATTTATCCTCCGCCGTCAAAATGACACACCAGAGGAGGAGGGCCTTAAAACATAGCACCAAGCCGGATTAGCGCGGTTTTCTAACGCCTGGGACAGGGCATGCGTTAGGGACCTGTGGGCTCATTTCCATGGTGGGAGACCATGCAAGCAGTCCACAGGTGCCCTTCCCTGCACCCAGGGACACCCCCTGCCACCCTAGCCGACCCCTGGAGGACACCCATGGAAGGAGGGACCCATCCATGGTGAGTGCAGGTAAGTATAATTTTACAATGGCCATTGGGCAGGGGGGCATGACTTCTGTCTTTGCTAAGACAGGAGTCATTTCCATGGGTGTTGTGCGTCCAAAAATGGCGCAAGTCAGGATAGAGCCAATATTTTTTACTCTAACCTAAATTGCACCATTCTTTAGCGCACAACCCACAGTCTTCCCTTCGCCTCCGCTGCCCGGTTACCATCATGTA
Organism: Pleurodeles waltl; assembly: GCF_031143425.1. NCBI lineage: Eukaryota > Metazoa > Chordata > Amphibia > Caudata > Salamandridae > Pleurodeles > Pleurodeles waltl. The sequence goes on along the minus strand of NC_090439.1, from coordinate 167,183,117 downwards.
TTTGTACGCTAACCAGGCCGCAGCGCGGGCTAACTTCATTCCATAAATGAGGCGCCTGGCTGGCGCATTGGAATGGAGTTAGCTGGCGGTAAACTTTTTGACGCAAATCTGCCCTGGCGCTGATTTGCGTCAAAAAGTTTAAATATGGGCTCCAGTGTCTACGGTCTGAACACATTACCCATTAACCATTCTTAAAGCATGGTAAACCAACACCACTTTTCTATTTTCACATCAGGGTAGAAGATTTTCATGGCCATAATAAACAAGCCCCAAATTACCATGTGCTCAACCTTCTTGTAGCTTAGCAGTCATAGAATTTGTCATGATCAGCTATCAAGCATGATTACCTCTAGGATCTATAACCCATTTGTAAATTTTAGATTAGTCCAGTAAGTAGGAACTTTTAAACCAGAAATGGAGAAACAGAAATGGTCTGAACAGAAGAATTAAACAAGACATTAATGGTCCTCCCCAAATCTATTGACACCATTGAGCTGATAAAGTTTAAACGTACTACTTCTGCAGAACTCTCTTTCTGTTTGAGGAGTAGTGAAGGTGTGTATGAGTAATTATGTTTGTATTGTAAGGTTTGTTTGGGGTAGATTATCCTAATGAGAAAATAGACATGTGCTGAGGTCTAATTTGAAGCATATCAGTCAGTGTATGAGGGATGGTTAAGAGTGTGTTGGAGGTGGATTTTTCAGCTGATGATTCAGACACATAAATTGAACAAATGTTCCACGTATGTGTATTCTAGTACTTTGTAGATAGAAAGGTCTGTTTTTGAATGTTTTTTATTTTTTGGATAACTGTCAGATCAGTGTTTTTGGGTGGCAAGGCATGCTAGAATGTAATGTAATGTTTGTATGTTTTTACCATCAATAATGGGTTGTTTTGGACTGCCTTTGTAGTGTTTTGTGATTTTTGGTCTCAAGAGGTAGGCAGATTTTGGGGTTTTGAGTACATTTTTTTAGCATTTGCTTGCTCTGTAAAAGCCAGCATCCCACAGATAAAGATAAATTAAGTACAACATAATTCAACAATGTAGAAATTCAAAGGGTAAGGACAATTAACAAATTGTTAGTACTGTATAATTAACAAAGAAGTAATGCTATGTTAATCATAAACATGTAATTAAAACAAATTATTCATTATTTGCCAACCAAGCAACTTGTAATAAAAACAACATATAACAACATATTACTTAGGATTCTAAATATCATTGATCCTCTCCAATGAAGAAAGTATGATTTAAAAGGAAAACGTCTGTATTACTTGAATGGAAAGAAACCTAACAACAACAAACAACTGCGGTGTATACAATTCCAACTGTATATCTTTATTGTATGATTACTTAAAATCTTTACGATCTTTGTGAGAAAGCAAGAAGACTTCATAGCCAGTGTAAAACATTGAGACAAATCATCATTTCAACTAGCACAAATATTCCAGAAATAAATAAATAAAAGAAAGAAAACTGAAAAACATAGAGTCATGTAACAGCAGTTGAGTCTTCTCCTGCAAGCGGCAAGTAATGTTGAATGCTTCTAAAATATGGCAGCCCCGGCATGTGTTGAAAGTATAAAAAGTAATGTAGAAAAGGCTGTGCGTAAAAAAAATAGTGCTATTGGCCAACATATAATAAACACAATTTCGAATAGTGCAAAATGCTTATAGAAATATGGTGGACCTATCAAATGCTAGTAATATAAAAAGATATGATAAAAGACCATAAGTAAAAGCAGTATTATCATCCCACTTATGACATGCACAGCTTCTGAGAATAGATGGTGCTAGCCCTCTGAGGCTTGCTGGGGAAGTACGTTTAACCAGTCTTGTTGCGTTCTTCAAGCAGATCTTGCAGTAAACTGATGTATTAACCATACTTAACCAGGGCATTTGACTCCTTCATGGTGAAGACAAGGTTCCTGGCCTCATTGCAAAGTTCTTATTCTATGGCCTATCAATAGCGGTTCAACTAGGTGCAGCATGCGTTCATCTTTTCCAGGCAGCAACATAATAAGTGGTTACATTACTCAATTTTTTAACAACTGAGCCTGCAGTTGGCGATTGTGGAAAGGGAGGGGCATTTTGGATTAATTTCTGAACTGCCATCAAACTTGCAGCCAATTTGTTTAAGGCAGACTTTCCCAAACACCCACCTTTAACATGGTTGTGGGGTCAAAAGATGCAGATGTTTATGGACATAAATTGGTACCACTGCTTCTAGCCACAGTGTGCTCTTTAGTTTTGCCAGATCACTTGAAATTGACAATGATTTTATCTGTTTTTTCAAAAGAGTTCTAAGTGCAGTGTGCAACAGCATCAATTTGTGAAATTCCGACTGGTCTATTTGGAGGGTTTCAAGTGCTTTGTTTAGATAGTTGGACCACGGACTCCTCTTTAGCTCAAAAATGGGTCAAAGAGCCAATTTCAGAGTACTGGGCAAATGATTCTGTAATTGTGTTCTAGAAAAAGCCCATATTTGGCCCTCTAGTCCAAGTTCCAGTCTAATCATCCAGCCTCTTATATATTGGGGTAGCCTGAAAACCACCTTGAAAGCTCTAACATGCAATTTTCTCACCATGTTTGTGAGTTGTCCCGGGAAGGCTTCATGGCTGTGATTTCACACCTGTAGGGGGGATGCCCAAATTACTCATTGTAGTGGGACTGAGGAGGGGCTTTCTAGTAGATTATTAAGCTGTCAAACACTGGCAATAATCAGTTCAGCTTTTGCTTTGAGATGTCACAGGTGGAATTCAGTGCTTCCATCTGCAGAGAGCCACACTCCCAGATAACTGTATAGCTTTGTCCCTTTTATTTTTGGAGGGCCCATGCTCTAGCGGCAGTGTAATTTCTTGTCGTACTCCCAAAGGTTATTACTTAAGCTTTCAATACATTTGCCCTCATTTTATTTGACTCATTGTACCTGTAGAGTTCAGTTAGTGCTTTCTGGATCCTGAATTTCGAATGCCCCTGTGAAACTATATCATCCGCATGTTGTAGTTACGTGGTTTTGACATTTCTGATTTTTGGCAGGATCAAATTAGAATGTTTTAGGGACAGGAACATATCTGCTGTGTACAAATCAAATAGCAAATCTGTGGGAATTTTTCTGGTTACAACAGTTTGTGACAGCTTGACCCTCACCCAGGTCGAATTGTATGTTGATATTATTTCCCGGAGAAAGTTGTTCAGAATGAACCAGCTTTGGAGCTTCCTTCATAGGTTGTTCCTCTCTACCAGGTGAAAGACTTCTGAGTAGTTGACAAAACAGGCATAAAATGTGGAGTGTTTTCTGGCTGGTGGCTTGATGTACTAAATAGGAGAGAGCCACTACATTGTTTGTGGTTGAAAAGTTTGCCCTAAGTTCAGTTTGGCAAATGGGACTACCTTCTTTCCTTCCACCCAGCTCTTTTAGCAAGGCGCAGCAATATGCCTTAGCTTCAATATCAAAGAGGGTGATAAGGCAGTAGTTGGCTGGGTCCTGCCTGTCCCTTTTCTTGAATATTGGGTGTAGAATTGAGCCCCTTCAGCTATCCGGTACCTCCCAAGTCACTAAGCATGTGTGAACAATAGATAGAGTATTGTGGACCACACCTCTATGTCATCTTTGAAGACTTGGGCTGAGATGTCATTGGGGCCCTGAGCTCCGGTTACCCGACTGCTGCACAAGGTTTTTGCAATGGCAGTGGCCGTAGGCACTGGCTCTTAATTTAAAGTGGGGACTAGAGCACAGGATTTGCTCAAGGGGGAGGCGCAGGTGGTGTTGCAGGTTACATATAACTTGTTTACATGCTGTATCCAGTGGGATTCATCAATCATGTTGATTCTGGGGCCTTCTTGACACATTTTGTTTTTGATGTATCTCCATACGTTGGACTGGCTGCTTTTGCCCAGCAGTGATTGTACATATCGCCACTCTTTGTGTGTCTTATTAAGTTTTGTCGACCAGACTAATTGCTTATGCTACTTCATTAAGCCCCGCAAGTTTATCTGTAGCTCTGCTTTGTGTAGAGGGTTTTGTGATTTTGGCATAATTTCTGCAACCTGTGGATGTTCTGCTTGCTCTCTGCTATCGGACATGTTTGAAAAGGTTTTTTAGCAGGATGCTTCCAAGGAGGTGATGCAGGGCCTAGACTCTGGTTGATATAATTAATAATGGACGTTAAGTTGTCCTGCAGGCAAATACCTGTTTGAAACTGCAGAAAGGGGCCTCTGGTAGGTTTCCACACTTTCAGATTTTGCAGTGAGAGTGGTCTCCATTTTTTTCAACAGATTAACTGTAGGTTTTTGTCACCTTTTGAAGCTCCCACTGTCTTCTGGCAATCACACGTGGTCAAACATAGTTTCAGCACCGTATGAAGAGGTAGGTGATAACTCTCTTGGGAGTGAGGAATTTCAGAGGTCCCCAAATGCTCTATGATTTTATCTGAGGTAAACACGTAATAAAGAGTACTTTTCCCCCTGAAAGTTTTTGAGAATTTTTGAACAATGTATTGTTTTCAAGTGAATGGTGGATGGATTTGAGGCTCTGTTTGTTAAACAAGCTTCAGAGCAATATAGTTACTGAGCACATTGGAGAGGGATCAGTTTGGGTTGCTCCCAAATATCGAAGGTTGAAGTCCCCACAGATTCTGATATCATAATTGACAGTTGGATAATCCTGTCAGTTCTCTTCAGCCAAAGCTGTTAAAATAGAGATTGACTAATAGTATCCCCACTTGGAGGTCGTTTATTTTTAACCCTTCCAGTAGGATCAATTGTGTCATTTCATCCTGAGCTATGTTTTTTCACTTTGAAGTCCAGACTGAGGTTGAGGTATATAGAGAGGGCATTGGATGGCCTCCCAAAGATGCTTTGTTTTGCTAACTGATGTATTTCATGGAATCCAGGAATTGCAGTAGGCCTTGTTGACCACGTTTCTTGAAAGCAGGGTAGATTGGCGTCCATTATAAGTTGATTAGCTAAGGGGCCTTTAAGAAGCTTGGGTAACCCAGCGACATTCCATGATAATAATTTTAGATATTGCTTTCTTTCTGAGGCTGGGTTGCTGATGCTAGGAGTAATTATGAGAGTCACTAGATAGAGTAGATGATAGCTAGGTCCAATCTGTTCTGTGCTTTGCCTCTGTGGATTTCAGGGTTACTCTCCTAATTGGGCCCCTGGTGCTTGAGTAGAATCTGGATATGCAAATTTTACAGTAAGGGAGATTTAATTGTTAGTGCCCTGCTGTAGGAGGCTGGCCTGATTTGTAGTGGGTACCTTGGGTACTTACACCATATACCAGGTCCAGTTATCCCTTATTAGTGAAGCAGTAGTGTTCTAGCAGCTTGGGCTGATAGAGGTAGCTATAGTAGAGCAGCTTAGGCTGAACTAGGAGACATGCAAAGCTCATGCAATACCACTTATAGTTAATTAGTACTTATGCACAAGTAAAGACAATACTCAGTGTTACCAAAAATAAAGGTATTTATTTGGGTTACACAGTGCCAAAAATATCTTAGAGACAATACTCCTTCTGGAGGTAAGTATTATACACAGTATATACACTAGACACCAAAATGAGACAAGTAAACAGTCATAGACCAATGTAAACAGTAGGAAATCCTATAGAATGCAATGGGAGAAAATAGGTCTAGGGGCAACACAAACCATATAGTAAAAAAGTGGAATGTGAATCACAAATTCCCCCCTAGACAAGTGTAGTGTTTGCAGAATCACTGGGAGAGTAAGAATACAGTAAAGGTAAGTAAATTACCCCTCCCCAGAGCCCAGAAAAGCAGGAATAAAGTACTGCAAGTTTCCATAGGACACACTACAACTCGTTTTTGAGATTTTGCAGCAGCCAACCAAGTCCGCAAAAAACAACTGCTGGATTATTGGACCTGAGGGCCTGCAAAGGAAGGGACCAAGTCCAGAAGTCAAAAGAAGTTCCAGGAAGGACAGGAGCCCCTGCCAACCCAGAAGAGGGTGCAAAAGAAGAGTCCCTGGTTAGTAGAAGACTGCAGAAATGCACCTTAGGAAGATGCCAGCAGATTCCAGTGTGAAGCAAAAGATGACCCACGGCGTGAAGATTGTTGCAGATGAGATTTTGTGTTGGAAGGCGCCAACAAGCCTTGGCTACGGCAAAAGTGCACTTTTCATCAAAATGGTGCTGGATGGACCCAGGAGGGAACTGGAAGCCTCAACTCTGTGTGAAGAGGAAGAGAAGGATCTCAGCACTTTAGCGAGCCCTCAGGATGCCAGCCAGCACCCCCAGAAGCTGCTGGATCTGGGTTCAAAGGAGGTGCAAAACACAGTTGATGCAGCACAACATAAGGAGGTCCCACGCCGCCGGAGAACAACTCAGCAAGATGAGCATCACAGGGTAGAGTGCTGGGGACTTGGGCCAGGCTGTGCATGAAGGAATTCTGCAAAGAGTGCACAGAGGCCTCAGGAGGCGAAGATGACACAATACACAGGGGTATCGTCATTGTTGGGGAAGGCAAGGTCTTACCTCCTCCAAATTGTATCAGCAGGACCTCAGGACAGTCGATGATGTCCACCCTCTGTATCCTTATGAGCACGCTCATTGCAGTGAGAGGAGTCCCAGGGTACCGATCATTGTCTTGGATGGTTCCTGCTTGGAGCAGGGGAGTGATTCGGTCACTCCACTGGAGATTTCTTCGGTTCTTCTGGTGCAGATGAAGACAGGTAGTCCCCAGAGCATGCACACCATGGAAACTGTTGCAGTTGCTGACTTGGAGCTGAGGTTGCTGAAAAAAAGTGTCTCTTGTAGACACTTTGTTGCAGTTACACTGTTTCATGGAGCAGGCTGTGGTTGATCCGATGTCAGAAGAGTCTGAAGTGGTTGCCTAGGATTCCTGAATGAAACTTGCAAGCAGAATCTGAAGACAACCCACAGGAGAGACCCTAAATAGCCCTGAGAGGGGGATTGGCTACCTTTTCAGGTATGGACCTATCAGGAGAGGTCTCTGACGTCACCTGATGGCTCTGGACACTCAGATCCCTCCAGAGTGCCCCCACGCCTTGCAAAGCAAGATGGCTGAAGTCTGGTACACACTGGAGGAGTTCTGGGCACCACCTCTGGGGTGGTGATGTACAGGGGAGTGGTCACTCCCCTTTCCTTTGTCCAGTTTCCCACGAGAGCAGGGGAGAAGGGGTCCCTGAACTGGTGCAGACTGGTTTATGCAAGAAGGGCAGCATCTGTGCCCTTCAAAGCATTTCCAGAGGCTGGGGCAGGCTACCCCTCCCCAGCCTGTAACACCTATTTCCAAAGGGAGAGGGTGTAACACCCTGCTCTCAGAGGAAATGCTTTGTTCTGCCTTCCTGGGACTGGGCTGCCCAGACCGCAGGAGGGCAGAACCCTGTCTGTGAGGTGGCAGCAGCTGTAGCTGCAGTGCAAGCCTCAGAGAGCTGGTTTGGTAGTACTGGGGGTCCATGGTGGAGCCCCCAGGATGCATGGAATTGTCTTTCCAATGCCAGATTTGAAATGGTGGGACAATTCCATGATCTTCAACATGTTACATGGCCATATTTGGAATTACCATTGTGAAGCTACATATAGGTTTTGACCTATATGTAGTGCACGCGTGTAATGGCGTCCCCTCACTCACAAAGTCCGGTGAAATGTCCCTGAACTATGTGGGGGCAAATTTGATAGTGCAAGGGTGCCCTCACACTTAGTAACTTTGCACCTAACCTTCAGCAAGTGAAGGTTAGACATATAGGTGACTTATAAGTTACTTAAGTGCAGTGAAAATGGCTGTGAAATAGTGTGTGCACTATTTCACGCAGGCTGCAGTGGCAGTCCTGTGTAAGGGTTTGTCTGAGCTCCCTATGGGTGGCAAAAGAAATGCTGCACCCCATATGGATCTCCTGGAACCCCAATGCCCTCGGTACCTAGGTTCCATATACAAGGGACTTATAAGGGGGGTCCAGTGTGCCAACTGAAATTTGTAAATGAAGTCACTGGCCTACAGTGACAAATTTAAAAGTAGAGAGAACATAAGCACTGAGGTTCTGATTAGCAGAGCCTCAGTGACACTGTTAGGCACTACACAGGCATACATATTAGACCACAAACTATGAGCACTGGGGTCCTGGCTAACAGGATCCCACTGAGACAGGCAAAACACACTGACATATAGGTTTTTATCTATGAGCACTGGGGTCCTGGCTAGCAGGACCCCAGTGATACAGTAAAAACACACTGACACACACTCACAAACAGGCCAAAAGTGGGGGTAACCATGCTAGAAAGAGGCTACTTTCCTACACCTGCCCCTCTTAGGATACTATGAGTGAGAACTCAATGCTTTGGTGGTTCACTTTGTGTTTTCAGTGGAAAAGGATACTTGGGTGCTCTTATCTTTGAGATCCCAATGCCCCATTCGTCAAAAAACTATTCACTAGGGAGAATTTCTTCACCCAGTGTAAGAGTTTTTAATGTCATTATTGTCGATTCTCTTCATTTAGTGTGCTTTTTCAGAGTTTTGACTTCTACGCTTAAACTGTCTTCCAATTTTATGTTCAACGTCTTTGGAATTGCCTTAAAGAGGAGCAATAGATTAAAGCTGTTTAGAAAATTGTGGTTGCCCTCTGATAGGTATTCAAGTGTAGGCAACGGCTTGGCAGACCTTGGGTTGCTCGGGGGTTCGCTCAACAAGCAGTGGTTGCTTGGGTAAGCAGCCCTTGATTGCTCAGAAGAGGGCCTGTTGGGCCAACTATGTAGCACCCCCATGTTTGATGGTTCTTCCATTTTTTTGTAGTGGTATTTTGGTCTCCAGTGGTGTTTCTGGATGGACGCTTAGCTTAGGAGATGCTGGGTATGTGGTCTCCAGATCTTTACAAAACAAATTTGGTGTATAGATACAATCCAATTACTATATGTAAAAACATCTGGTACATGCTTGCTTTGTATCATCCTCATCACCCTTATTGCTGTATCTAAGTTTTGTAGTGCAATCTTTATTGTCTTTTTAATCTTCTTCCTCAGTGTCATCCAAAGAAACACAATGTCTGATGGACATGTGTTGTAGAATATCATACAAAGTACAATCCTGAGTTTCTAGTTTTATATGAACCTGCTTTTACTTCACTTGGGCTGGATTCTGGTGTTCCCCGAAAGGCATCAGAAGCCACTACAAAATGTAATTACTGTGTCTCTCACATACATTCAATGAATGCAACACACAAGATACATACATACACTGGGATGTTCCGGGATGTTCAGGTTAGGGCATGGGGTAGAGTGGAAGAAGAACTTAACAGAAGTGGGGCAGTAAGCCTCCGCTCCTGGAGTCACAAGCACAAACACAGTAGATAGGAGTAGATATGTATTTCAACCTTTCCATCTGAGTGAGCGTTTTTCTAGTGTTGTAAAAATGGGATATATATAAATATATATATATATATATACACACAGACACAGACACACACACATGTATATATATATCTATAGATATATATTTATTTCATAGTGACTAGGTAGTTATAGTTAGCATCATGTTTCCATTAAAAAAGCGTTTTTTGACTTGCCTATATTTTTGGCACCATTTGATGAATCTTCTCGATTTTTTTTTAAAGTGTTGCTGTAATTCTTGTTGCACATGAAAAGTTTTGGGGTGATCTGTCAAGCTTGGAAGAGAAAAAGAGGGGGGTGAAAAAAGTTGTGTTTTCCATGTTAATTCTCATAGGACCTTTAGACACGTGTTCAGCCCGAACCACTGGATGGAATGACACCAAATGTGGCAGAAAGCTTGCTTTCAGTACGCAGATCATGTTTTTGCTTTTTTGGTGTAAATCCATTAAATAGTGTTTGAGATATTAAAGGGAAAATAAATTTGTATATCTCTGGCCGCAATGACTTTGTGAATATTTCATGAATAATTGCTGAAATTCACAAAATTTTCATGAATACGAATTCAAAAAGAAGCACTGCAATAGTCAGACCCCAATCTGACTAGAAAAATGCTGCCACCATTTTTTTCATGAGACACAGTCCCCTGGGGTGAAAATCCAAATTGAAAGTGGCATAAGGGGTCAGGGTGAAGGTACCCTTACCACAGAGGTGTGATATAGGTGTTTAAAATATGGGTTTAAAATAATTTTTGCAACATTTTTGTTTAAAATATGGGTCTAAAATAATTTTGCATCACAATGAGTGATATTCGTGTAAATTTGTGAATTTTAGCAAATCATTTACGAATATGGGAAATTTTGAAAGAAAAACCACAGGCTCATTCATACACTAATTCATTCACTCATACATGCACTCAGAGACTCATGCACCCACTCACACACCCACTCAGACATGCATGTACCCACTCACACCCACTCAGACTCACACACCCACTCTCAGACCCGCTGAAACACCCACGCACCCACTCACAGATCCACAGACAGAGACACGCCCTGTGGCCAATCTTTGCTACACACGGCTAAAGGACATGCATGACACGGGGTTTGGTGGTTATAAGGGCTTGTGCAGCGGGGGTGGAATAACATATAGTAATTAAAATTGCTCTACGTTAAAAAACCATAGAAATTCACTTAAAAAACATAGGTTACAGGGACGTTATAGTAAGGTTCTAAAGTTACTCATACAAAACCATAGAAATTCAGCAGTTATACTTGAGTTATATATATATATACTATGCCTCGTGCCCTGAGATAACTATAACTTGCGGCTTCGCCATGCACAGCTAATTGTTCCACATATTATATAATTGATATATCCAGCCACAGATGCAAATATGCTTGTTTTCTATTCAGAATATTCACCAAGCTTATGTCACCTTATCTTAGTATTTGATGAAGGCTCTTAGATATAGCTGTATAATATTAGCACGAGTCAGTCAGTCACACTAGCTTTATTTGGTCTGAATAACCATCAAAGCAATAACTTGCAACAATAAAATCATGATCTATACATAATAAATATATAATAACAAGATTAAAAAGAAGGTAATGAGGATAAGATAAAAATACTATAAAATGAGGGATCTGCAAGTGTACAAAGAGAAAAAAAAAAAAAAAAATCTTCACATATGTATCCCGTCATATAAGTAAGGGGGAAGTGTCAAAGTTCCTTTTGTTGGCTGCTTTTAACTTCCTCATCGGTAATTTATAAGAAGTTCAATGAATAAAACAATTGAATTGAATAAGGTAAAATCAGAGTTCAATTAATATCAAATCACTATAATCTTTTTTTTTTTAAGTATGTACGTATATGCCAAGTGGACGCAAGGAACTTGCTGACTGCACAAGTTAGGAGAGAGGAGCAATCTCTCAACATCAGCCTGAGGGCATCTCTACACGTTCTCAACCCCATGTTTCTACAAACGGGACAAAGCCATTTCCGCCGGGCAATGCCATAGTCAGGACAAATAAACATAAATTGCACTACAGTTTCCACAGAACCATAACAGCAAGGGCATTTATCGGATAGCAGGGTGGGGCTCCATGAACTAGAAAAGGACTTCAGGGGGAGGCATCCATACCTAAATCGAGCATACAAGCTTTTACTTAGTTGATCAGTAATTAAGTCCAGGAAGGGTTCGAAGTGGGGAAACCACTTGTGATCGAGGAAAAGATACGTCAACCTGCCACGTGAAGTACAGAGCAGATATTTTTCCCTAACATGGGACCAGTAAACAGATTTCAGGTGGTCCTTGTGAGCCCTCCTTAAATTATTGGGCTGGCTCCAAAAGTGACTGAGTCCCAAGGTATGGAACCATTCCGAAATGTGCTTGAACCAAGGGATAGAAAGTACGTTTGGTATATCCAGTAAGTCTTGCAAAGATTCCTTGTAAGTGACTAATTCAGGGATAGTCCAGATACGAACCCAAAAAGTTAAAGGCCTTAAAGCTATTACATCAGAAATCCGAGGGAAAATTATTTTCCCCCACAGATAACTTGCTAGATTTAGAGCAACCCCATACATCAGCACCGTAGACAGCGGCACTCTGAGCCTTGGCTAGATAAATTTTAATAGCTGGGGAAACAACTTTCTCAATATTAGACATTTGAAAACACAAAATTGCCCCTGACCTACGTGCTAAGAGGGCTGAGCTTTTCCCTACCTGGGACTGCCAGTTCATATCATTGCTGATTCTCACCCCTAAATAATCAATAGAGCATACCTTGCTCAAGGGAACCTCATTATACAGAATCTTACATCGTTTTGAGCTACCAGGACCAAAGATCATAAGTTTTGTTTTACTAGAGTTGAGTTCCAATCCATGATCTGCACAAAACACACTAAACCTATCCAGGAGGACCTGAAAGCCCATAGGTGTTTTTAGAGTTCAAGAGGGAGTCATGAGCAAATAAAAGAATTGGAACTTTTGAATTATTCAAGGGAGGGGCATCGTTTTGACAGTCAGTTGCAACTTACACTACTTCATTGATAAACAACGAAAAGAGAGTACGTGCCAGGCGTACTCTCTGCCTGATATTAATACGATCAGTAAGTTCCCCCTGACTGCCCATCTTACTCGAGCATAGGTGTTCTTGTGCAATCTTTGAATTAGATGCACCAAATTCATCGGGATGCCAATTTTCTTTAGGACTTCCCACAATTTCTGCCTTGGAACAAGATCGAATGCGGACTTAAGGTCAACAAAAGCAACATACAAGTTTTGTTTGGCCAAGGTAGCATATTTCCAAAGTAACAAAAAAAATCTAAAAACTTGGTCCATAGTGCTATTTTTTGAACGAAAACCAGCCTGGAGGGGAGTTAGAACCTGATTAGCTTGGACCCAGTCCCTTAGCCTGTCTAGGACTTGCTTAGAAAAAATCTTTTGAAGATTATCAATGAGGCTAATTGGGCGGTAATTGGCTGGCAGTCCCACATCTCCTTTTTTGTGAATAGGGATAATTTCAGCTCCGAGCCACGAGTCCGGAATGGGGCTACCTGCTGCGATGGCATTTGATAAAGTATTTATGTACCACGCCCAAATAACGGGTTCAGACTTAAACAGGTCCCCCGGTATCTTATCAGGACCAGGATCCTTAGCGGGTTTCAAAGAATTAATAGCTGCTGTGGTTTCAGCAATTGTAAAAACAATGCCCTCCATGGGACCCTCAATGAGAGGTCTGCATTTGCCACCCGTATAAGCCTCATAATACTGTTGCACAGATGAAGCATAAATCTCCGAAAAATAAGCCTCCCATCTTTCAGGCTGGATGTGAAAATTAGGAATAACATTACCCTCTCTTTGCCTGTGAGTCAACAACCTCCAAAAAGAGCCCTCGTCACGATTTTCGACTGCCCCCAGCAACTTCTGCCAGATCTCAAATTCCCAGTTTTTCTTCACTAGATTCAGGGTCTTAGTGTAGCTAACTCTAGCGGTCCTGATCTCTTCCTGTAAGTGCTTGCAGAGGGCCAATTTAAGATTGAGCCTAGAAAGGTTGCAGTCATTGTTGAACCATTCCCTGGATCGAATAGCATCTGGGGTATGTCTCACAGTGGTTTCTTTATAAAAAACATTCTGTAGAAAATTTATCAATTCAGCATGAATTTTCGTGATTGGAAGACTATCGACCTCTTGCTTTTCAAGACCGGAGAACAGCTGTACAAAGGAAGAATAAATTTGTTTGACCAGAAGTGGGTTAGATATAACTTTTGGCCAACTAACACGAGTTTGCCTGGAGTTTAGGGAAGGGATCGGGACATCAGTGATCTCTAGGTGTTGAGTTTCCCAAATGCTTTGTTGGATAGAGTAAGGCATAGAGGGTAGTGATCGCTGTCATGACGGGGTTCAACCTTCATGTCCAGAGTGTGTGACCAAAGCCTGATGTCAAAAAAAAGATAATCAATAGTGCTGGAAGAACACCCTGCTTAAAAGTGGGGGCACGATTTAGATCAGATCTAGTCCGACCATTACATTCCCTGAGTCCATGGCGTAGGCAAAGGGAAGCCATCTGTGTAGCGGCACAAGAACCAATACTAAGAGAATCATCCTTCACTTGGGGAATACCCCAGGATTCATCTTCTTCAGTTGTTAAATTACCTACGAGGTTCTTGGATACAAAAGAACAGTTTATATCACCCCCTATCACCAGATGGTTAGAAGGATGCAAAAATTTCATATGCTCAACTAGCTGGGCAAGTACCCTTGATTCCATATTGGGGGGGACGAACCTCGCATACACGTTGACCAAGGTCACTGTGAAACCAGGGTGAAATATAAGTCTGACACCCAATAGATCTAATGAGTTAAGGGGTAATACAGAATGGTCGCATTGCAGTTTCTTATTCATTAAAATCATGAGCCCACCCATAGGCCCACCAAAGCATCCAGAGGCAGGCTGGGCTGCGACAGAATAAGTTGTTAACCCCTCAACATATATTAACTCTTCCACCCAGGTTTCCTGAAAGAGGCATAAGTCTTGCTTAGAGATTAAGTTAACCCATCCAGGATCTCCCATCTTTTTCCTTATTCCAGCCACATTCCAAGATAAAATATTAAGTGCAAAGAGCACAGGTGTGGGTCTAGCTCTCGGGGATGTGATTGAGTTCAGAACCCTTGATCGTTTGCCTCTATAAAACATAGCAACTGAAGTGGGGAACACTGAGGGAGAGACATCGTTTAGTCAATCTAAATCAGATAACCAGGGGGAGCGGATCTTGGTCAAAGCTGATCGATTGCTATTGAGTGGACCCAAAGCCCTTCCCTCATGAGTATTGGAAGGTCTATCAGTCCTTCGTGACTCCCCCCGGAGAATACATGCAGAGGCCAATTCCAATATATCTACCAGATGTCAGAGAATGAGTCTGTAGGTTGAAAGCCATAAGGTTATCAACCATAGAGGTGTCAAAAAAGAGGATTGAAATATAATCCAAATCTGAGTCTGGTTGAGCATGTCTACTTGCCCCCCAAATATCAGAACGGATAACAGACAGACATTTCCTCTGAATGCGAAACCAATAGACAACTTTGTTAATAAGAGAATCATGGGACTCTCTCTGCCCAGCAGATAATCTGGGGACCCCTGTCATGTAGATGTATGCATCCTTCCTACTCTGATCATGTCTCCCCCTTAGAACTGTCGCCTGAATGAATTTAAATTGACCTTGGCTTGAGACTCTGGGTGGACTTGCGGGCACCTGTGCACCCTTCCCAACCATAGCTCCCATGGACAGGGGATTTATGCAGGGAGGACGTGGATCGTTGTTTGTTGGAGCGGAAATAAGCATGCGACCGGAGTCGGTGGGATTGCCATCGGATAGAGAGAGGCAACTCCCCTTTTTATTTTTTGCCACACTCATATACTTAGCCCCCAGCTTTGGACATTTGGGGTGAGAAGCTAAATTGTCCCCAGTGTCTAATGTAGCTAGCACGTTAGGCCCTCCAATCAACTCAGGAAGGTGGTCATTCGTGCTAAGCGATTTACAATTACACAATACCTTTGTCTCAGATAGTCCAGAAATTTTACCCAAAATAACCATTACCAAGGATTTTAAATTGTCCAGCTTCCGGGAAACATTTTCCAGTTCGAGTGACATCTTGCGTTGGGCCTGCCAGACCAATTCCTCTGTATCAGGTTCCACAGAAATTAAGGGTGAAGAGCAACCTGGGCTCTCGCTAGAAGTGGATAGGAGTTGAAATCTATTGGAGCAGGGAATATCACTAGAAACTACAGACTTGGAACCCAAATGCAGAGAGTCCCTAATTTGGTTACATTCTGCAACTTCAACACTTGAAGTAGGCCTCATTGGCGGTGAGGAAATTGCGGCCTCAGATAAAGGAGGGGGATGGAGGTCTGCTTCCACAGACAAAAGAGGTGTCCGTAGTTTTTTGATAAATATGACCGGGATCTTCCTAATAGTCGAAGTAGCAGGAATGGAAGGAGCAGTAATAGATGGACTCCTCAATATTGCCTCTACTTCCTCAAACAAGGAGTCAATAGCTTGAAATTGATTCCTAATGGGCTTAGGAGGGTCATCAATTTTCCGACCAGCTCGTTTCTTTCGTTTTTTTTGGCGCCAGAAGGTGGCGCAGGGACATCATCTGCCTTACGCTTCCCCATTATTCACTACGGCGTGTCCGAGCCAAGGACTGGGGCCCCCAAGAACGAAAACAAAAGGAAAATTGAATAATAATGACCCAGCCCGCGAGGATCCCCCAGGTGTAGGAAGAGAGCAAGGGTACCTGGGGCTGAGGGTTGAGGGCTGAGGGTCCCACCAGGCACTGACCAGGCACTGGCAAGCCTGCTACTACCACAGTACAGATGAAAGAGGGGGGGGCCAGCCTCCTCCGGTCTTCGACGGGCCCACCCTTGGCCAGGGCTTTGCCCGGGCGCGTCCCGCGAGGTGGGAGCGCTGTTCAGGTTTTAAAGGGCTCCTGCCCTTGCTGTGAAGTCTCTGCCTCCTCCTCGGCCCCAGGTGAAATAAACGCGCGTCCCGCGAGGCGGGAGCGCTGTTCAGGTTTTAAAGGGCTCCTGCCCTTGCTGTGAAGTCTCTGCCTCCGCCTCGGCCCCAGGTGAAATATTAGCACGAGTCATTTTATGATAATGGCCATGTCTCACTCATGTATACCTTTGTTCACTGTGGATTATACATCCATACATAGATGTAAATATGTACTTCATTCCCATTGAAATGTGCACAAAGCCCTTTAAAAGTATATGTCACGTTATGTTTCTGTCCAAAGATGGCCCTCGGAAAGACCTAAACAGCAATAGCACATGTCACTTTACAAATATTGCCATGATGTACTCATGCACTCGCGTACTTATGAATATATATTTATATGGAAGCAGATGCACTTTATTCCTTTGGAAACATTTACGAAGCACTTTTGTAGCACGTCACTTTAATAATATACCATGGTTCTAATACTGTGTGACGAGGATTGTGATACAAGGACAATAGGAAAAAACGTCCACATTTGAGTGCAGAAAGTAACAGGAAAAAGATAGCATGACATATTGCAGCAAATAAGACAACATACTATTGCACACTGTCTACGAATTTGCAGCAAATGTCACTTTAATTATATACTATGGCTTTAATACTGTGGCCAGCGACGTGATACAGTAACAATGAAACAAAAAAGTCCATATTTGAGTGCAGAATGTAACACGAAAAGATTGCAAGGCATATTGTGATATGTAGGGCATCATACTATCATGAACTGTTTGGTTTAAAAGTGAGTGTACATTGACCGGTGATGAAATTTCGGCTATAAGGGTATTATGATCGATGTTTTTGAGGGGTGGATTTGACGAGTTAAGATAAGTGCTAAATCACATAAGACTGCGTACTTTTATGTTAACTCTTTAGGGACATATGAAGAAGCAGGCACAAGTATGCGATTTGAAATTAATTAGTGAACAATTAGTAACGCCTAAAAGAAGTACATAAGGACTGGACGTGACGATGTGACTTGAATAACACTAATATGGGGCAAAATGGAGGTTGCTATGCGGCTCCTGATGAATTTGAGCGCGCTAGAGGTTTGGACAACGGAGATTGATGAAGGACTATGTTAACCCCTTCGCTGTCAGGCCTTTTCCCCCTCCTGTGCCTGGCCTTTTTTGGGCTATTTGGGGCAGTTCGCGTTTAGGCCATCATATCTTTTTGTCCACATAAGCTAGCCAAGCCAAATTTGCGTCCTTTTTTCCCAACATCCTAGGGATTCTAGAGGTACCCAGACTTTGTGGGTTCCCCTGAAGGAGGCCAAGAAATTAGTCAAAATACAGTGAAAATTTCTTTAAAAAAAAAAAAATGGGAAAAAGTGGCTGCAGAAGAAGGCTTGTCCCCTAAAAATGGCATCAACACAGGGTTTGCGGTGCTAAAATCACCAGCTTCCCAGCTTTCAGGAACAGTCAGACTTGAATCAGAAAACCCAATTTTTCAACACAAATTTGGCATTTTACTGGGACATACCCCATTTTTACAATTTTTTGTGCTTTCAGCCTCCTTCCGGTCAGTGACAGAAATGGGTGCGAAACCAATGCTGGATCCCAGAAACCAAAACATTTCTGAAAAGTAGACAAAATTCTGAATTCAGCAAGGGGTCATTTGTGTAGATCCTACAAGGGTTTCCTACAGAAAATAACAACTGAAAAAGAAAAATATTGAAATTGAGGTGAAAAAGACAGCATTTTTTCCCCTACTTTTTACTCTGTAACTTTTTCCTGCAATGTCAGATTTTCGAAAGCAATATACCGTTACGTCTGCTGGACGCCTCTGGTTGCGGGGATATATAGGGCTTGTAGGTTCATCAAGAACCCTAGGTACCCAGAGCCAATAAATGAGCTGCACCCTGCAGTGCGTTTTCATTCCATACCGGGTATACAGCAATTCATTTGCTGAAATATAAAGAGTGAAAAATAGCTATCAAGAAAACCTTTGCATTTCCAAAATGGGCAAAAGATAAGGTGTAGAGAAGCAGTGGTTATTTGCACATCTCTGAATTCCAGGGTGACCATAATAGCATGTGAATTACAGGGCATTTCTCAAATAGGCGTCTTTTTTACACACTCTCTTATTTTTGGAATGAAAAAATGTAGGGAAAGACAAGGAGCAATAACACTTGTTTCGCTATTCTATGTTCCCCCAAGTCTCCCGATAAAAATGATACCTCACTTGTGTGGGTCGGCCTAGCGCCCGCGACAGGAAATGCCCCAAGACACAACGTGGACACATCACATTTGTTTAAAGAAAACAGAGGTGTTTTTTTCAAAGTGCCTACCTGTAGATTTTGGCCTCTAGCTCAGCCGGCACCTAGGGAAACCTACCAAACCTGTGCATTTTTGAAAAGTAGAGACCTAGAGGAATCCAAGATGTGGTGACTTGTGGGGCTCTGACCAGGTTCTGTTACCCAGAATCCTTTGCAAACCTCAAAATTTGGCTAAAAAAACAAATTTTCCTCACATTTTGGTGACAGAAAGTTCTGGAATCTGAGAGAAGCCACAAATTTCCTTCCACCCAGCGTTCCGCCAAGTCTCCCAATAAAAATGATACCTCACTTGTGTGGGTAGGCCTAGCGCCCGCAACAGGAAATGCCCCTAAACACAATGTGGACATATCACAGTTTTTGACACAAAACAGAGGTGTTTTTTGCAAAGTGTCTACCTGTAGATTTTGGCCTCTAGCTCTGCCGGCACCCAGGGAAACCTACCAATCCTGTGCATTTTTTAAAACTAGAGACCTAGGGAAATCCAAGATTGGGTGACTTGTGGGGCTCTGACCAGGTTCTGTTACCCAGAATCCTTTGCAAACATCAAAATTTGGCTAAAAAAACAAGTTTTCCTCTCATTTCGGTGACAGAAAGTTCTGGAATCTGAGAGGAGCCACACATTTCCTTCCACCCAGCGTTCCCCCAAGTCTCCCGATAAAAATGATACCTCACTTGTGTGGGTAGGCCTAGCCCCCGTGACATGAAATTCCCCAAAACACAACGTGGACACATCACATTTTTTTAAAGAAAACAGAGGTGTTTTTTGCAAAGTGCCTACCTGTAGATTTTGGCCTCTAGCTCAGCCGCCACCTAGGGAAACCTACCAAACCTGTGCATTTTTTAAAACTAGAGACGTAGGGGAATCCAAGATGGGGTGACTTGTGGGGCTTTGACCAGGTTCTGTTACCCAGAATCCTTTGCAAACCTCAAAATTTGGCTAAAAAAACAAGTTTTCCTCACATTTCGGTGACAGAAAGTTCTGGAATCTGAGAGGAGCCACAAATTTCCTTCCACCCAGCGTTCCCCCAAGTCTCCCGATAAAAATGATACCTAACTTGTGTGGGTAGGCCTAGCGCCCGTGACCGGAAATGCCCCAAAACACAACGTGGACACATCACATTTTTTGAAAGAAAACAGAGGTGTTTTTTAAAAAGTGCCTACCTGTAGATTTTGGCCTCTAGCTCAGCCGGCACCTAGGGAAACCTACCAAACCTGTGCATTTTTGAAAAGTAGAGACCTAGAGGAATCCAAGATGTGGTGACTTGTGGGGCTCTGACCAGGTTCTGTTACCCAGAATCCTTTGCAAACCTCAAAATTTGGCTAAAAAAACAAATTTTCCTCACATTTTGGTGACAGAAAGTTCTGGAATCTGAGAGAAGCCACAAATTTCCTTCCACCCAGCGTTCTGCCAAGTCTCCCAATAAAAATGATACCTCACTTGTGTGGGTAGGCCTAGCGCCCGCAACAGGAAATGCCCCTAAACACAATGTGGACACATCACAGTTTTTGACACAAAACAGAGGTGTTTTTTGCAAAGTGTCTGCCTGTAGATTTTGGCCTCTAGCTCTGCCGGCACCTAGGGAAACCTACCAATCCTGTGCATTTTTTAAAACTAGAGACCTAGGGAAATCCAAGATTGGGTGACTTGTGGGGCTCTGACCAGGTTCTGTTACCCAGAATCCTTTGCAAACATCAAAATTTGGCTAAAAAAACACGTTTTCCTCTCATTTCGGTGACAGAAAGTTCTGGAATCTGAGAGGAGCCACACATTTCCTTCCACCCAGCGTTCCCCCAAGTCTCCCGATAAAAATGATACCTCACTTGTGTGGGTAGGCCTAGCGCCCGTGACATGAAATTCCCCAAAACACAACGTGGACACATCACATTTTTTTAAAGAAAACAGAGGTGTTTTTTGCAAAGTGCCTACCTGTAGATTTTGGCCTCTAGCTCAGCCGGCACCTAGGGAAACCTACCAAACCTGTGCATTTTTGAAAACTAGAGACCTAGGGGAATCCAAGATGGGGTGACTTGTGGGGCTTTGACCAGGTTCTGTTACCCAGAATCCTTTGCAAACCTCAAAATTTGGCTAAAAAAACACGTTTTCCTCACATTTCGCTGACAGAAAGTTCTGGAATCTGAGAGGAGCCACACATTTCATTCCACCCAGCGTTCCCCCAAGTCTCCCGATAAAAATGATACCTCACTTCTGTGGGTAGGCCTAGCGCCCGTGACATGAAATTCCCCAAAACACAACGTGGACACATCACATTTTTTTAAAGAAAACAGAGGTGTTTTTTGCAAAGTGCCTACCTGTAGATTTTGGCCTCTAGCTCAGCCGGCACCTAGGGAAACCTACCAAACCTGTGCATTTTTGAAAAGTAGAGACCTAGAGGAATCCAAGATGTGGTGACTTGTGGGGCTCTGACCAGGTTCTGTTACCCAGAATCCTTTGCAAACCTCAAAATATGGCTAAAAAAACAAATTTTCCTCACATTTTGGTGACAGAAAGTTCTGGAATCTGAGAGAAGCCACAAATTTCCTTCCACCCAGCGTTCCGCCAAGTCTCCCAATAAAAATTATACCTCACTTGTGTGGGTAGGCCTAGCGCCCGCAACAGGAAATGCCCCTAAACACAATTGTGGACACATCACTGTTTTTGACACAAAACAGAGGTGTTTTTTGCAAAGTGTCTACCTGTAGATATTGGCCTCTAGCTCTGCCGGCACCTAGGGAAACCTACCAATCCTGTGCATTTTTTAAAACTAGAGACCTAGGGAAATCCAAGATTGGGTGACTTGTGGGGCTCTGACCAGGTTCTGTTACCCAGAATCCTTTGCAAACATCAAAATTTGGCTAAAAAAACACGTTTTCCTCTCATTTCGGTGACAGAAAGTTCTGGAATCTGAGAGGAGCCACACATTTCCTTCCACCCAGCGTTCCCCCAAGTCTCCCGATAAAAATGATACCTCACTTGTGTGGGTAGGCCTAGCGCCCGTGACATGAAATTCCCCAAAACACAACGTGGACACATCACATTTTTTTAAAGAAAACAGAGGTGTTTTTTGCAAAGTGCCTACCTGTAGATTTTGTCCTCTAGCTCAGCCGGCACATAGGGAAACCTACCAAACCTGTGCATTTTTGAAAACTAGAGACCTAGGGGAATCCAAGATGGGGTGACTTGTGGGGCTTTGACCAGGTTCTGTTACCCAGAATCCTTTGCAAACCTCAAAATTTGGCTAAAAAACCACGTTTTCCTCACATTTCGGTGACAGAAAGTTCTGGAATCTGAGAGGAGCCACAAATTTCCTTCTACCCAGCGTTCCCCCAAGTCTCCCGATAAAAATGATACCTAACTTGTGTGGGTAGGCCTAGCGCCCGTGACCGGAAATGCCCCAAAACACAACATGGACACATCACATTTTTAGAAAGAAAACAGAGGTGTTTTTTTGCAAAGTGCCTACCTGTAGATGTTGGCCTCTAGCTCAGCCGGCACCTAGGGAAACCTACCAAACCTGTGCATTTTTGAAAACTAGAGACCTAGGGGAATCCAAGATGGGGTGACTTGTGGGGCTCTGACCACGTTCTGTTACCCAGAATCCTTTGCAAACATCAAAATTTGGCTAAAAAAACACACGTTTTCCTCACATTTCGGTGACAGAAAGTTCTGGAATCTGAGAGGAGCCACAAATTTCCTTCCACCCAGCGTTCCCCCAAGTCTCCCGATAAAAATGATACCTAACTTGTGTGGGTAGGCCTAGCGCCCGTGACCGGAAATGCCCCAAAACACAATGTGGACACATCACATTTTTTGAAAGAAAACAGAGGTGTTTTTTAAAAAGTGCCTACCTGTAGATTTTGGCCTCTAGCTCAGCCGGCACCTAGGGAAACCTACCAAACCTGTGCATTTTTGAAAAGTAGAGACCTAGAGGAATCCAAGATGTGGTGACTTGTGGGGCTCTGACCAGGTTCTGTTACCCAGAATCCTTTGCAAACCTCAAAATATGGCTAAAAAAACAAATTTTCCTCACATTTTGGTGACAGAAAGTTCTGGAATCTGAGAGAAGCCACAAATTTCCTTCCACCCAGCGTTCCGCCAAGTCTCCCAATAAAAATTATACCTCACTTGTGTGGGTAGGCCTAGCGCCCGCAACAGGAAATGCCCCTAAACACAATTGTGGACACATCACAGTTTTTGACACAAAACAGAGGTGTTTTTTGCAAAGTGTCTACCTGTAGATTTTGGCCTCTAGCTCTGCCGGCACCTAGGGAAACCTACCAATCCTGTGCATTTTTTAAAACTAGAGACCTAGGGAAATCCAAGATTGGGTGACTTGTGGGGCTCTGACCAGGTTCTGTTACCCAGAATCCTTTGCAAACATCAAAATTTGGCTAAAAAAACACGTTTTCCTCTCATTTCGGTGACAGAAAGTTCTGGAATCTGAGAGGAGCCACACATTTCCTTCCACCCAGCGTTCCCCCAAGTCTCCCGATAAAAATGATACCTCACTTGTGTGGGTAGGCCTAGCGCCCGTGACATGAAATTCCCCAAAACACAACGTGGACACATCACATTTTTTTAAAGAAAACAGAGGTGTTTTTTGCAAAGTGCCTACCTGTAGATTTTGTCCTCTAGCTCAGCCGGCACATAGGGAAACCTACCAAACCTGTGCATTTTTGAAAACTAGAGACCTAGGGGAATCCAAGATGGGGTGACTTGTGGGGCTTTGACCAGGTTCTGTTACCCAGAATCCTTTGCAAACCTCAAAATTTGGCTAAAAAACCACGTTTTCCTCACATTTCGGTGAC